>NC_045444.1:51867200-51972904 GCF_002776525.5 Piliocolobus tephrosceles
CTGAGACCTATATTTATTTTAATTTTAACCAAGAGTCAAGGTAATGAATATAGAGCTCTGAGACCTATATTTATTTTAATTTTAACCAAGAGTCAAGGTAATGAATATAGAGCTCTGGTTTTAGAAACCAACCTTTAAAAATAATGAGATAATGACACAGTGAATAAAGTTGCATCAGCGTTGAGCAAAGTTAGTTTTTAAGGTTAGAAAAACTGATTTTGAAAATGCAAAGGCAGACACAAGATCAGTCAAGAGGGAAAGAATAAAGATACAAGAGAAGTAGAGCAAGTCATGGAGCAAGGTATCTGAAAATGTAGAAATGAATGGGAAAACCTAATCTGAAAAGATGTAAAAGGACAGATGGAAGGAAGGAAGGAAGGAGAGAGAGAGAAGGGGGAAGGAAGGGAGAGAGGGAGAAAGGGAAAAAGGTAGGAGGGGGAGGTAAAGTAAGAAAAACTAAGGAAGGAAAAAGAAAGAGAATGGAAGGAAAGAAAAGGAAGGGGAAGGGAAGGAAAAGGGAAGGGAAAAGGGACTTAGATAGTTTTCACTGGATAGGAAAGAAACTGAGGAAGTTTATAATGATGTACTCTTGTTTCTTGCTGAGGTGAAGGGCTGAGTTATCCGCAAATATGAGGAGTGTTCTAAGGGAATGATAAAAGACTCGAGCAATTGAGTAAAATCAATTGATATTGCAAATTATCCACTTGTGATTTTAAGAATGTCTTGGTGATGCAACTTTCCCATCTATTCTTGATTATCTAGAGTATTTTCCTCCTCTACTGCCTTTGCTGCCACACTGATTAAATCAATATTGATTGACAACCTCAGTGGGATATTTCCATGTGCCAGGAAGAATAGTACTATCAGCTGTACCCAATTCATGGTGATTTAGAAACACATTTATTTTCTTATATAATAAGAAATTCCAGTGCACACATGAAGAATATGCAATTACCAGACATATTTGCTGTCTTTAGTGTGACAAGTTTATATAGTTCAAGTGTCTGGGTTTTGTGATACAGATACACAAACATACAAACTTATGCAGTAGAGTTGTCTATCCCAATGGTTACTAGACTTCTGGATTTCATGCACCAGTAAAATACAAATGGGAGGACTGACACCAGGTTGCCAGTTTTACACTTGGCCAAATAAAATATTAAAACAAATAACTCATTATCACGTATTCTCATCATCATTTCAAAAGAACATTTAAACATTAAATGGTATTAGTCTTTAGACAATGATCTAAAAGACACAATTTTAGAATAAAGGTCTTTAACTTGGATATGTTCAGTTTTATAAATATTTACGACATTATTCTTAATTTTCTGGCTTACCTATAGACATGTGAAAACTTTGTCATAGGGTGCTGCTCTGTGGAGCTGTGTTTGGAATTACTACTTACACCCACAGTATCTGGTCCCCAGCTTAGACAGCAAAGCGCCACCTTCTGTTATTGTGTAGACAGAATCACCAGAGTGTCTATCACAATTCTCCAAATAAGATCTATTTAGCATCAAATACTGGGGCCTTAACCACTATGCCACAGATCTTTTCTAAAATATTCTTATTTTAATTAAACAGTGGCTATTATGAAGAACAAGGAAGGTAATCATTTCGTGACTTTTCAGGAAGATTACTGCTAGGAAATAAGAATAGTAGTTAAAAAACCAGTATACATTGAATTAATTACAAACAGTAGATCTAATTTTGAAGGTAGAAATTATAAAGTCCAGGGCATACAAAATATGATAGTGTGAACGCACAGACATAGGCACTTCAATAATACACAGCCAAAAAAAATCCTCCCCTTTCTAAAGACACACAGACATCTATACTTTTATCTATTTCTCTTTACATACATACATATATATATACACGTAACTCATTTTTCTTTGAACTGATTCAAGAATGAGTTGCAGACATTGTTGCATTCACCCCTAAATATTTTAGCATGCATTTTCAGAAAACAATATTTTCTATTTTCATGGAATAGGCACACTAGTCTTAACAAAATTGGGAAAATTAGCACTATTATAATACTAATAACTAGTAAATAGTCCATATTCAAATGTATTCAGCTTTCCCAATAGTATTATTTATCTGTTTTTTTTTATTTGATATTCCATCCAGAATTGTGTTTAGTTGTCATAGTTCCTTGACCTCATAGAATTCTTTAGCCTTTCTTTGTCTTTCATGACATTGACATTTTTAAAGAGTTCGGTCCAGTTATTTTATAGTATGTCCTCAATTTGGTTTTCCTTCTGGTTAGATTATGGTTAGAAGTAATGTGGCCCTTTCAGTATATTTTATCAGGAGGCACATAGTATCAGTTGGTCTCATAATTGATGATATCTTTGAAGGTATTGTCTGCTGTGTTTCTCCAAAGTATATTTTCTTCTTTTTAAATTTTTTATTTAATAGAGAAGAGATACTTTAAGATGATGTAAATATCCTATTCCTCATCAAACTTTCACCCATGTTTTAATACTCATTGATGATTCTTGTATGAATCAATTGTCATTAGGATGATTGCCAAATAGTGATTTTCTAACTCCATTATTTCTTCTACAATTGTTAGTTAGCATTCAACTGCAAGAAACAGATTTGTATTTTTCCTTATTTATTTACATCAGTATGTATTTGTTGATTCTTATTTTATTCAATGAATTATAATCTTTTACTATCATTTATTTTGATGCTCAACTTGCCCCAGATTTGGTCAGTGGGAAGCCTCTTCTACTTGGTTCCTGTGTCTTACTGACATGACCTCATCATTCTTTGAAGAATAATTACTTTTTAGCACAGAAAATATCATGCCAAATATGTCAAAATGAATGTGGAGATTTATATGATTATGTTTTACCGTTCTTCTCTTTGTATTTGGAAAGGTAACAGTGAGTAATGGCGTGGATGGGTAATATAAAAATTCTGCAGAGTTTATCCTATAAGTCTTACCTACCTTTGTTGGAAATGGGAATTTTTTTCAGCTACTAATATATCAGAATTAATTGAGGTGTTGTTTTAGGATTGTGATGTTATGAAGAGGCAAAGTCATTCCATTGTACAAGGATGGGAAAAGCACTTTTAATTACTGTCCCTTTTCCGGTTGAGGTTATATTCCCTCTTCTGGCTTCACCTGATGACAAAGGAAGGCTTCTCATTCCTCAGAAATTTGGATAGATTTATTTAGACTGTTAATTTTACTATCTGGACCACCTGAGTAACCTTTCCATGATATCTATGAATTCTGCACTGGACTTCATTGTGGTTCCCCCAGTTACTATTTTTCTTTATCTGCAAAAGTTAACAAGATTAAGACCCCAAGCTGAATCAAGGCACATCTTTGCTTCCTGCTGACTTTCATGAGCTATTGAATCACCTTGTATCAGTCAGGCAGGAGACAGATGGCATGCTGAAATGAGGCATATAGAAGAATTTCATGAAGGGGACATTTACAAAGTTGTCAGCAATGTTAGGAGAAAGCTACAAGGAATTCAAAAGCACTCTCAATGCAGCAGCAGACCTGAAGGAGCAAGGGGAGGGGTGATTACCAGACCCCAGAGAAAGCAGCTTCAGTTGTATGAGGGTCAGTCTGATTGGAGTATGACTTTTGGGGGAGGAATGAGTCCAGTGCCAACCCAGGGCAACCCAGCAAAGAAGGAATTGGAGAAGAAATATTCCTATGTCAATCTTCTCTCTCTGGTGCTTTCCCACTGGTGCTTCTCATTGGCCAAACCAATTGGGAGCTCAAAGGTAGGAGAGCCCATTGATACAGTGTGTAGAAGTCACCCTTCTGGGACACACGGAATGATACAGAAGCATAGAGAGTGGCTCTGGAGGAGCAAACACAGTATCCTACACACATGGCAACTCTAAATTTTTAAATGATGGTTTAAGGATTTATTTTCATAGCTCAAGTGGTCATCCACCGTCACTCTGGCTCCCATACTTCTCTTCCTCCTGGAATCACTAGCTATCCTCTGACACCAGTTCTTCCTCCTAACAGAGAACACACCTGCTGCTTGTAATTCTGGGAGGTCATTACCCCCTACCCCCAGTGACATATCTACCCTAGGTTTTCTTGTCAACCTGGGTATGCCTCTGTGTGTGTGTGTGTGTGTGTGTGTGTGTGCGCCCCTTCTCCCCCAATTTGTAATGTAAAAAATCTCCATATCATTATAATATTCTATTAACAAAAAGTGACTGGGCAAACAATAAAATAAAAAATGTAATCTTTATTAGTTTTGCACATTTTAAATGTTGGTTAGCATTATTTAGCATAATAGTAGCATTTTCCAGCATGCAGTTCTCGAATACAATTTATCTAAGTAGTTTTAAGAAAAAAAGGAGCCTATGGTTTGCTTCTGTAAGAAACACAAAATGTCCTGATGTAATTGACTATATAAGTTGACTACTCTGTTTTAATGAAAAAAAATTATGAAGCCCACATTATATTTAGAACAATCTAGAGTAGCATTGCTCCAAAGAAATGAAAACATAAACCAAAGTCAGAAAAAAAGCACAAAAATAAAATAAGCACTACCCTCAATTCAGTTAGTAAAGGTACTACCAGAAGTACAAATAAAATTTTAAACCCTTTTGCAATTGCAAAGCATAATTTGGATATGAGTCGTGAACCTATTTTGCTCCTTAAAATTGTGAAATAATCTAAAATTAGCAAATGCAATTAAAAAAGCAGAAATCTACAACTCCCCAGTCTTGTTTTCATGTCTTATTTAGCAAATTTCTTTCATGAAAAAGTACTATGGACAGAAAGTAAGAAAAGTGATTGTGATATCAACCTGAAGATAATTTCCTCTTCATATTTATGTACATAATGCTGAAAAATAAAATGACTTTTTACAGTATTTATATTTGCTTGTAAAATTCTAAACACATTTTTAACAGGTTAAGCAGTGTTTTTTTTTAAACGTGTCTGTACAGTCTGGCTATATACCATATGTTATCCACTTAAAATGTAAAAATAACCAAAAAGCTGTTAAAGTGCTGCAAACTATTGCTTAATGACTTAAATAAATGAGATCTGTTGAACAATTTCCTTGACTTTACCACTGACATATGGTTTCTCATAAATAAGATTCTGAGCAGGGAGAGAAACCAGATACAGCAGCACGGTAATATAAACATGCATTGATAGCATCCAAACTATCTATAAATGGTACAGAATACATTTTATTACCTGTGTAAAGCTTGCACTCTACATTTCTTGTGGTACATATTTGATGCAATAAATACTGTGCTTAGGTCATTATTTTTTTGCTCAAACGTGCACCACAGGGCAAAATGACTATTTACATAATAAATAGCATTTCATTAACATATACAGTGTCAACCTTGCTGAGAGCCAAAGATGGCTAAACAAAGTGCAGGATAAAGCAGAAATTTATAAAGAGTTATTTTGGTCAATTCAGTCTTCTGGCGGTGGAGGGTGAGGGGCAATATTCACTATTCAGGTTTTTTTTTTTTTTTTTTAATACAACAAAAAGAAACATAACATTTATGACTCCAGACATTTGAATGAAGTTTGCACCTGCTAGGATTTACTGGCCTACCCGCAAACTATCTACTTGGTCTAGGGGCTGGATTTCGCAAAACAAGATCAACAAAGCACCTCCACTTATCACCCAATTACCCTCCCAGAAATATGGTGAAATTTAAGAACTTGTGTTTCTTGTGACTTTTTCTCATGCATGATCTCTAAGTGCAGCATGCCCTCATGCAAACCACGACTTTGTGTAGCTGGGAGGGCCATGTGGTTGCCATACCCCCAGGTGGCATACCTGTTATAGAGGTCCTTAGCCTATTTCTCAACAGAAACTTCGTTTACAAAAATAGTCACATATAATAAACACATGGATTAACAAAAAGATGAATCCACTAACAGATTCCGTAAAAATGTGACAAATGTGGCAGTTGAAATGCAAACAGTGGATACAATTACTATACTAAAGTGTTTCATGTTAAACAACCCCAAAATTATAGGTTTGCACCCCTTGAAACTGGTCCCTACAGTCTGACTAGCCATTGTGTATCTTATCTTCAGCAGTGTCAGCTGGTAGTGAGAACAGTAACCTCCTGTCAAGGTCGTCTCCCCTTTACACAGAGTCACAGTTTACTGACAAGGGGTCACTGTCTTATTGTAGGCACTGACCTTAAGGAGATTTGTGTAAAAACAGTCAGTTTGGCATTGACCTCCTAAAGGAGTCCTGTTGATAAAAATACATCACCTTCACAGGCTGTAAACAATTTGTCACCCAATTATTTTTATTTGTTTTCACTTATTTCCCTTTGGCTTTTTCATCTTTGCCTTCTTGCTCATGTTTTTCCACAATTGGCTTTGTCACCCGGTCATAGGAAGGTGGACAAGCTGCAGTGGACATGGTCAGATCAGTTTTTTCTGTAATAGAGTTTTCATTTATTCTGTCAATTATCATGTCTTCTTTTACAAGATTAGCCCCACCTTTGATTTTGTTTTTATTGTATGTAAAGGAAGCTTGTTTTACAGTTCGCTTTAAAAGGTGGCGTCTGTAAGCACGCTGAATAATAACAGCAGATACTTCCTCTTGTTTTCGTTTTAAAGTAGTAGTGATTGGCTGATAGGAGACCTTGGAAGGATTGGAAGCCATGAATCGCTCTTCCATCTGTATTCGTAGAGCATCCATCTCTCCACTCTCTCCTAGAACCCGCTTTGTAAAAGCAAATAAGATATCAAGACAGTGGATCCGGTCACCACTCACCATGGGCAAATCCATGGCAATGAGCTGGAGTTTGTTTGGTTGTGGCAGATTGAGAGGCGGTTCAAGCGCAGCTGCAAACTGAGATAATTTTTCAAATTCCATGAACTGAGTTGCATCGGGATCAAACTTCTCCCAAACCTCATAGAACATCTCAAAGTCATCCTCACTCAGAGGCTCTGCACTTTCTTCAGTAGCAACACTGAAGTTCTCCAGGATGACCGCGATGTACATGTTCACCACAACCAGGAAGGATATGATGATGTAACTGACAAAGAAGAAAATTCCAACAGATGGGTTCCCACAATCTCCCTTAACTGAGCTTCCAGGGTTAACTTTATTAGGGTCACAGTCGGGTGGCTTACTGTTGAGAATGGGTGCTAGCAATCCATCCCAGCCAGCAGAGGTTGTAATTTGGAACAGGCAGATCATGCTGTTGCCAAAGGTCTCAAAGTTGAACATGTCATCGATCCCAACTTCCCTCTTAACATAGGCAAAGTTGGACATCCCAAAGATGGCGTAGATGAACATGACCAGGAAGAGCAGGAGGCCGATGTTAAACAATGCAGGGAGGGACATCATCAAAGCAAAGAGCAGTGTGCGGATCCCCTTTGCTCCTTTAATCAGACGTAGGATTCGGCCAATCCTGGCAAGACGGATCACTCGGAACAGGGTAGGGGACACGAAATACTTTTCTATCAGCTCGGCGAGAAACATACCTAGAATAAACAATGAGAATACCAACCAGTGAAGAAATCATGCTTTAAAAATAAATGTATGTTTCTTCTAAAGTTCCAAGGTAAAGTTCAGAGTCCTGAACTCAGTTATATTATCTTAAATATGGCAGCTATATAATATATATATATATAATTGCATATAATATATATTATAAATAAATCTTAATTTTGAAATTCAGCAATAATTTCAACTATAAAGATTACAGTACTTCTTTTATCTTTAAGAGATGTTTATAAACTACTTTTAGTTTACGTGAAGTCCCAAGTCAGAATTTAGAAAGAAAATAAGTTAAAAATGCACATTTGACTGAACAGTAGCGGCCCAACAGTATAGGTACAAGTTTATATGTATACAGTGACTTTTTCTGAAATTGCCATATTCTAAATTCTCTATTTACTCCTTTTCCATCTGAAAGTATTGGTAGCTTTTGATGCTACTTTCACCTTCCCATGATCTTGGTACTTACTTAAGTTCCACTCTAATATTTTTATATATTTATTTATGTATGTTCTGATGCATTTCTAAAAGGATCCCAGGTTGATGCTCTTTTTAGTCTCCTGTACTTAATGTTGTATTTCAATTCTTTTTGGTCTCCTGTACCTAACACTGTAATCTCAGTCTTCTTATTTTAACCTTCTCTTTCCATTTGCTTTTTAAATAAAAACTGTATTTGTAAAGTTAAAAAGAAGAGCTCAAGAAACTAAATGCCTTCAAGTTTAAATGCCTCATTCTGAAAAGACGAAGTGTAAGAGTGTGTGTGTGTGTGTGTGTGTGTGTAAAAGAGAGAGAAGAAGATGTGTAGGAATACACCTTTATACCTTAGCCACACTAGTTATAACCAAGGATTATAATTAGTGGGAATCAAAGGCTATATACAATGAGTTGGATATAAGGCCAGTTTCTTCAGAGAAGGGAGTAGCATGAAAATCTGTCCAACAGAGGTGCCTTGTTTTGAATAGCAAAATACTGACCCAGTCATATCATCCTATTTAGGGAAGAATGAATAGTTTAGGCCCACAGACAGATGCTTTTCACTTTACTAGAGCTTTAGTTGTGTCTAATGAAATGAGCTATTGCTCATGAGGCTAGTCATATGTTCCAGGCTTTGAAGTATAGTACTGATGATGTCCCATGCCATCTTATTTCCCTTGTGCATCATTATTATAAACCCATTTTTAAGGTAGTCTAGAAAATCTCTATATGACACTCGTAAAGAACCTACTATATGCATTTGCTAATAATGTTTCGTCCTTGTCTTTACTCTCCTTTTACACAATACTTTTCCTTATCTTGAAACCACTTTCCACTAATATCTATATGCTGGTGACTCCATGTCTATTCTCTAAAGCAATTTTCCTGAGTACCAGACTACATTTCTAGTCTTGTTAATGGAACCATCTAGATACTGTATTGGTTCTTCAATCTCAACATGTCAAAAACATTTTTATCTTACTTAATAGCACAGGTCTAGTTCAAATGACTACATTTACATTAAGTATATTATTCTAAATGCATAGAATAAGAAACAATACTGACTACAGTAAATGGATAGAATAAAAAACTGACTACTGACTACATCTGGATAAAATGTATCAAAATATTTACGGTAATTATCTCTGATTGCTGGGATGATCTCAAATCTAATCTTGATTGTTTCAACTTTCACTTCTATTTAACTGAATTTAAGAACTTTAAATATTTCTTACCTACAATGGAGAGAATGACAACCACAAAATCAAAAATATTCCAGCCAATGGTAAAATAATAATGGCGTAGAGAGATGAGCTTCAGTACACACTCTCCAGTAAACAGCACAATGAACACCAGATTGATTCGTGACAAAATGGTAGTCACATATTCACTCTGGTCATCTGTTTCCACCATCATTGTGACCATGTTAAGACAGATGAGAATCATGATGCTTATGTCAAAAACTTGTCTGGTTACGAAGTCAAAGACCATTCCTTGAAATTTGTTCTGTAGAGAAATAGAAATGCTTTTAGCAATAAAGGAGTTTTCTCATGTGCATTAGCATCAAATACTTTCTGCATTAATTGACTTTCTAGGCCGGGCGCGGTGGCTCAAGCCTGTAATCCCAGCACTTTGGGAGGCCGAGACGGGCGGATCACGAGGTCAGGGGATCGAGACCATCCTGGCTAACACGGTGAAACCCCGTCTCTACTAAAAATACAAAAACTAGCCGGGCGAGGTGGCGGGCGCCTGTAGTCCCAGCTACTCCAGAGGCTGAGGCAGGAGAATGGCATAAACCCGGGAGGCAGAGCTTGCAGTGAGCTGAGATCCGGCCACTGCACTCCAGTCCGGGCGACAGAGCGAGACTCTGCCTCAAAAAAAAAAAAAAAAAAAAAAAAAAAATTGACTTTCTAGTTTCTTGCAAAGCAGTCATTGACCCTGATTTGTGTAAGAATGATTTATAGCATATTAATTGTTAAAATTTGGTTAAATTGCCATTTACTAATGTGCATTTCTCAGAATAACAATTCCTTGTCCAAAGAGGGTTTCTGATAAAAAAATAAAAAAAAAAAAAACCAGAACACTCGATACTGTATATTTCTTCCAGAGGTATGCAATGCATCTCAACATTTTAAGATTATGAGAAGGTAAGAAACCCGTTTAATTTTTTTTCAAGACTTTCCAATGATCAGCTGGACCATACATCCATTTTAAAATATAGTACTATTAATATTTCACTTGTTGTATTCTCAAATAATTGTTAAGAAGAATTTGGAATTTCCAGGACACATCTATAACATTATGCATTTAAATACCATATCAATATTCATATTCTTCTACCAAATAGCCTTGGCTAACATTGTCAGACACAGAATGCTGAACCTGCACAAGGATAATGGGACCAGAATGACATTTCTTATATGTTTATGTCAAAAAAATTCATGTTCTTTGTCATTGATCTGTGATTCTGCTTCCCAGTTCTGCCACTGCTAGTCACTGAACGTCATCTGCAGGCTTATTTCTTTGGGCCACTGAGGAATTCTGAGGGCATTTTCTCACATATTTTTCTTACAAATTGTTGGTTCTTTTCTACTTTCAGTGCTAATTTTAACAGAGAAAGTACATATTTCTCATCATTCTCAGGAAGGCAATATTCAGTCATCACAATATGAATATTTGCTAGTATTTTTTCCTTGATGCACCCTAGGAGTTACTGAAACCTCTCAGGTCATCATCATAAACATCTTTAGAGTGTGGAATAATAGCTCTCCATTTTAATAGCAGTTTGTTTGTTTCATCATGGAAGCATGAGTATTGTTATTTATCATCATAAACTGTAATTACTGACCCTGACTTCTGCAGACATTAGTAATATCTAACTCTGTAGCCATATATATGAATAGTAGATATTGAAATTCTTTCCTCCTTTAAAACACTTAGTATCTCTAGTGAAAAATAAAATAGAAGTAAGGTGCTATTTCCCTCAACACTTCATCCATTTCTTAAAATATTAGAAAATTGCATTTCTTATAGCCCCATCCAAAGGTTTACTTCTTTCCCTGATATTACTTGGCAACCATTCTTGAGTTGTGTGATTAACTTTCTCTTGTGCATATTACATTGTCTATGTGTCCATTGGCCAATTAATATGGATTCTAATGGTATGCTTCTAAATCTCTTGAAGTCAAGGGTGCATCTTCTATTTTTCCTTGTTCTTTATGGTGTTTAATTTTTGTTGTTGTTGTTACCATTACCATAAAAGATACAAACTAATGATGCTCTAAAAGTGAAAGAAATTTTTTCTACTGGAAATGTTAGCTACTTTCTTTTTTGTGAGACAACTATGCAAGTTTTTGTTTTTATATTTTTCCCCCATATCATTTGGTATTTCTTACTCCTGGTCGAGGTATAGGCTTTTGCGGTTTTTTCGATCCTAATTTTTTCATTGCATTATAGTATTTCTTCTGTTCTTCTGTCATAAAGATGTCTTGACCTCCAAAGTATAGAAAAGAAAAATCAAACTGGTTAAAACTATGTCCTTTTGCACATATTTTTTCAATGTTAAAATAGAAAATGGATGGCTAAAAAAAAAATGCAAAATTCAACTGATTAGCATAATTATATCTGTGATTTAAAATGTGAAAAATTGAAAGTTCTCTTTAGGTATGATAATAATATTTAATTCCCTAAATAATTCAAAGCATAAAAATAAACACTAGAAGAAGCTTACATCCAGTTTCCTAATTTCAAAGAATTAGTTGGAAAATATATTTTCAAGGGGTAGTGGGTAGTTGTACAGATAAAATAACAAGTTGTTTTCGGGAAAGGGGCATATTAGGTTGCTTTCTAGTTTTATTGTAATTATTATTATATTTAAGACAGAAAATGTTTCTTGATAATGAATAAGGGAGAAAAACTTTATGAACCTATGCACAAGAGTGTGGAACACAGTTATTCTTAGCTTTCTATAGCTGGAAATATATGGATAGTGAATGACAGAGGGAGAGGAAGGAAAAATCAGTTATAATATATACTCCCATTTGGTTTCTAAATTCAAGTATGCATTTGGCAGAGAAAACATTTCAAGGAATAATTTTCTATCTCAGTGGGAGAGAAAATATTAGAAATACTTATCTTCTTTTTCTGCTGGTTGAAATTATCTATGATGACACCAATAAACAGGTTCAAGGTGAAGAAGGACCCAAAGATGATGAAAATAACAAAGTAAAGATACATGTACAGACTTTCTTCATACTTAGGCTGGAGTTCCACCTACCAAAGGAGATTATTTAGTAAAATATTACCATACATTTTAGTGCTGGAAATGTCATTGGTGCTTTTTCATAACAACAGAAAAAAAATTATTCTTACTAATATGTCAGCATTTTTTTTCTGAATCAACTACCTCTAAAAACATCCCTGAAAGTAGCCGTTAGGGATGTTTTCATGTGAAAAATGTGGCTACTATGACATTCTAAAATCTATTTTTATAACTATAAATACAAATACTATTCTTCCATTTGAACAGTAATGTGCTAAATTTACAAACTTTTAAGGTACTGAATTTTAGTAATTTTAAAATCATTAATAAAAAATTTTAAAACTGTAAATATCCATAGGCTAGGTTTAGAAACAATCATTCATGTATGCATGAAATAATGTAGCAAATAAGAAATGAGTTGTTCATTCAGACATTTGGCACTATACCCTAATGTGACAGTCACTGAATTTTTCAGATTAAGTAGACATAAATGGACAGTTCATTTTATAAATCCTCAGTTGATTATTTAATTCCTAGATTGTGCTTATAACAAATGGGCTATTACTTATAATTTAGCAATGGACTGAAAAAGTCACTACAATTTTTTAACAGATTCCTGTCCTTCTAAAGGCAACAAAGTTAAAAACCAACTAAACACACAAAACAAAATATAAGTGACAAAGTGAAATAAAACAACTCTGGAGGTCATCAAAATGATATTCAACATAAAACTAAAGCTATTTGAAATGCACTTCAAGAAAGATAACACCAAACTATCAGGTTGAAGACTGCAGGGACAAACGTTATTCCTTTATGATGATAAACTAAACAGATGGGACTTCAGAATAGAAAGATGAAGGTTGATAGAAAATATTACATCTTGCAAAGTTTTGAAGAGCAAAGTTGGAATGAGCGTGAATTTCAGTTTAGGTCATGGAGCCTTAAAGAGGCTGAAATCAAATAAAATAGGTTTATACTTTGGTGATATACACTCAAAGGAATCTGTTGGCCACAGAAATGATTGCAACATCAGTCAATTTATGGAGGCTAAAAAATCATATAAAAGCATTCTTTTATTTGGTTTAAAATATGATTATTTGAACGAAATCAACACAGTAATCTAGGACTGACAGAACAATATCCATAAGTTTTCATGCTGTCTAATATGGAGGGTGACTATACATTTCAACTAACGATAGAAATCATGTATTTCTTCAAATTTGGCCCTGCACACTAAAATTACTACTAATTATATAATGTGTGGATAAATAGGAAACAAAATAGAAAATATTTAAAAGAAAAATATTTGTTAGTTACTCAATATACGAATTTCTTACTTTGGTTTTCAAAATAATGCATGTGTTGAATTATCTTAGTAAGAGCTTTCTGATAAACATTGCTGTGCTTGAATACTTACCTGTCACACTTTTTCCGAAATATTTTAAATCAAGATAGAATCATTTCATTTGTTTATGTTTTATCCGATTAATTTTACCACCTGCTCAATATTGTAAAAAGACTTAGAATACAAGGAATACTTACATTTCTGGAATCAACTGCTGCATACATTATATCCATCCATCCTTTAAATGTGGCCTATTAAGAAGGACATGCATGTTTTACTTTGGAGTAAAAAATAATTTAGACCCGATGTTTAATAAATATTCTTACTGATATAATTTTCAAAAGGGAATATTTTTGAAAGACATTTCAAAACAAATTTTACATAGATTTTGGACCAAGACAGTATCTTAGTAAGGCTTTTCATTTCTAGAACACATATTGAACAAAATGACCATTTGATATATCCTCCCACTTGATAACCAACTCACAAGTACTTTTCAATTCTTTAGAGTTCATGGTATCATAATATTTAAAGCAGTATTAAAATTTGCTGGAGCACTTTTAGGAGGTCTTACAAATGCGAACACATGTGTCAATAGCTCTATCAGGCTAATAATTACAACTTAGATCTAAGGATCATCTGCTAAAATTTACCTGCAGGGTGATCAAAGTGATTGAAAATTTAAGATTTCTCTTTATTGTAACAATGTAAGGATAGTACCAGGATACATAAAGGCAGGGTTGCAACTATCCTTTTAAGAATTTTTGAGCAAAACATTTAGAAATAATCCCATATTCTATTTTCTTTCTGAAATTCTTGAAGATGATAATATGAATAAGAAATGTGAACAATAGTACAGCAGACACTTGGCACTCACAGGTTGAAGGATACTCAGGCTAATAACTTACAGTAATTTGTTACTTGTCCTAGGGCATGAATTTTGAGTCCTGTGGGCCTAAAAGGATTATTCCTTAGCTAGTGAGGGAGGCTAGCAAAGCCTTTAGCATCTGTATCACAATGTATCTTTGTTTTGATAACACTAACCCTTGTGAAGTGGTGGATATCATGAGACAAAAGCTAAGCAAGGGTGTGGGTGACAGCAGTGAAAAGAAAGTAATGATTCTTAGCTAGAAAGTACAGGCTTTTGTACATGAAAGAGAGATGTGTTAAATATATCAGTGGCTTAGGTCAATGATAGAATGAGTTCATTACACACTTGGTATAGAAACAGAAAAAAGTGATTCAAGGGGCCATTTCAATGACTTACTAATCAATAGAGAAGTGATTCTATAAAAGCCAAATGTGAAGCAGTATTTTAGAGGATTTTTTTTTTTTGGTAGCAGAATTTATTTAATAGCTTTGTATAGGATCATCACTATATTTTCAAAATTGTTTACATTTTAAAGGATTGCTTAAAATTTTTAATATTTCTTTCCTCAAATTTATGGAGGAAGTTGTTGCTTTAGTGATATTTACAGGTGTGGTCATTAGTTAAGGGTTAGAATAAATGTCCAAATAAATGTCATCATGTGTTGACAATTTTTAAAGAAAACATTCTTGCCAGATTTTTTTAACTTTTATTTTTATTTGTCTTTAGAGACAGGGTCTCACTATGTTGCCCCCACTAGTCTAGATCTCCTGGCCTCAAGCAATCCTCCAGTTGTTTTGGCCTCCCAAAGAGCTGGGATTACAGGCATGAGCCAACATGCCCCACCCGTTCTTGCCGGATTTTAAAAATCTCTATTTTAATTGCATGAATATTCCGAGTAGCTCAAAAACGTTAAGAAGATAAATAAGAATTTCCAACAAAAAGGTGGGAAGAATTTGTAAAGTAATCATAGTAGACACCTCTGGAAGAGCTGTAAAAGGATTTTGACTAGTGTTGGTTGTTTGCTTAGTTAGTCTTCTGGCTGAACAGTTGAAATCATAACCTTGGTGAGCAAAAATTGATTTCTGCCCTAAAGACACTGTAGAACTGCAAGGGAAGAAAGAAATTGTACAGTCTTTTTTTTTTAAGCTGAATTTTCAAATAATCTGAACTCGTATTTTATTCCCTGCTTTGTTGTGGTGCTGCTGCAGCTAGAAGCAGAATCAAATGAAAATTTTTAAAGGGCTACCTTTTAAAATATAAGCTATTTTTTTTTTTTGGATACCCAGTCTTAGAGACCCAATAGTGAAAACATTAATATTTAGGATAAAATAGACTTAAATAATGGTGCTGAAAGGTCATTTGAGATAAGATAACAGCTGCTTGTGCTTCATTTTTGTTTCTAGTTGCTTTCAGGTATTATTTCCACTTCACTATGGGGATCTAATTCTCTCTCTCTCTCTCTCTCTCTCTCTTTTGTTTTAGATGGAGTTTCGCTCTTTGTTGCCCAGGTTGGAGTGCAGTGGCACAATCTTGGCTCACTGCAATCTCCGCCTCCTGGGTTCAAGTGCTTCTCCTGTCTCAGCCTCCTGAGTAGCTGGGATTACAGGCGCCCACCACCACATCTGGATCTAATTCTAAAACCTGAATGTCATTCCACAAACGTTGATTGAAATAATGGACCTTAGCAGCAGTTAATCCCTACGAATTAATTACAATCCAATTAGGTGTATTAAGTGTGTGTGTTTTGGAAGATGATCTATCTGTTAAATGTATTCTGTTTTGGTAGCTGATCAGTGAAACAAGCCTTCTAATCACAATAAAAACGGCAAAGTTACTGACTTATTTATTAACTTGTTTATATAGAAAGAAAGAGCAATATAGAAACAAAGAAAATACAAGAAAAAGACAAAGAGGTCTTTGTTTGGCCTGGTCACTACTGACTATATCTGCAGTCCTTACATGTAATAATGTTTTCACCCATCTGGGCTCATAAACTTGTACTAACAAACTGAAATTTTTTAAATAGAAAGAAATATGTACTTTTTCTTAGGTACTAAATAATAGATATGTATAATTATTTTATAATTCCAAACAATAAAAATATTCAGAGAAAATAGTGTTCACTTACAACTTGAAGCAAAGAGAGATACCCAAATCCTACATTATCAAAGTTTACTTTCACATTTTTCCATCGAGCAGTCTCATTTCTTTCTATTAGTTTTAGGCAATCAGTATGATTATTCACGTCTTCGATGTCAAACCTGTCACCAGTTGTGGTGTTAATACAGTGGTAGAATTTGCCAGCAAACAAATTTACGCCCATGATGCTGAAAATTAGCCAGAATATAAGACAAACCAGAAGCACATTCATGATGGATGGAATTGCTCCTAAAAGGGCATTCACAACCACCTAATACACAAATGGAAAAAAAGAAAAGTCAGAATTCTTATCTGTTAATAAAGAAAAAAAAAATTCCCCTAGTAATCTCTGGCCTTTCCTTTTTCTTTTCATTTTTTTCTATCAAGGCTATTTATTCTAGTATATTTAAAAGCAAGGTTTAAAAAAAATCTTAAAATACATTTTTTTTTTCTTAAGCAATACACTTAGGAAAACAACTATAGGCAATATAACCAAGAAATGAAACAAAAACGTTTTTTAAAGAAAGGGAGGGAGAAGCATTAAAAGGTTAAAGGAAAAGCAAAATCGGAGGAACTTGCTGCCAGATGAAGTTAGAATTGTGTTGTTTATCAGAAAAAAGAAAAGTTAAAAAGCCTATGCAGAAGTTTTAACTCATTTTAAAAAGGCAATATATTAAAGAACAAAACTAAAACATTTGGACCTGAGTTGATTTGACCAATATATTTTTAAAATAACTTAAAAATTCAGATAATGAATATAAAAAATTATTAAATACCTAATATGTCTTTAATTATTCATGCATTGCTATGACTAATAATTTTTGCATAAGAAGCAAGACAATTTGCATTATGTATTTCATTAGATCATCACATCGTTTATTTCAAGCTCCAGTCATGTTAGTTGTTTCATTTACTGAGTTTAATTCAAAAAACTTATTTCAAATGAAACATAATAGAAATCATTTCTTAGAAAAATAAGAAAAAGAGGGATGCTATACATAGTTCTCAAATCTGATGTGATCACATGAAGTTCTGTGTTCAATTATTATCTACTTTTTTTTTTTCTATAGAAGGATGTTTTCCCCCTCTTTTTTTCTGGACCACTGGCTAAAAATCTGAGTGTTCATGTTTGGCAACAACATAGGAGTGGCTTCCTTGCTTTCTCCTCCATCTCTCCCACTGGAGCTGCACAGGAGTGGCTAAGAGGGAAGGTAAAAACAGACCCTAAAATGCTTGTAAGGGGCAGCTGCCTCAAACTTGGACATTAATAGCTATGTTTAATTCCACCTATGTGCTTGCATTATTCTCATCAATCTGATCCAAAGGAAGTAGTCATCAAAATATCTTCTATTTGCCATTTGATGCGTGTATTTTTAGAACTATTTTTTAACTGCCTGTCTGTAAACAAAAATACGTGAGCCAATTTCTTATACTTCTGAGCCCTGTTTAAAGTCCGTAAAGAACTCTAGGTCTTCTGGGGAATATAAAACAGTGTGATAAGTGGGCCAAAGAAAACAAGAATAACAGTAATGACAAAGATGGAGGGGATGAGTATGAAAAATTAATTTGGTTGAGTTATCCAGGCGGAACCAAATGATGTGGCCTATGCAACCTACCAAGCTGACAGGTGACACTTTGCCATATCTCATCTGACTATCTGTATTAATACAATGGGCTTCATAAATTCTTGTTTTATGATTTATTTTAAATGAATGGATGGAATTAGATTTCTTTCAGATTAGAGATTTGGAAATTGAAATCAAGTTACTATTTATTTCCCTTCTTTTCTGAATATTTTGTCCACTATCCAGATTACAATGTTGTTTCTAGTGTGTATACACAGAGTACTAATTAAAATCTGTATTTTGCTTTCAACACCCAATTTAGAGTATGAGCAGAACACTGGTTATCTATACCACTTCTTGATTTTCTTTTCACATTACCTGTCTCACATTTTTTCTTCGAAACATTTCTCAGCTTTGTCACTTCTTTTCCATTCTCACAGTCACCACCTAGAACTGCCCTCTGTTATTTCATACTTGTACTATTGTCAGTCTCCTAACCTTCTCCTTCATTTAATCTATGTAAGATGAACTAATCTTTCCCAAGTCCCACTTGAAAGTTGTTTATTGGTTCTCTGGTAACTACCAAATATTTTTCTTACCTTGCTATTCACATCACTCCACAATCTATATTTCCAGTTTTAACTTCCCTGGTCATCTATACTTCATGCCACTTCAATTAATATAATAACCATATGCTAATATAATTGCCAGATAATTGAGATGTCATTTACCTTGAAATTCCTTGTCTAATAGCTCCTTTTCTGAAATACTCTCCCCTCTCAAAGGCTTTAGTTCAAATAGCACTTCTTTCATGGAGCCTAAATTTGCCCCCCAGTTTAGCCTCCTAAATAAAGAGGAATGTTTTCCCCTTTGAATTCAAGAATCAGAATTCTAGTACCAAACAGAACTGTACAGATAATTCAGTATTGTGTTCTCATTTGGCATATGAGAAAAAATGAGGTTAAAGCAAGTTGAGTTCAGAAAGTAGTCTATAAATAGCATCTAGTGCTCTTTCCAGTCTACATGGAAGAGTTGCTCCCACTTATCTTGGTACCCATATTACTCTGTACTAGAGTTCAGTGTAATCCTGACAGATTGTAAGGTTTTCTAAAAATTTAAGATGCAAAAATATGTTCATGAATCTTCCAGGGCCTTAAGTGTCTTGAATATAGGAATATACCAGAGAGCTTTGAATATAGGAATAAAATAATGGTTGACAAAATGAATGGATTAATGAAGCAAAGTTTAGCTTAGTATTTATTGATTAAAGCATAATTTTTAAATGTTATTTCTGAATATGGCTGAGAATAATTAAGGAACTGAGCACAGGGAGAAGTTTGTGCTTAGGTAATATGTTTGAAAGGTTTACTTTGAAACTGGGGATTGATTTAGAGTTAAAATGAACTCTATGGAATTTATGATGCAAGCATGTACTCTGCAGCTGTGCAGCTCAGGATATGATTCGCAAAGTTGGCATACATTTGGCCCAGAGAAAAGTTTTATTTTTTTGTGAACATAAAAGAACCTTATCTTAGAAAACATTTGGCACAGTATTGGGGAATTTACTATACAAAGCTATAGTCATATTTATGATGTATTAAATTAGACAATGAAAGATCATAGAAAAGATTGTCTTTTCTCAAGAGTTCCAAGCCATTCCTTGGTTCAGCAAAGCAGGAGGTGGATTAACTTTTTTCAGTCTCAATAAAACTGCAGTAATTGGTTCTCATGGCAGGAAGAAAGCAGGCAGAATTAGTGTGAATAAATTGGAAAGAACAAACTGAACTTTCAGGCTACATGAAAGGAGATATCTGAGAAAGGAATTATCTTAATGAATTAATACTGTACTAGAGGCCGGGCGCGGTGGCTCAAGCCTGTAATCTCAGCACTTTGGGAGGCCGAGACGGGCGGATCACGAGGTCAGGAGATCAAGACCATCCTGGCTAACACGGTGAAACCCCGTTTCTACTAAAAAATACAAAAAACTAGCCGGGCGAGGTGGCGGGCGCCTGTAGTCCCAGCTACTCGGGAGGCTGAGGCAGGACAATGGCGTAAACCCGGGAGGCGGAGCTTGCAGTGAGCTGAGATCCGGCCACCTGCACTCCAGCCTGGGCCACAGAGCGAGACTCTGTCTCAAAAAAAAAAAAAAAAAAAAAAAAAAAAAAAAAAAAAAAAAAAAAAAATACTGTACTAGAGGTTGTTTCTTCTCAGAAGCTGTTTTTCAAAACAAACATCATCAAATAAAGTTTCCATGCTCTAGCACAACCAATTCAATTTCTGGTTCATTACCTGCATTTTTAAAAATAAATCTACACTAAATGAAGGCTTGATGATTAAATATGCAAATTCACATTAGAAATTTTCATACATGCAGAAATGTCTTTTTATCTGAATTAATTACTTTTGAACTTGAAATCAACACTATGCATGAATTCTAGTGCTTCTGTAATACAAATAAAGAAAATGTATGTGAATAAAAATAAAAAGTAGGGAAAGTAGGAATTATCCATTTTTAAGTATGAAGAAGAATAATAGAATGTTTTTTAAAAAATCTAAAAATATCATACTGTGGGTTTTAATTAAGTCAATTATTTTTGTAAGCTATGATATATCAGTGATCCAAACAAAAATTCTGACTTTTTCTGTCTCTCAAAAATAAGAACTCTTCTTCTTGTATAATACACTTAAACTTTAAGAATAAATAAAATGTAGAGTTATGTTTATGTATGTTTTCACTGTGATATCTTTTAAAATCCTAGAAAGTTAGTTGGGAGTTACTTATTCTAAGAAGTGAGTTTATGCCTCAAATTTTATCTTAATGCTCATGATAAGATGTTTTTGTTTTATTTCTAGGTGTGTATTCTATTCTGCATAATTCAAATAAGTGGATTCTTTTATACTAACTTTTTGTTTACAACACAATTCACATGTGCTTAATTCAACTATTTCTTAATTTATTTTTTGCCTTGTTAACATTTTGAAAATAACCCCATATGAACTTACACAATAAAAAATGAGAATGGTCACAATCAATACCAGTCTTATAAAACCTGAAATATTGCACCCTAGTATCTGCTCATACGTATCAATAATCAACTGATGGTATCTCACTGGTAATTTGCAGGACCCAGACCAATGTACTAAACAGCAGGGGCTGTATGCCTCAAACAGTATCATGAGCTTAACAAGTTAAATTGTTTTTTCACATAATCGTTCTACACCAGGGTCCCCCGCCCTCACCAATCAAGTAATCTCCCCATAAATGGATAACTCCATATACACACAACTAAATCATATTCAATGAAACTTCATAAAGATATCAACCATTGGGGTTAAAATCCACAGAGGGTAAATTCATAAAGGTTTTTTTTTTTTTTTTTTTTTTTTAAATGAAATTTAAGACAATTGAAAAGAGGGGATTAGGATGTAAATACTGTATTTTCCCTACTGTGGTGCAATAATAGTACCCTTCCCAATCCCTCCCTCACCCCACTACACATAAGTCACAGTGCAAGGATTAAAGGTAGCAAAAGGGGTAATACAGTACCCATAATAAAGGGCTCAGGGGAGGAACCAGCGCTCCACCCCATCCAAGTTGGAGCAAGATTATCCTATACAAAATAGAAATATATAGTTTGTTATTAGTTAGAAATCTGATATGACAGAACATTTGGTGTTATTTTTTGTTCATGATGCTCTCTGTCTGTTTCCCTATCAATTAAGACTTGAGTTCTTTTGAAAAAGAAGGTATTTAAGATTTCCTAGGTTAGGAAATTAAAAATACAAATTTAAATACAAATTTTATTTTACCCTAGATATTAGCGACATCAGTTCACTCAGTTTAATTTTACAAGTTGAAAAATTTGGACTGGAAATTTGAAATACAATAAATGTTTAAAAGCTGTCAGCCAGAAATGTGCATAAAACATGCAAAACACAAAGTGCAACGTGATGATAATTTATTTGTTACTTTCTAACTTCTTATGAAGCACTGTACAACATGCTTTATTCAGTAATGTTGCATAAAAGCACATGCTTTGAAAAAGTAACAGAACAACAAAAATAAAATGAGTGCCTGTGTTACGCTTTGACGCAGCTATTGCGATTTTATGCTGCTAGGGCAAAGAATTAAATGAGAGTTTCTGAGTATGTTCAAATCTCACTTCCCAATCATAATATCATTCTTATATCCAACCTCACCATCGCTCGTGATTATATTTTTACAAAATAAAAAAATCCAAACACTAGAAGTATAAAAAATAGAATCAAGTGTAAGGTTATTTTGACTCTACAATGCCAAACACGTATTGAAGAGATCAGTC
The DNA here is from genome assembly GCF_002776525.5 of Piliocolobus tephrosceles. Taxonomy (NCBI): domain Eukaryota; kingdom Metazoa; phylum Chordata; class Mammalia; order Primates; family Cercopithecidae; genus Piliocolobus; species Piliocolobus tephrosceles. The sequence continues at coordinate 51,889,674 of NC_045444.1, forward strand.
ATTTTAGTGCTGTGTATATGCTGTCATTATGAGGAATAGAGCCATATTCATAAATCTGACCATTTAATTTATTAGTTTTATCACAATCAACATTTATAAGGATTTTATGTCTAAAACTCCGAGTTTGAAAAGGTAACCTCTTTTAATATAAAGGGTATTATTGATTAATAATTATAGATACGGTTATTTCTGAGAAAATTAAAAGCATACCCACAAGACCAACTTTTTTATAGCAATGAAGTGTAATGTATGCAAATATCTGAGCACTTGACCAATGGATTTAATAAATTTTCAAACGGTCAGATGTAAAAGGTTTATAATATTTTCGAAAGTTTAGCATTGTTCAGATTTCGTAACCCATATAAAATATATTATTTTGATTCAGGCAACATGTTTTCAAGTAGAATGTAGAGAAATGGTATTTTTTTTCCAGAACTGAAACTGCCAGTCTGAAACAAAACGAAGTGACATCTAATTGGAAAACAGACTTAATTTTTACATACCCCAGAGAGAATTTCTGATAACATTTTGGTGAAAATGTGAGGCTCTCTGTGAGAAATAAAAGAGGACTACTTGTATTTTATTGTATTGAGTTGTTGATAATGAGGAAAAAGTTTTCATATATGTTAGGGAAATCGAAGACAAGTCTTATGTTCTTATGAAGTGACATTTATTATAAGACTTGAGAAGAGAACATAAGGCTATAAACAATCTATAAAGTGCAAATGGAAGTCTACAATACAGCTTAGTTTTCATAAACGTAACTAAACCTTAGGAGGTGAAAGAGCAATGATTTTCTATTGGAATCACACAATTTAGTGTTTTGTTTTGATAACTTTTTTTAAAAAAGCAGAACTAATTTTTTATATTATACATCTATAAACTAATGCTTCATGCTTTAACAAAAGACATGGAGAATAACAAGTCAATAATGGCAAAATTTCTAATCTGTTACGAATGATGGAAAATGATTATTGGGTCTTTAAGAAGGATAAAATAAAATTTGTGTGACTCTGACCAATAAGATGTAAGTTAAGGTTAATTTATAAATTATAGTAATGAGTCAAAATTATATTTTCTGTTCATTATAAGTGTTTTACCTTATTATCATAAAAATGGTGTGGATTTGTATGTAATCTTTAAGTTAGTATTACTAGTTTTATAAATTCAGTTAACACTTAATATCTAACCATCTAACCTTGAATATATTCAAATAATGCAAACTTTGGCATTATACAGACAAAAATTTTAACAACTCCTTTCATTCTTTTCTTTACACTCATACTTAGGCACATGTGTGATTCACATTATTTTCAGGAAAACTCGTTAAGTACAGTATATCATCACAAAGAATAAGCACCTGATACAGAATTTACTTTAGATTATTATTATATCATTACACACAGTACTTTAATAATGCATCTGCTTTTTTTTGTATATAGATTTGTAAGGAAACTCCCAAGAAGGATTAGGAAATAAAGTCATTTAAATAAGCACAGCAGATAAATGATATTATATCATTTCAAGAGAGGCCTATTTCTCTTGCATATCACCTAGAAGTAAATATGCAACAGATAAAACAACAAAGTAGCAATTTTGCAAAAATTTGCCATTCCTTTTGCATGCATAGGTTTTCCTTTTTCTAAATTTAATTTAGTTTAATTTTGGCTATATGCAATACTTCAGGTTCTTTCATTTTTCTTACCCTCATCCCTTCAAATCTAGATAAGGCTCTTAGAGGTCTCAGAGCTCTTAGTGTCCTGAGAGATTTGATGGCTCCAAGTTCTGAGTAACCCAAGGCATTTGCTGTTAAACTGACCAGTGAAACCTGCACACACAAAAATAATAACAATTAATAAATAGAATCATCATTCAATATGTAGTTGCTATATATAACAAGTATAATTTTTGCTTATAATTATTCAGAAGGTAAATGTTCAGACATTTTCAGTAAACCTTTAAAAAATTAAAGAAATATTTTCAGTTTGATGCAAACGATATAACTTTTAGGACATTAATGAAAAGCTAGCTGAAAAAATCCTTAAATGTCATATAATTTATCAATTGAATAGGAAAAAAACAAAGTAAAAATTAGTAAAATAAAAGAAGAAATCAAGGTGGAAAAAAAGTCATTGGCTATTCTTCCTTTATTTTATTAAGTTGCTGTTGAATTTATGGCTTTTCTTATAGCTAGTTATAAAATACAAAAACTGCTATTGTACTTAAAAAAGCAAGAAGTTTCTACCATGCATCAGTATATTCAACTAATCATAATTGGTATTCTCAGAAATTAATGAACTACATCAGTTTTCAAGGTGATATTTTGTCTTGGTAATACCTTGCATTTTCACTTGTTTAACGTTTATTTTTACGTAAGAAACTTAGAAAGAAATTCCATTACAAAACTTCCTCAAAAATTTGTACACTAATTTATGGCTTCTGCCATGATACCTGGCCCCAAAGGGCCAATCAATGAATATTTACCAAATACACACAGCAATGAATTTACTTCATTTGTATTCATTTGTAGGTAATATACATGACTAAATGACAAATCTTACATATCTAATTCTCTAAATAAGGAATTTACCAAAACTTTGCATTCAAGCAAGATTACAATTTATTTAGCTAGGAAGAGGCTAGTATTGGACAATTCCACATATACTGGACACTATTTTTGTAAACTTTTCTTTTTAAAAATGTATTAATTGTATCATATTTAATACACTTCTTCCATTATTTGAGATGTGCTGTAATTAGTCTTTTTATAGAGTGCTATACTGATCTTCATTAAATAATTAAAACAGAACTTTGAAAATAAAGGTATTATTGTTACAAACTACAAAATTTTCTATAAAATTATTTTCTTAAAATGTTTCAAAAATGACACTTAAAAACTTCCACCAAAAAGCCGATGTGTAACAAGCGTAATAGAAAAAAACAAACCTCAGGAAGTTTTAAAGGGTTAAATTACATTTAGATTTAAATTATAGTGTAAAAAATTCTGAAATTGAAATATAATGTAACTTCTAATGCTTGACACCTCAATATTAGAAACTTTCTCCCTTATTGATGTGATAAAGCAATTCTTCCTTTGAGATTTCTCTCAATTGGCTCATTTCACAGGAACATTGTTAAGTTTTTCAAATAGCCTTAGCTTTGCCTTTGTTCAGGATCAAGGAGATATAATGCATGCATGATTCTTAGCTCAATAAACACCTTCCACAAGAAACCCTCATAGTCTTGCTGGGTTAGTATCTTTTTGGGGTAAAACAATACGAAGTCAGGATAGTTTTGCTATAGCTTTCTAAAGCTGAAATTTTGCCAAGTTGATAATGGAAAACATGATGCTTAACTTTAACACATCTTGAAGTCAGTCACTTGTTTTCAGTAAATGCAGTATTAATCATTGGGCATGCAAATTCTATAAAGGGCTGTTTGGGCTTGCGTAAACCTAGTTTACATTCTAGGAAAACTTTCACTGCTGCATAAAGTAGACTTATCTTTCCCTATACTCTGCACACCTTACTCCCAAAAATGCAGTCATAATCCAGATAATCTACTATTTAAATCTATTCTTTAAAAAGTTTGAGTAGATCAAAGAGAATTTTTTTTTTGTTGAGACGGAGTCTCGCTCTGTCGCCCAGGCTGGAGTGCAGTGGCGCGATCTCGGCTCACTGCAAGCTCCGCCTCCCGGATTCACGCCATCTCCTGCCTCAACCGCCCGAGAATTTTTTTTTAAATGACTATAGCACCCAACAGCATCACTGTTTTTATTGAGTGACTTTAATACTGTACAAGTTTGGGGCCAAGAAACTAACTCAGTGGCACAAAATCAACAAGCAATGGTCCTGGGATACGAATTAGAGTCCGCTGATTCACAACATAAAGGATTTAAGTAACATACCTTTTAAGTTCTCTATTTCACTACTTTCCCTACAAACTGCTGATGTGTTGTTTTTTCTTTAGCTTTCGTAGATAACTAGAGAACTACCATAGCTTCCATCCCCCAATGCTATTTTAAATCAGAATTAAATTAGCCCATGTCTTCCAGAAATGACACTCTCATAGAGTATATGCGTTTAGTGGTTATTATAGTCTGTCAACATAACGTAGTGCTCTGAGACTCACTATTTTATAATTTGTATATAAATAAGACAAGCTGCGTTGAACAGAGAAAAAAATATGAATGATACCTACGTCAACAATTAAGAAGTCCAGCCAACACCAGGCATTGGTGAAATATGTTTGATAGCCATATGCCACCCATTTTAGAAGCATTTCCAGAATGAAAATGTAAGTGAAAACCTTGTCAGCATATTCCAACATTGTCTTAATCGTCTTTCGCTGATCAATATATATATCTTCAAATGCCTATAAAGAAAATGTTACACATTAGCTTTCAAAAATGATTATACTCAATAAGCTATTTTAAAAACCTAATCATATATGCATATGACATTTCATTGGAATAGGACGGCAGAGAAAAAATAGTTATTGTTACTTTTTTTTCCCTCTCAAAGGTCTTTTACTTATTTCATCAGGGGAAAGACTATTGGTAGAAGAAAAAGCAAAGTATGATTCCAATGAATTAATTTGACTTAGTCAGGAAATAGTTCTTGATGTTGTATCCTGATGTGGCCATTCCAACTTGAAGTTATGTATTCCTTTTGTTTCATTTATTTTGCTTCCTTCTATTCTTTTTTCTTTTTTTTGCTATAGAAAGGAGGTTGAAGAAATAATGAAAACTTGTGTTTTCGTAAAGCAGAAATTGTGATTGATCTTCACAGTCTCCAATTTTACTAAACAGTTGAGTTCATCCACTTCTTTTTTTTGTTGTTGTTTTTTTAATAGTTTATGTTTCTCAACATACAGCGTGACAATGATTAAATGAAATTGCTTTTCATTTAGATTCTAATATATATTCTTCTGTTATGAACATCTTGATGTTTCACTTCTAAGTATGCATTGCTTTCAACAGTGAAATACTTCTAAAGTAGCATGTAGAAAATATTTCTTTCTTCAGAAAAATTACAGGTAAATATATGTCTGTGTTAGAATTATAAACTGAAGTTAAAGAAACTTGTACTGTAGTTGCATTTTAATCAGGCAAACTCTGTTTCTCTTTCTCTTTCTCTCTCTTTTTCTGTCTATGGCTTAAGTATTTCCTTTGTGTTAGTGTTTCTCTAAAATTCTATCTGTATGTTATATTTATATTTTTATAAATAATTTTCATATAAAAATAAATTGATTCTGATGAAGTGAACACCTTCTTATAAAGATAAACCCATCCTTAAATGAATCTCTTAGGCATGCTGCCCAATATTTATTGTTACCAACTTTCATTATTTCCTGAGTAGCACAAAAATAGTGAGCACACAGTTGGAAAAAGACAGAGAGTGGTCCCTAAGGACTTACTACTGTCCATCAGAGATAATAATAATAAATACCATTTAGAAACAAAATTCATCAGAAGTCAGAGAATATATATTCCCATCCCAGGGCTTCCAATAACTCTTTTCTTATTACGCAATGAGAAATCGAATATTCACATCCTTTGGTGTTAATGAATAAGCTGAAGGGCTACACTTTCTGGGCTATTTAATAATAAGCAAAAATTAATGATTAGCTTCTTAAAATTATATTTACATACATAGTAAAAATAAATCCAGAAATGTAGAGTTATAGAGTAAATCTACAGTCTAGAGGATACAAGGTAGGATAATTAAAAATGCATGCATTGGATACTAAGACAATGAAACAGAAAGGATTAATACGTCATCAGTATTAGAATGTTCTAAAGATTAGTGCCGTATCACCTTTTCTTAATATTCACTCACCAGAGCACCGCTACTAAGGAGAATCATGAAAACAATGAAGGTCTCAAACCAGTTATGTTCAACTATTCGGAAACACGTCCTTCTCAGGTTCCACCATTGTTTTCCTCTGCCTTCTTCCACATTGATTTGACAACACTTGAATCTTTGTACACAGCCTGCAGAAATAGTGTTCATATAATAGTAGATAAAATATCTCTGCTTCCATAATATCCTTTCGCAATGTCCTTGTCTTGTCTTTTTATTACTATGCTCATCTCTGTCTTGCTAGGATAGCTCTCTAAGCCTAGAGTAGTAAGAGCACATTCATTAGCTGTGTGAAGTTATGGAAATCATTCAGCTTCTTTAAATGGTTCCCTAGCGAACAGTATTTGCTTTGTCTGCCTCACAGTGTTATTGTACAAGAAAAACTCTGTAAATTACAAATAAATGTGAAGTAGCTTTTCCTTGTACCATATCATCCTGTTGCACTCTGTTGAAGTCATTCTAGAAAAGAACTTTAAATTGGACATTAAAAATGGTAAGCAGAAAACTTCCCCCCTTTTATAAAGGATACATAGTAAAAATGTAGATCTCTTCCAACAATCCTGCATTTCTAACCATTTAGGATTTTTTTGTTATGTGCCTAGAAGGGCTTATGTAATTTGCAAAACTAATTTAGTTCACTAAAATGTAATTTGTATGGTTTGGCTTTGACTTGTCATTGCCTTCCTCACACATTGCTTTCACTTAGTCTAAATGAAATCAACAGGTACTTCTGAGTACCATTGTAAGCACAAAGGTACACTTAGGTGCACACACAAAAAGGCATAGAACATGTACCTAACTCCCAGGAACCTTACCAAAAAAAATCTGGTTTTCAAAAAAAAGAAAAGAAAAACAAAAGATATAAATACAGGATCCCTGCTCCAAGGCAAAAAAAGGAGGGGAAGATATGTTTGAAGAAGAAGGAGAAAAGGAATGAATGGAGAAAAGGAGGAAGAAAAGAAGGGAAGGAGGAAAGAAGGAACTAAGGAATGAAGGAATGGAGGAAAAGAAGAGAAAGAATACAGTAAAGCAACATATAAGAGTTCAAAAAGAGAAAGAGTTTTCATAGGATAATATATGTTATCAGGTAAATTAAATGGAAATATTTGTTACAGCCATTCAGAGGAACAAGCTGCTCTTCCACCATGGTCAGATGAGGGTAGTTTTGAAAAGGACATTAAGTGATACGCATGATTTGTATAGGGAATAGAAGAAGACTGAAGGTATACTAGGCCTATGAAAAAAATAATGTCAAATATAAAGCATGCATATTTCCAAACCTCAAATTCCCAGGGATATCAGACCACAGGAAATATTAGTTGTAGGAAAGACGTATCTCTTCTATCTATTGCCCACACTGCACCAGGCTTAACTTGTGACTGGTTAGGTATTGAGTTTCAAGGGCAGTATTTATTCCCCATTTCACCCGGACAATCATTGGAAACTGATGTTTTCATTAAAGAAACACAATTTAGCAGTAGCAATCCATTTAGTTTTAGCAGCCAGAAAGTTACCTTTAAGGCAAATTCTGTGTAGGATCATTTTCACTAGGGTTTTTAAGATGCTAACTCATTGTGAAATCACCATTTAATTTAAAAACAGAAGCTAGAAGTTTTGATGACATTAAAATATTTTTCCTCCATGTTCTTAATCTCTTCCATGTATTGAGCAGATATAATCAAACCACAACACTAGACTTAAAGTTTTTTTGTCTATCAACATATTAGAGGTAATTGAATTGTATCTATTACAAAGTGCCGTTTTATTATATGTGATTTATTTTAGGTGACCAACAGCTAAACAAGCTGCACTCCAAATGAAAGATTAACATTAGGATTCTTTTCTTTACCTTCAGTGAAACAGGCTTCCGGTTCAAGGGTTTCTTCAGGTTCCACTACGGGCTGTTCTTCTGCAGGTGCGCCGATGTCCACAGTGCTACCTTCTGATGAGCTACTGCTTTCATTCAGTTTCTGTAAGTGAGATGGACGTAGAAAGTAAAGTCCTTTCATTTTGACTGCCAAGAAAGGATTATTACTATAAATTTGTTTTTTTATTCTTCTTGAGGTAGAGATATTTTTAGAGAAAAAGAGAGATTGAATAAGAGGAGGAAATCAGAAAACCATTGTCTATGTTAACTCTTTTACCATAATTCACAATGTAAGCATGAAATCAGATTGCTGTGTTATGAGGTTACAAAAGGCCATCAGCCACATGTACTGAGCAAAATACTGCCCTGTGGATTAGAGGAGCAGGGGACAGAGGGAAGAGAAGAGGGAGGAGGAGAAAGGGAAAAGGAACAGAAGAGTAAGGGAAAAGGAGCAGAAGAGAAAGAGAAACCTTACCTTAGAAGATAATAATGTCATTAGGTTATTCTGCAGTTTAATGTTTGACTTTACATATTTCTTTAACAATATCTTACCTATGTGTGAAAATACCACCTGTTGTTTTCACTCATGTTACTAAGATTCATGGTTAAGGCGTTCAGAGTTATTTACTATAAATGTGCTCATTTGGAGAGAAATTGTTATAAAATATGTTAAAAATTACATCAATAAACAACCTTAGAGATATTAAATAGACATCTTTAATTTCTGGCAAATATTTTAGAGCCTGAAGTGTTGTAAAATGAGATAAACAGTGTGTGGGAAAATTCGATTTCCTCTGACAAATCATGTTTATGTTAATATGCCATGTGAAGCTGAAAGAACAAAATCTAGGTAAACAGCAACAAGAACAATATCCTTCATATTTTGACAATAGTGATAGGATACACATTTCTCTTTCTGTGGTTCTCAGAAGACAAAGATGGCAGAGATAATAGAAAACATTAACTTACACATTAAGAGAGGAAAAACTCATGAACGCTCTTTCTGAAGGCCAGCAAACTGGCTTATAAGTTTTTGGCAAGTGTAATTAATTCATTAATTTATTCAACTAATTTTTTTTGAACACCAGCAATATGCTACAAGCTGAGTATTCACTGATAACTGAAATATCTGTAATCCTTATTGGAGTATCAAATCTAGTACAGTGTTTTCTAAACTTTAGGCTTGTGTAGACCCTCCAGTAGGCATTCAAGCGCACACAACAACAAGCCATTCAACCTGTTATCACAATATTGTAAATAGTAAAAATTAAACGCAATATTACAATTGTTAATAAGAATTTCACATACATAGAAGAGTGTTGATATTTCAGAAAGAGTTTCACCAAAATATTTGCATTTGCTTGAAGAAGGATAGCTTATATGTCTGGGTCCATATTTAGTTGCCTTCTTTCATTTCCTTTTCATTTCTTAAAACAGAAAAACTTAACTGACAGCTACAGAAAATTAGGACCCATAATGGTATATAACTCTGTCATAGTTCTGAGAAGTCAGGTTGAAGATGGCCTTTGAAATTACAAAAATATTTCTCACTGAAGACTAATTTCAACATTCTGACACATATTAAATAGACTTGCATACTACACTAAGAAGCTGAGAAGTTGATTGTTCAACATGATAGCCAGTAGCAAATAGATTATAATCTACTTTTGGGTTGCATTTAGCTTTGATTATATTTGTGTTCTGTTCTAGCATTTGCACTGAATTAAAAATGTATCCAGGAATAAGTCATTGGTTTCTTCCTCTGACAAAGAAAGAGGATCACCTAATGGCAGGCGTTAGTTACATTCTCAGTCAAACTACTCATAACATCACATGGTCTTCTGAAGAAATTCTCAGGTCTTATCCTCAACGTTACACAGATTCATCATTTGGCCGTAAAGTGATACACCTAGGCTGAGACTTGTCACTTCAACAAGTGCCTTCATATTTTAAAAATGACTTTGATTGGCACTCTCTGGGCCATAATAAAATTCATTACATATTTTATAAAAACCATGTGAGCAACATTTCATCACTCATTTTTCTTCACTGTAGAAAAGCAATCTTGTGTAAGATGCCCATTCTTCATAAAACAATTAGATAATGGGATTTGAGAATTTTAACAATTTTCACCAAAATTAATTAAGAACTAGAAAGGATATTATTTCCTGTGAATAAATTTGTGTAGAGAGGCATTCAGGTACAAAGAATTATAATAGCAAATCTACTTTTCTCTCTCTCTCTCTCTCTCTCTATATATATATATATGTATAACTGTTATCTGCTAGATCTGATCCCTACATAGTTTTCCAGTCTATATCAAGACTCACAAAATAATAGAATATTAGCATAAAAATCTACTCTTCATCAGTATAGGCTGTCAGTAATCAGCAGAACAAAAAGTTGCTGAGTAATTAATCTTCATGTAAGTGCCACACATAAATGACTGATTCTTTGCACATAAGTGTTTTATCCAATTGTAAGGTGAATTAAATCCTGGCATGAACAGGTACATAAAAATTTTTCCTCCTTGATTACCAGTAATATCATGCAATTACTTGTTCTAAGACAAAGACTTATCTGACTTATCTAAGTTATGACTATTTTCTGTGAAAATTACAAGAACCCAAAAGAACTTATGTTACTTTTTGACACATTTTCAAAATGACATTCTCTGAAGAAGACAAATAGATCAACAGTTCAATACATTTTAATATTAAGATATTCATCTTGTATTTTAGACATTTATTTTTAGGATGCTTACCTAAGATGGTCACTCTTACAGAATTACTTTTTAAAAATACATGTAGACTTATAGTGTTCTGATGTTTTTGCATTAGAGTCTCAATGCACTAAAAAAATCTGAGTTTTAAGTTTATATGATTTCCATTCCTATTTTATCTCTTTACACCTATTTTATCTTTACACGAAGATTGTGTAATGATGATATAACACAATACGAGAATAACATCAAAATGGAAAATTGAACAATGTAAGAGTTGGCATGCATTTGGATACACACAAACTCTACCCTGTCTACTAAATGTTAGGAAAGTAAACTTACTACTAATTTCAAGTACATGAGCAAGTGCTTGTAAGTACTCATAGTACATTGGTAACTCTTTAAGAATGTGGTGGATATTAAGAACATTATAAGATTGTATGAACTGTATGATTGTATGAACATTACAAGATAATATGAACTGTAAATTAACTTATATTTAAAATATGTTAAATGTTTCTGAATACATTTGCTATTTCATGAGGACGACTTTATAAACAAACTGGGACCATAGGTGGGTTGTAGATCCAGGAATTGGTGAATAGTGTTACTTCTCCAAATTGTAAAACATTAATGGCAAAGCCAAAGATAGTCACAATGGATGGATACCATATGCTTCTAAGTGTTTTTTTTTTTTTTTTTAATGCATAGAGCTTGGAGCCACTCCATATTTCAGAATTTTTAAGATGATTTAAAAGATGATCAAATGCCCTTATTACCTTATTAGCATTCTATTGGAATATCTACACTTGGAAAGTTCACAGGTCTAGACGAGTGATCTTCTACATGTTTACAAATTAATTTTAAAACTTCTTAAAGCAATATAAGTATATTCTACTGTCTGTCTGAACTATGGTAGGAAAGTGGAGGTGTGCCCAATAATGTTCAAACTTAGCATGCTCTCAATCTAAGTAATGACTTTTTAAACAATCTTAAACGTACTTCTTTAACCAAATTCCTAATTCTGCAATATCACTCTTTCAGCACCCAGACTCAATTTTTTTTGGTTTACTTTTACTTATTTCAAACATTGGCAGTAATCAAAAGACAGTTTTCCTTATTTTATCTCTGAAATAACTATTTTCTCAGCCAGATTCCAAATTCCTATGAAATTTCTGTTCACTCATTTACCTTTTCTTTGTTTATATATATAGTTATTTATATAACTATAAATAAAAATGGCCATCCTCATTCTAGTCTCATGTAACTTAGACCTTTGTGGTCCACAAAGCTTAGTGTATGTATGGTGAATGACTGATAACCATTTAGTGAATGAATGAATAGATGAATATCTCTGTTTCAGATATTAGTGATGGATGAAGTTTTTGTTTTCAACTTAGAGTTCCAACCAAATCTCCCAAATTTGTCTTTCACAGATAGAAGCTGTGTGTTAATCAAGGCGAACTTCTTAATGTTCTCTGGCTTTTTCTCAAAGTGATTTTTCCTGCCATCAATGTGGAAGAGTAATAATTACTCTCTTATTTAAACCCCTTTCAACACTTTATAGGCACTACTTTGGGCGCATATTGCTTTTTTATTATAACTTCTCTTCATTCTAATGGACTTACAAAATGATACTTGCAGTTTTCTTAGTAAAATACAATAACTGATGACCTTGATGTGCAAAAATTGCTCAGGTAGTTGGCTACTGCCTAGTATACCTGCATATTTGTATTTTCACCAGCTGAATGGTATGCTTATCAAGAATAAATTATGTTTATTTTCTAATCAATTTACACTATTCTAAAATACTGTTAGTGTGTAATTTAATCTTGTGGAATTTGAAAAATGCATTTAAAAAGTGTTGTTGTATTTATAAAGACTAAGTCAAAGTCATTGAATAAATGTAATACAGGTAAATCCCCCACATGGATACATGTACATTAAAAAACTATAAAATTAGGTGTGAATAATTATTTTTAAATAGGTACTATTACAAATTTCTAGAAAGAGACTAAATTCAGGTTGCTTTATATGATTCATTAAGATATTTGTCCTCTGGGGGTAAAAATAAACTAAACAGAAACAATAGATGATGAATTACAAGTGCAGCTCATGCTAAAGCGTTGATGTAGCACTCCAAACAATGAACCCATGCTACCACAAGGGGTCTAAAGTGATATTTTTATATATGTCATTTTTATTTTGTAAATAAATGGAGCAGTTGAATGTTTGGATCCAGAGAAGTATATACATCTTTCAGGAACAATATATGGTTAAAAATTAGATTTTAAAAATGATACTCATATTTGGCTTAAGCTCCACTTCCCAAGTCAGCATTTTGCAAAGGGAGGCTGGTAAGCCACATCATAGCTAACCCCTATGATAGACCTTGATTCTCATAACGGTAAGAAGAATTTTCCCCTACTTTCAAATCATAATAACATCAGAAAAAGTGACATGTGAATATTAGAAAGATTAAATCATAAGCACCGGGGCTTATGTCAATGAATTACTCTAGATAAACTATGATAACCTGAGAGGAGTGTTAGTGCTTTTTCTGGAAATTTATATATAATGTAAATAAATGAGCATTAGTGTAAGAAAGGAAAGAAAAACAAACAAAATGAAATAAGTACACAAGTGACTGAACTAAACTGTTTTTAGCCAAAATATGGGAAACAGCAAAAGTTTTGATCAGCATGTTAAATAAGGAATATCAATACAGAAATTAAAATTAAATTAAACAAATAATCCTTTTTACATAGTCGATAGATTAAAATAAATAAAAACATTAATATAAAAGTCACCAAGACCTTCTCAAAGATGATAGTAAGTTTTTCAAAATAAGAAAGGCATTAAGCTTAAACACTTAATTTGTATAAATTATATCTAAAATGCTACACGCTTAGTCATTAATGTACTTTAGAACTTAGAGAAAGTCTATCATCTGCAGATGATAAACTGCACAGCTAAATTTCAATCAACAATCATACCAACATTTAGTATGTATGTTGCAGTGAAAGGCATCTGTCCTACTAATATTACAGAAGAGGTGTTTCCAGCCAATGTTCTGCACAGATCTCACTCCAGCCTTAAGTGGCTGAAGGCTTTAATTTGAACAGGGAAGTTCCACTTTCATCTAATTTATGCATGATACACGAAAAAATTTGATTAAAATGTTATTTAAAAGATTGGAAAACTGCCTACACTCTCAGCTACTTGGGAGGCTGAGGCAGGAGAATTGCTTGAGCTTACAAGTTTGAGAACAATTTCAGCGTTATAGCCGGATCCCATTTCTAAAATAAATAAATACATAAATGAAAATTTAAAAAATGTATTGGAAAACCATAATTGAATCAAAATTTGGGGAAATGCATGCCCAAATTTAAAAAGAAGATATCAAATGAAAGAAAAAAATGTGTGGTGAATATAGGGAAAATTATGTGGAATTTAGTATCATGAATTGCAGTGGAAGAAAGGTGATAAAATGAAAAAAGTCTTCAAGATTTAGCAATTTCAGATAAAACAACTTGGCACTAAACTAATGCAAGGAGACATTATTTTAAAAAGTCTCTTAAAGTTTAGAATTTGTCACCAACACCACTAGTAACTGGGGGGTGAGGGGTTATACCAAATGAAGAGACAGTATCTTTGTGGGCATTAAAAAAAGTTATTTCAGAGGTTTAATCTATAAACTTGAAGAAGAATTGACAGTATGTTGAATGACATGTAAGAATCTTTTCTTTATGTCTGCAAACATGCTTTCTTCATGGCACTCTGTAGTAAACAGAATTCTAAGATGGTCTCCAAAATTTCTGGCCACTGTTGTCATGCCTTGTATATGGGCAGGACCTGTGATTTGCTTCTAGCCAATACAATGTGGCAAAAGTAATGGGATGTCACTCGCATGATCTTGTTACACTGAATCATTTTAGAAAAGTTGTAATATTTTCTTTTTTCTCCAAGAAATAAATAATCAGTAGTTCTGACTTTTTAATGCTAAGTACCAACAACCAGGCTTACAGAAGCAGCAAAATGTGAAAGCTTTGCCACGTGAAAACACATACTACCAATCAGGTAAAGTTGACAAATTATACTCAGGTTTTTTACTGGAACCTCAGAGGGACTGGAATTGAACGTGACCTCAGAAAAGTACAATATTCAGATTGGTAAAGTAGATCTGGATAATATAATTGATTTGGCAAAAAACAGTAGGTTAAAAAAAACTGGGATATAAAACTCTTGACTTTAAAGCTCTTTAAATTCAACATAGTGCCTCTATGAATATTTTATAACTATACATCATTACAATAAGTATGTATGCTGGTCATTTCATTTGCATATATGCAGAATATGTGCATATATTATCATGTGGTAAAATGATCCATATACGGAGTAAGTAGATGATGTAAATGACTTTATACAGCCAAGCCACATCTGTCACTCACCATTTCTGAACTGACTATTCCAAGAACTTTTAAAACAAGTTATGGCCTCCAGTGGAGCCAACAATCTTATTTTTTCATGCTTCTCCTGGCCCAGGCCACAGTAGTGGAAAGAAAGCCACCAACAATGAACTGGAAAGAAACCGAAACCTGGTTTGACCTCTCGCTTTCTGGGTGGCTTTGTTCAAATAATTCTTCCTTTAGCCCATTTTTTTAAATACGTAAAATGAGGAGATGATCTTTAAAGTTCCAGTTTTCATTTTCTATGGCTTTGGAGTGTTTTGGAATTTGAAATGATACATTTGGAAAGTCTTAAAGCAAAGAGAGATGTGATGTGAGGACTGATGAGAAGGTGATGAGGGAGCAGATCTGGACTCTGGAGGAGAAAAGGATCAGGAAACTCAGAGTGGGTGTGGCTGTTGGGCCTGCACAGGCTGGGTAACATGCTTTTAAAAATGCTCTTTACTCTAGTAAATGATTTTGACCTTGAGGGTAAGGCAAAACAAAGAAAACACTGTTCAATATTCTCTGAGAGTAAGTGATTAAATGCTTTTTTTCTTGTTCTCTGACTTGATCCTACAATGTTTATGTTTTTATTTTTAAACTTGGTTTGTTATAGGGAGTTTATTTATAGAGTTTAGTAGGAGTTTATAATACTCCTACTACATTTATAATAAGTAATATAATTAAATCTGGAATTTAAGGCCGGGCGCGGTGGCTCAAGCCTGTAATCCCAGCACTTTGGGAGGCCGAGACGGGCGGATCACGAGGTCAGGAGATCGAGATCATCCTGGCGAACACCGTGAAACCCCGTCTCTACTAAAAAATACAAAAAACTAGCCGGGTGAGGTGGCGGGCGCCTGTAGTCCCAGCCACTCTGGAGGCTGAGTCAGAAGAATGGCGTGAACCTGGGAGGCGGAGCTTGCAGTGAGCTGAGATCTGGCCACTGCACTCCAGCCCGGGCGACAGAGCGAGACTCCGTCTCAAAAAAAAAAAAAAAAAAAAAAAAAAAATCTGGAATTTAAGGGTCAAAAGCATACTTAATATGTGGTCATATGATGTATATATATTTGTATACATATGTGTGTGTGTATATGCGCGCACACACACACATATATATATTTAAATGTAATATATAAAGAATATTACCCAAAGTACTTATTTTTAAAACTGGGCAGGTACTATTTTAATACTGGGTATTTTACTATTGTGACATATATATCTCCTAAGTCATGCTTAAATGAGGTTCTCTACAACCTCAGAAATATTAGTATTAATATTTCATTGTGTACATTGTGCACCAGTAAATATTTCTATTGTACACTATGCATATTAAAAATTAAAATGACCCCTATTAAAGACTCTCAACAAAGGAACAATATCATATCAATGGAAAAGACACTGTGATGAGACTCAACATTTCCACAGGGCAGCTAGAAAACTCAAATATTAACTCATTAATTCCCACATTATTCCCAGTTGATTTCTTCATCAAGCTGTATGTTGAAAGGACAATCTTCAGTGGATTATTCATATTTACAAAATGTTAATTGTTTCCATTCTTTAGTCAAACATTTGCCCAGTATAAAAGTAAAGGTGGAAGAATATGACTCTAATATACTACTCTGAATTTTGCTTTTGATATGTCACACATAAACTTTTGTATCAATGATTAAATATAAGGGAACAAAAGCAACATATTTCAGACATATTGAGTCAATAGAAAATCATGGTAATACAAAAAAATTGGAAAGAAAAAAAATTCTGAAAAATTGCATTTATAATCCCCAAGCTAGAACCCAAAATGCAAATCAAATGTGTAATTTTCATTGTTAAATTCATTTTGCCAAATTGAGCACAGAGTTTCTATAATGTTATTTTGACATTGATTTTTAATGTTAAATTATAACATACTTAATAAGTGTCTACTGGGCAAATAAACTATATATCTATATAATGAAAGAGTTGAAAGTACTACTATTCTGAGGATCAGAGAAACTTGAGTTTGAATCACAATCACTGGTTTTATGGACTTTAATCAATTATCCCAACCTCCTTAGGCTTTAGGTTTCTAATTCGTAAAATGGTTCTTACTTCACATCCTTGTTTATAAGGACTGAACAAGATAACACACGAATATTGTTTGGCGTGTGCTTATTTGATAAATGGTAACAATTTCCATCACAGTATTGTATTATTTGTAATAGGTGTAACTATTGATTTTTGACTACCAAAAATGTGCCAGGCATCAAAACTAGGACTTGAAAAATAAGATAGTGAACATAATAGACTTAGTATCTGCCCTCATCGGTTCACAATCAAATGGAAGATACAGAGAAGCAATCGCTACACACTGTAATAGGAGTAGTATAGAGTATATTGAGATCACCACCTCGCTCAGTCTAGGAAGGACAGGGTAGAATAAAGTGACATTTGGCATAAGAATGATGTGGTGGGTCAGGATGAATCAGGTGAAGCAGGATGGAGTAAGAAAGTATTCCTGTCAGAGAAAAAAGGTACAAAGATGAAAACTGATAAAGCATGGGGAATTCCATTGAATGAAAGATTAGCATAACTGGGTGGGGAAGTGTGAGGTGTACTATTCCATGATACTGAAGGGGTCAGCTGTGGTCAGTTTTGCAGGGACTTGTAGCCATGTTAAGTAGTATAGACTCCATACTGTGAGCAATGGGCAACTCCTGAAAGGTTAGAAAGGACAGAACTGTTACGGGATTTGCATTTTAGAAAGACCATCTATTGTTTTGTCAAGACTACGCTAGTGAGGAGAGACCCATTTGGAGGCTGTAGCAGTAAAACTGGAAGATGATGGAGGTCTGACACTGGGTAAAAGCCTTGGGGATGCAGAGAGGTGGACAAAGATACGCAGCCTTGGCAGTCCCTAGTGATCAATTAGAAGTAATGGAGAAGGACCTTGGGTTCCATGGATAGCACTCTTCACAGAGAGTAGCTGACATCTCTTAGAGACTATGTGCTTAGGTTGGGGACTAAGGACTATGTTCCTTAACCCATATAAGGTAAGATAAAAGTATTAAATTGAAAAGTATCAGCAAAGCAGCAAGTATATTTAAAAATGTATATATCGGTGATATAATTGGGGGAAAAAATGGAAATCTAGAAGTAACTGCCCATCACCTATTTATTCATCCATTTAATAAATATGTTATATATGCTGTGGACATAAAGGAAGACACGGTTAGTGTTTTTCCTGTTCTCAAGACCTCATAAGCTAATGATGCATCATAGAATTTCTTCCTAATGATTTGGAAGACTCTCCCAGCAGCTTTAAACTCAGAAGCGGATGCTCCTTAAGCACAACTATCACACTCTGGGAGACTAAGTGCTCTGTAAGTAGAGTTAGACCTTCACAGATCAGTGTGGAATGCAGAAGCAGATCAGCCTAAAGTGCAGGCCAGTACCAGAGGAACAGGACCTTTCAGGACTAAGCAGGAGGGCTCTGAAACACTCCAGACTATGCTGTTAACCTGTGCTCAATGTGCAGTGATTGAAAGTTAACACCAAATCTATAGTTGACATCTGTACCTAGTTCTTCAACAAATAGTATTATTTTATTTCAGAACTATCCCAAAGAAAGTACATTTTCAGACACTATTAAGATTTAGTGTAGTGGTTAAGAGTGTGACTATGGAGCAGACTGCCTGGATTCTAGTCCAGGACCAACCACGTACTATTTGTGTAACTTTGGCAAGTTTTCCTTTGTTGAAAATATGCTTATTTTTCTCATCTTAAGGCTGGAATAACAGTGTGTCTTATGGCGTAAAGATTGAATGAGACAATATATGCCCTCCAATAGTACTTTGTCCATGGTGAACATTTAACAATAGCTGTTACTAACATAACCTGAATTACAAGGACCTCACTGACATTTTTACTCATTATTCTAGAGCTCACTCATCACAAAAACAAGTATATTTCTTTTATAATTACTTTAGTAATATGCCACTTTTGTTCCCAAAAGTATAACTTTAATAACTCAATTTACTTAAAAATTTTTATTTAAATGGAATTACAGTAGTAATTTTCTTGACATCACCTTACACTTTTGAACATTTTTAACTTCCAAATAGCTTTTAGAGCTTCATAACATTTCTATAAGCATCATAGGACAGATACCTCCTTTAATAAATTAGGAAACGGGGTAATATAGATTTAGCGATTTGCTCATAGTAGAGTTAAGGCTTATAGGCTCTTAATCTAGTATCCATATAAATCAACCAAAACTCAAAAAATTATTGGGCAACTGTTATGTACCCAGCATTGTGGTAGGTGCTTCAGAAGATAAAAATGTTTTTACTATCCATAACCAAAATAAATTTACTTTCTATTTGGGGAGAGAAGATTTTGTATTGTCTTTTGCATACTCTTGGCAGTTTTGCCCAGCCTTCAAAGCTCTCTCAGATCTGTCCAAGTCAACATTCTTTATTATTAATGTTCAATAAAAATTCATATTTCTAGCTTATCATTATTCCTACTATGGCATGAGTCAAGAAATTTTCTGAGGTTTAAAAAAACAATTCCTCAAATTACTTGAATGTACTTTGAAGGATGAAGTCTCTTAGGACTTAAAGAGAGGATGAAATGTGACTATTCCCTTTCTTCTTTTGGAGACCAATAGGAGGAAGGTGTAGGAAAAACAGCCCTTAGTTTGCTCTGGAATGGAGGATACTTAGGTGTGACTTCACCACAGATGTAAGAGGCAAAATAAATATAAAGTTCCAGCTCAGCACATCTCTTTATACCAGTCTATTCTTGCTTCCTGGAAACCGAGACTCCTTACCTACATCTCATCCTCAGCTCCTGTGATTTATGCCCCAGGAATTCCAAACTACTAATTGTCTCCAAATATACCCTCTTGCTTCCTGTCTTCAGGTTTCTGCATGTTAATATTTCCTGATTGGAATGCCCCTTAGAAAAGTAATTTTCTTAAATATTTTAAGGAGCTTACCATATCAAGAATGTAATCAAAACAATTTAAAAATATATTAAAATATAATATATTATATTAAAAAATATATATAAAATATATTATTAAAAATATATATAACAATTTAAAAATATAAAATGTATTACCATTCCCAGATAAACTTATAAAATAATTTATTACAGAGAGCAAAAGGCAAACAACAAAAAAAGACAAATAGTGGAATATGTTATGAGTAGTAATTCTTGTAAGAAAACTTACCTGGAACAGTGTGGCATGCAACTGGTAATACTAATAATGATGATTTATCAAATGCTCTATATTAGGCACTGTGCTAAGTACTTCATGTTTATTATCTCATTTAATATTCTGCCCCAAAAATGCAGTCAGTAACATTATGCACTTTTTTGAGATGAGGAAACTGATTATTAGATAGGTAAAGTCACACAGTAAGCAGCTAAAATGAAATTATATAACCCAGTATCTGGCTCCAGAGTATAAGCATTTACCAACTTTATAACTGTGGCTTCACATGTCTAAAAACAAATGTTCAGTGTATGAATAATAAACAGTGGGCACTTGTAATTTTATCACAAAGCATTAATATAATTTTGGAGGTATTATAATGATGCATTGCAGATAAGTCATTACTGGAATTCAGGAATGGAAACAATAACATGTTCAAATGAAACTAGTCTAACAGAGGCCATGGAAGATAACATTTTTGCATTAGTAACATATGTCTCAATATGAAAATTCATACTTAAAGGTTGAAAGTCACACACACACAGATGCTCTTCAACTTACGATGGGGCAAACTCATGATAAACCCATTATAAAGTCGAATCATTAAGTCAAACCATTGTAAGTCAGGGTCCAACTGTAAATACACACACACACACACACACACACACACACACAGAGAGAGAGAGAGAGAGAGAAGCAGAGAGAGAGAGAAAATCATGCCTTATAGCTTATTAGTATACTCCATTATCTAATCTCCCTGGCATATGATAACTGCTAAATAAATGAAAATAGGCAAAAAGAATAAAGGCTAAAACAAAAAGAATCAAAATGATGAGATTAATGTACTACAGGCAGCATTCCTAACATAGAACAAAGACTTCATCTATTGGGGCATCTGCTGTCAGCTTAATTCCTCTAAAAGCAGAATTTCGCATAATTTGTGCCTTACTTTGATGAACAGAATACAGTATGAGACTGATGAAGCAATGAGGGCAAAACAATATTGTGTGGGTTTATTTCTGACCAAGAAGAAAGGAATTGTGATGTAAAAGTGCCAGGAAATTTGATACAATATGGTAATCTGTAAAAGAACATAAAAAGAAAGCCAGATTCAAAAATGAATAAAAGAAATTGAAATGCATCATTAGGGGATAAATAGATGTTTCAGTATTTAATTACAAAATTTCATCTGGATGAGATACAACTGCATTTCAACAGCAATTCATGTGGAAAAGATGAGAGATTATTACTTTCTTAGAAGGCTGGTGTAAAGTGACAAGGTAACATGGCTAACAAAAACAAAAACAACAAAACCTAACTCAAGTGAATCTTGAATCAAGAGAAAAATTTGGTCCAAAATAACTGGAATTAAAATGACAATCTCAAGTATGCCCTAATCAGAGAAAGTATTTATGAGAGCCCTTCAAAATGGTTTTATTAACAAGAGTTGAATGAGCTGGAAAAGTTTGATCTGAGTGTCTACTTTGTACCAAACATGTTTAAGTAGGTCACCACATAAAAGGAGAGACATGCATGCATATAAGTAGCTATCCTAAAATATGATAGTACTTTGTAAGATGCATGAGTCAAGAAGATGCATTATTTATTACTATGCTCTATGCCTTGTACCTCTGGGAACGAAAAAAGAAAGCAATCTGTTCTGCCTAGGGTTGGGAAGGCTTCATTACCACTGCCTTCAAAAAGCTGAAACAGTGTTTCTGAAGCTTAGGAACTCCTGAACTACAGACACTATGCCCATGAACCAAGTGGGTGCATTCTAATTAGACAAGCAACACATTAAAGTTCAGCACAGGCGGCAAAAGCTTCCTTTACCAGGACTTCTCCCTATGACATGAAATGTGCTCTAACGTTATTCTATTCTATTTCATTGGCTGGGTGCAGTAGCTCACACCTATATTCCCAGCACTTTGGGAGGCCGATTGGGCAGATCACTATTTCATTAAAAACAAAAACAAAAACAAAAACAAAAACCCTGACCTATTAAAGGGATTTCTCAAGTCTAACTAAACTATGACACACAATTTGAGAAGCACCACATTAAATTATCTCTAAAGCTTCTATTACCCTAACATTTGAAATTTCAAGTAACTCAATGTTCCAAGATATAAAATGCCATGAAGTAGAAAGAAACAGAACTACCCCTGGTGCTTCAGTGGATAGTTGCTTTATAAAAAGGTTAGTGTTGGCCGGGCGCGGTGGCTCAAGCCTGTAATTCCAGCACTTTGGGAGGCCGAGACGGGCAGATCACGAGGTCAGGAGATCGAGACCATCCTGGCTAACGCGATGAAACCCCGCCTCTACTAAAAAAAAAAAAAATACAAAACACTAGCAGGGCGAGGTGGCGGGCGCCTGTAGTCCCAGCTACTCGGGAGGCTGAGGCAGGAGAATGGCATAAACCCAGGTGGCGGAGCTTGCAGTGAGCTGAGATCCGGCCACTGCACTCCAGCCTGGGCGACAGAGCGAGACTCTGTCTCAAAAAAAAAAAAGGTTAGTGTTTCTTTTAGCCTTGATCAATATACAAAAACAGTAAGAGTATGAATCATGTCAAATTTTTACAGAAAATGTGTATCTTATGGATGGTCTTTGTAATAAAATAGTGTTTTTCCTTTTTAATATAACAGATAGCATATGGTAGCCATTAGTCTTCATCAAATGCTAAATGTAGGTCTAAAGATTCAAGACAAAGGAAACCAGACTAGGCTATTACTAAATTTATTTTAACAGAAGTTCAGAATCAATTTTATAAATACAAAGACAACAATTTTTCCAAAAATTGGCCTTCATCTGATTCCTTAGGAAAACTCAAATAAACAAAGTCTGAACTGACATAACATTCAAATTAAAAATTCTGTAAAAAAGTCCACAATATTTGATAAAAAACAGTCTATTTTTTTTGTACTGAATCTATTTCCACAGACATAGAAATGTGACAGGATCTATCTACTATTACGTCTCTGCACTATATTTATTTCCCTTCTTTTATCTCACAAACCTGAACTAAGCAACTCTAATGCTAGGGTCAAGGCAACTACTTCCAGCTCCAATATTAGCCCCATACTTCTACAAGTGGAGGATGACCTAGATTATTCAGAGACTCATTATAAATACTTGAAGCGTCTTTCAAGGGATATAGTCAATAAATCAAAAGAATGTCACATACCTGTGGTATCTTCCATGGACAACCATCAAAATGCAACGGACATGGTGATAGCTAATAGAATTGTATCTCTAATAAAATGTCTTTAATGTACTCAATCCTTTAAAATATTTAGACTATACAGCCTGAAAGGTGTATTTAGACTATACACCCTGCTGTTTTTGAGATTTCCAAATACTAAACGGGAAGTAAAGGTGCTTTATCCTAGACTTCTTGTTAATTATCTTATATATCTGTTAGACTTTTAACTTAATATTTTAAAGTAGGTTGCTATGGATTAAGTTTTGTCTCCACAAAATTCATATGCTGAAGCTCTAACCCTCAATATGACTGTATTTGGGGATAGGGCCTACAAGGTGGTGATAAAGGTTAAATGAGGTCATACAGGCTGGACTTTATTCTGATAGGGCTAGTGCACTTGTAAGAAGAAGAATAAACACCAGAGTTCTCTCTCTTTCCATGTACATGCATTGAGGACAGGCCATGTGAGGACACAGCAAGGAGGTGTCTGTCTGCAACCCAAGGAGTGAGCCCTCACTAGACATTGACCCTGCTGGTATTTTGATCTTGGACTTCCCAGTTTCTGGACTGTGAGAAAATACATTTTGGTTGTTTAAGCCACCCAGTTATAGTATAGTGCTATGGCAATCCAAACAGGCTAATGCATAGGGCAGTGTAATTTTAGTTGAAGAAGCTACAAGAATATTTCTTGTTGCTAAGTTATCTTCAATGTATATGAGCCAATGTGATGCAACAAACAATAAACAGAACTTGTAAATAAGGGCTCTAAGTTCAACTCTCGGCACTCCCCTCACTAGTTATGGGACCTAATGCTCCCTGAGCTAATTTTCTTATCTGAAAAGTTAACATAATTACATATTTCTTTCCAGGTTATTGTAAGGATTAAATCTGATGATGTTTGTCTATTTGTTGGATCGTTCATTCATTCATCTAACAAATATCCATTACTAAGGATGAGAAAACTCACACATATACTATATTACCCTTTAATTTATCAATCATTTGCTTGAGTTAAATCTTTTGTTCTTTAGTGAAATAAAATTTTACATGATGTCAAAAAATCTATATGGAAAATATATAATAAGAAATACAGGCAATATAATATATGTATTGTAAATGTTCCTCAACTTACAATGAGGTTAGCTCCTGATAAACTCGTGAGTTGAAAATATTGTACATCAAAACTCATTTAATACACCTAATTACCAAACTTTATAGCTTACCCTAGTCTACTTTAAAAATGCTCAGAATGTTTAGATTAGCCTACAGTTGGGCAAGATCATCTAAAGAAAAGCATAATTTATAATAAACTGTTGGATACTTCATGTAATTTACTGAATACAGTATACTGTACGGTGAATATTGGTTGCTTATCTTTGTAATCACGTGGTTGACTGGGAGCTGCAGCTTGCTGCCACTGCCCAGCATAATGAGGGTATATTGTACCACAAATTGCTAGCCTGGGAAAAGATCAAAATTCAAAATTTGAAGCATGGTTCCTAGTGAATGGATATTGCTTTTGTATTATCATAAAGTAAAATATCTTAAGTCAAAACATCATTAAACTGAGGATCATCTGTATGTGTGTATATGTATATATATATATGTATTCATACCTTCACACATCTATAGAATCTTACCTCTTTGCTTTCTTCCAGATCCGATTCACTACTAAAGTCTTCCGTGTTTAAATTTTCAAAGTCAGATTCTCCTACAGCAATTGGTACAGTCACAGTAAGACTGGGATTGTTTATGAATGACATGTAATCACTTTCATCAATAATGTACTTTTCAACACTGCTGCCAGTTCCTATACCACTTGTAGTTCCATTTACATCTTTAAGATAGTCAAGATCTTTCCCAATTTCTGTTGTATGATTGGACATACAACTGTCTTTCTTGTTGTTTAGATCATCAAGTGGTTTAATTTCATCTAAAATCTTTTGTTTCCTAATGAAGGACTGTTGAATAAATTCATATATTTTTCTTTTCACATAAGCTACTCCTTTGTGCATCCTATCCACAGCAATTTGGAGATTGTTCATTTCATTATCATCATCAGTGGCTGCAAGGTTGTCTGCACTAAATGAGCTCAGAAGCAAGGCCAGAAAGAGATTCAGGACCTTTAAAACAACAAAAACATGATTATAATTTTACACCAATGTAGGGAAGAGCAGATTACAATCACTTATTCTTTTAAGTGCAGAAGAAACTCTAAGTTCTAAAACTTGATGAGAAGGAAACACCACAGCATAGTGATTAGAAGATGGGTGATCTGAATTTGTGACTGGCTCAATAGCACATCCTTGGACAAAGACATGATTTCTATTGCTCTCAAGTTCTCCCATTTGTAAAGTGAAATTGAATGAGCTAATCTAAGGTTTCGCTAACTCTAAAATTTATGAGTAAAAGAAGACAGGTTTATATAGGTACTATACAAGAATTCTTAAAAATCACTAATGTTTCCAATTATGCATGTAAATACATTCTATAATTTTTTGATAAACAAAGATATTAAATTGGATGTTAATTGAAAAATAACTATTATGACTCAAAATGAAGATCAGGAGCTTAACGTAGGCATTGACACTTGTTTTCTTAATCTATTATATTTCTCATACTTCATTGTTGACTAAGTAGAGATGTTTATGAATAATCTCTCATATTTCCATGAGACTGGTACATGAATGTACATACCTTTAGAATATTTTATATATTTCTATACTATAAACAGTAACACTCCAAATTTAAGAGAGATAAAGATTGATCAGTTACTCTATTAGGGTAATTTCAGGCATCATTAGCTATTCGAGAACTGACAAACTCAGGTTAGCTAGTACATCTGCCATATGACATAGAGTGATTGAATATCACATGCTACAATGAGGCAAAGAAATGGCACAATCATTACGAACACTTAAAGACACCACTTTTTAGTCCTGATCTGGATGGTAATTTTGCTCTTTCTCTCTCCACTTTTTTTAGACTTCTCTCTTCCTTGGCTCCGAATTTATAAAATGGTCCCAGCACATCCTTTTAGGCTTGTCTTCAATATGATACTCTACTGTAATTCACATAAAAATGTGATGAAGTGACTGACAAAATAGAATTTGGTATAAAAAATGTAGGGGCACTGCTATATTGCTGTGTTGTTAAAGTGATAATATATCCAAGGTAATGGACTTTTAAACTAATAATCATAGTTTGTTTTTCTTTTTGACAGAACAGTCACCATTCCATTATACTCTTAACATATTTCTGAAATGCGTATCTTAAGTGGGTACATACCACTAGGTTTCCAATCACCATGACCATCATGAAGACAGTAAGGCACATGGCTTGACCAGCAACCTCCATACAGTCCCACATGGTCTCTATCCACTCCCCACACAGCACGCGGAACACAATCAGGAAGGAGTGGAAGAAGTCATTCATGTGCCAGCGTGGGAGCTGACAATCACTGGCGATCTTGCAGACACAATCTTTGTAGCTTTTACCAAAGAGCTGCATGCCAACCACGGCAAAAATGAAGACGATGATGGCCAACACAAGGGTTAAATTTCCCAGAGCCCCCACGGAATTGCCAATAATCTTTATTAGCATATTTAACGTTGGCCAAGATTTTGCCAACTTGAAAACTCGCAGCTGGAAAATAAAATATTAATATATTTGTATGATTCTTAAAAGCATTATATGTATTGAGCTTTACCTAGAAATGGTAATTAGAATTCAATATCTTACAATATCTGATCTGCCCTAACTCTCTCAGGCTCATGGCTAATTTTTGGACTCCCTAGGAAAAGCTGGATTTTCCATATTTTGACCATGTAGATCATTTTCTCTGACAGTGAATTATTTTTCTTTCCTTTTCTTTTTTTTTTCTTTTGTCACCCAGGCAGGAGTGCAGAGGAGTGATCTCAGCTCACTGCAACCTCCGCCTCCCAGGTTAAAGTGATCCTCCTGCCCCAACCTCCCAAGTAGCTGGGACTACAGGCACGTGCCACCACACCTGGTTAAATAGATACATATATACACGTATATGTGTGTGTGTGTGTGTATAAATATATACATATGTATAGATACAAATATATACATATGTATAGATATAAATATATGGATATATAGATATATACATACACATATATGCATATATATGTGTATATATGTATATATTTACATATATATACTAGAGACGGAGTTTCACCATGTTGGCCAGGCTGGTCTCGAACTCTTGACCTCAAGTGATCCACCTGCCTCAGTCTCCCAAAGTGCTAGGATTACAGGCATGAGCCACCAAGCCAGGCCTCTTATAGTGAATTTTTAATGAGTACTTGGAATCCAACTCTTCTTAATTTGTTTTATAAAGGTGGTTTTAAGACCGGACATTATAATATTAACATCTGAATCTGAAATATCTCTGCTGAAAGATACTAATTTGCCAATAGTGTGCAAAGTAACATCATACTGAGCCCTGATATAAGTAGAGAAAAATGTTCATTATTCATTAATGTTCCTTGGGGTATTCACGTAGCTACATGCACCTGCACTGAAAAACTTGGAATATTTCCCATGATTCTACAATTATTTTCCTAACTTGTAAGGATATATGTGTAAATTAATGGGCATGTTTAGTAATCCTACAGACTTTCTCTCCTTTGACTTTTGCAAGATGCATATTTTCCAGAGACAGAATTAGAGAAAGTTTCTGCATGAACATCTTACATCAGATTTTCATCCACTGCTACAAAGGGCTATATATATTTTCAAGTTGCTATTAAAAGGTGATACATTTTCATTAAAAATATTTTCTTAGGTCTAGAAATATTAACCGTGGTAGTCTCTAGAAGCAGTACTTAATGAAAACAGCAACTGAGTAATACATTAACCTTTACATAACTATGTTCTTTGAAATAAAGGTTTTTATAAATAATTGAGAATCTTTTTTCAACATAGCAAAAGTTTTTGACGATGGAACTGTTACAGAAAAACTTAGAATGCTAAGGGTTCTGCGGCAAAAAAACTATGACATTGCTATGCAAGAACCCTGATGGTTAGAAAGGTTTTTGTGCTTTTTTATTTTTATTTTTATTTATTTATTTATTTTTTACCAATCGAAATGAACGGAGAACAGATAATCCTTCCACATTGGCGAGTCCAAGTTCTACCAGGCTAAGCGTCACAATAAAACCATCAAAGATATTCCAGCCTTCTTGGAAATAATAGTAAGGATCCATGGCAATAATTTTCAGAAACATTTCTGCTGTAAAGATCCCAGTGAAAACCTAAGATCAAAACAAAATTACTCTAATTCCACCAGATAATGATAATGTACATGACATAAGATTTGCCCTTAGAACATAATGCTTATGCTATTTTCCCACAGTGATTCTATTACTAACTTAAATTTGTATGGAAATTTGTAGTTGATGAAAGACTCTCATATACATGATTTAATTTTATCCTTGTGGAAACGCTAAGTAGATAATGCAGACACAATTATTACTTTACAGATAAGGAAACTAAGGTCTTCAGATGGGTGAAATGACTTGCTTGATATTATGCAGCAAGAAAATGGCAAAACTAGGATATCAGTACAAGTCATCTATTTTTTTTTCAGATGGAGTATCACTCTGTCGCCCAGTCTGGAGTGCAGTGGAGCGATCTCGGCTCACTGCAAGCTCCGCCTCCTGGGTTCATGCCATTCTCCTGCCTCAGCCTCCTGAGTAGCTGGGACTACAGGCGCCTGCCACCACACCTGGCTACTTTTTTGTATTTTTAGTAGAGACAGGGTTTCACCGTGTTAGCCAGGATGGTCTCGATCTCCTGACGTTGTGATCCGCCCGCCTCAGCCTCCCAAAGTGCTGGAATTACAGGCGTGAGCCACCACGCCCAGCCCAAGTCATCTATTTTTAACAGTGCTCTTTCCATTATACCAAACTACCTTTTTCTCCAGATTTCATATAACACAAGTACTGACAACATTTTGCCCATGAGCAGTTTTATTTCTCTATAAGCTTATTCCTATTTCCCTCAAATCAGAGTTATACATTCTTATCTGTTATTATGCTAGGTGCATTACTATTGTCATTCTTTGTTATGCACATGAAAAAATAAATTTACTTCTGTAGCATAAATAGTAGAACTTCAAAAATATAACTAATAAAATGTCAGTTGTTATACATGATGTTTCTGCTTTCTACCATCAAAAATCCTAAACTTCAAACCAAATATTATGAAAAATGCATATATTACTTTAGATAGCTCTTTCCTTCAGCAAATAAAAGCTAATATTCCTAAGTTGAGTTGACTGGCAAACATTTTAATAATTTATGTTTTTGAAGCACAAAAAGGAAAAATTAAGTGGCAACCTTCACCAAAAATGACCTTCATAATCATATAATACACAAAATGTACTGGAGGTTTTAAGTAGTTCATGGTTTTGATATGGAATAGATGGATAAACAATACATGTACTACTTAGATCCTGGAAGAATAAAAGCTGGAGACATTTTTGAGTTGTTAAATTATTTCTTGCAATGATGATGACTAAGAAGTATAAAAGAGATCCACAATTTTATTTTAACCTTCTACAGTAAGGGAAATTGTAATAAGATCTCAAAAAGTGTGTTCTTAAACTATGAACTACTTCTGGATCTTGAAAAGTTATAAATATTGCTGTTGACTTTTCAAGTAGTGCTCTAGGCCTATGCCTTTTTCAGCTTTTGTGAGCACATTAAGGTCATTATTTTTGGCAAAAAGTAGAGTATAGCCAGCTAGATATAACTGGCATTTTGCGGGGGCCAGGAAGCATGAAGGGTGGTTGAAAGACTGCTATACACAATTACATGTAAACAGTTTCTCAAGCAGAAAATTTGAAGACTAAATACATTTACCTTCCAATATGCTTACCAAATTTCCTACTGTAAGCACATTATTGAAATGGTCCGTCATTGGATAGTGCTCCATGGCCATGAAAAGGGTATTTAAGACAATACAGATGGTGATGGCCAGGTCAACAAATGGGTCCATCACGACCAGGTTGACAACATGTTTCACTTTTAACCAATATGGAGAACAGTCCCAGATTAAGAATATGTTGGAAAATTTATACCAACAGGGTGGGCATTTCTGCCTGGATTCTTCAAGTTCTAGATTAAAAAAAAAAAAAAAAAATAAGAACCATCAAAAGGTGTATTTTATGCACATGCATTTATTTCATATCCACTAAACTTATTTTTAGTAATCAGCACATTTTTGTTACAGAGGCAACCTTTTGTGTACTTGTTAAAAAAAATTACAGAGTTTACTCTAAACCTCCCAAGGGTATTTCATCAGACACACACATAGAGCCCAGTTTACAATGGGTAGTTTTTTGCCTTATGCACTGACATTGTGGCTCAGTGCTTGGCCTCAAGTTATGTGAGTGCTCTTTCACATGAAGTCTCGATGGGAACATGGTTTAGGGTGGTATAGATACTGTGTGCAACCCTATGTGAATGACTCTACATTGTCAACCTCAGACTATGAGAGCTAGAATAGGGATTGATGTGACCCAAGAATCATCATTTTAACTTGTTTTTATTTTGTGAAAATGACCTGCTCTTCCTCTACAATCTTGAGAGTACTTCGGATGAGGCTGAAAAGGGCTGTACTGCTGAAGTCTTAAACTAATGGAACAAAAAGAGGGTCACTGTGACTGATGAGATTAGAAACCCCTAACAGAAATGCTTTATTCTGCATTTTCAAAGAGTTGCCACATGGTTAGGAAAACATTCTTAGTCCCAGTATCACTGAGTTTAAAATAAATTGTTAAGGCTTCTGGAATATCTGAGTAGATATAACAAATAACAGTTCTTGAATTAGACTTACTGTCTTTTCATCACAATGCACTATTTCCAACTCACAAATATATTTATTTGAAATGAGACAATATAAGTTTAGTGAAAATAATTGAAACAAAAATAGAATTTGTTACCAACCTTCCACTGTATTTGTTAGAATGCTGGCTATACTCATTGCTCGTTGCCTTTGGGAAGGATCTTCTAGAAAGTCCATGGAAACATGGAAAGAACTTGACCTTCTCTTTCTCATTTCAGTTTCAGTGGTTGTTCCCTGTTAAAAAAAAAAAATGCTAATGCATTAAATGATTAATTTGAGCAATATGACAAGCAAACAACCAAGTGGTGACACAGTGAATTTCATGAAACACATGCATCATGCACTTTCATATTCAATTGGTGATGGCAGATATTTCTGACTTATTGTATCATTAGCCTGGAATGTTCAAACTGTTAACCATTTAGTCATACAGCAAAAACCAAGATTGTAACTTCCTGATTTCATAATTTTATAAAATACGAAACAATTTTAATATAGTTGATAAAACTCTTAAGAGATATATTTAACAGTTATTACCCTTATTTCTGAACTAATAGTAAAAGCCTAGTAACTTAAAAGTCCTACAAGTGATCAAGGCACTTGGTTTTTGAGAAGGTAGCTATTTAATTTTAAGGAAGTATCAATGATTGCAACACACTTAGCTGCCATCTTATTTTCTGGACACAAGATGTAGATGGTCATTGACAACACAAACTCTATGTTGAAAAGAACACACACATGCTGCATGGACAACAGTTTCATCCAGGGTACCAAAGCAATAAGTCATCTAATTCTGACTTAGTCATGCCTCCTCATGCTGATATATTTCCAAGTGAGTGAACAGTCTAAGAAGAGGCAGCATCTGTTTAGAAATTCCTCATCTGGGTGTACATCCACAAACACATAGCATAGCTTTGTACACAGACAATTATTTTATCTGTCTGTATTAATAATGTATTTGTGTCTCTTCATTTAGATTAATTTTGAGAAGACCTATATCAGCATTTTTTTAGTAAGAAAAATATGAGTACTAGGAGTATTAAGGTAACAATGAAGCTATCTACTTAAGCACAGTGTTTTTGAAAATCTAAACTAAAGCAGAGATATATTGAAGAATCCGTTGGAAAGATTTATTATACACCCTTGACACTTAAACATGGGATCATTCGTTTACTTTTATATCAGAGCCTTAGAGGATGTCCTGCTATCTAAATTCAGTGTGGGTATATAGCAAATCCTCCAACTGGAGGCAGTAATTATTGTGTCTAATTAATCCTTAGCACTTTCAGTAAGTAAATGCATTCAGGTTTGTGCAGGAGACTGTTAAGGTTTTAAGTTTTAGTTGGTTAGTCTATCAAAGATATTACAAGATGCAGGTGCATTCACAGCGTGACCAACCAGGAATCATTCTCAAGGTTGCCGTTCTGTAGAAACACTGGCTGGTGCAGCAATAATGGGCCAGCCATGCCTGAACTATTTAAAACTTCCTTACATTGTCATCAGTAGCTGGCTTATCTATTATCACCTCTGGCAGAAGCTGTCCAACAGGCGATGTAGGAACTGAAGGTCCACCAACCAAGGAAACCACACCATTGCAATCCACAGTGCTGTGCATCTTCCCATTCGCTGGAAACACTGCCAGCATCCGGGATGACCTACTGGTCTGACTCAGGTTGCTGTTGCGTCGCTCTCCGTGTCGTCGGGGCACAAACAAGGAATCTCTACGGCTCTCGTTATCCTCAAAGGTGCTGTGCTCATCATCTGCAAAGTCATTCTCAGATCCCACATCCTTTGCTCGCCCTCTAAAGCTGAAAAGGCTTGTTCTGCTATTTCGCCTTGGTGAAAATAGGGAGCCACGGATGCTCAACAAAGACTAGAAGTTTGAAACAGCAAACAAATAAAGCCATATTAATATGGCCCTTTGAATGTGATTTCACTTTGCAAGATTAGGTAGAAGAAGATTTCAGCATTCATAACAGAATATGGCTCATTCCTTTTGATTATCATTCTCATTTTATGTGCATTCACATTAAATTAAATTACCTTGATAAAAGGTTTCTAGCCCTTGGGATTAAAGAATGAGGAGATACATTGCAACCTTAATATATTGAAACACATACACACACACATACACACACACACAAACACACACACCCTGAACCACCATTTCTCAAGTTCAAAGGGAAATATCCTCAGAATATGGCAATGGACATGGTAAACATTCAGTGAACACTGGCACCATGACCTTAACAAGGCCACCTTGGTTTTCATGGATCTTGTCTTTCAAAAAATTTCAATACTCCTCACGATTTAGTTTACTCCACCTTTCTAAAATCACTTTAATTATTAATTCTTTTTCACCTATAAGGCATCATATTGTTGGAACTTGAAGTTCATACTTCTGAAATTCAGAGCCATGTGCCTTTTGATCAAGTGTACCATGACTAATATTTTCAGAAGCATGCGTGGTGACTTGTAAAGAAGTTATGAGGAAAAACAACATAAAATCATAAAATAACCTAAGGACATTCCTGATCAACAATCCCCAGTTCCACATTTTTTTTTTCTTAAAAGTGCTGAGGATCAAAAAGATTAAATGTCATTAGTTGTAGACAAATATCGGTGGACAGTATCAGGATGACAATCCAGTTTTCCTGACTGTCAATTTGGTGTTATCTTAACTACACTGAGCTGTAGACTTTCATATCTGTGGAGTAAAATTTTTGCATAACTATGTGCAGAAGGGATAGGTTTAAATCTAGCACAACAGTGGTCGATTCAGTTGATAAAAATTCCTAAGTCCATTTTCTGATTCTCCCCCTCTCTCCCATGTTTTAATTTTCAACCGTGCATCAGTAAACTCAGCAGTGCCATACCTGGTGTGGGGAAGAGTACCTCTTTTCATATGTCAACCGGTTCCCTTCAATGGAGAAGCGAAAACCTTTCCTCCTGATGCTGTCCTCAGATTCAGATTTATGGAACTCATCCTCATCTTTCTCTTCCCCACCAGACTGCTCTTTCTGTTTTCTTTTCTTCCTCCGATTTCTTCTTTCCTTAGCACTCTTGGAACTCAACTTAGAGGCTTCAGATGAGCTGTCTGAGAGCCTGCCTGCTGCACTGGGCTCTCTGGAATGTTCTGAGGCAGTTGCCGTCGCTGCCTGCTACATTGAAGAGGAATAGTTTTAACATACCACCTGAATAGACTGTATCTTTCTCTGAAAGGGCTGAAGTATTTGCATGGCATTTAAAAAATATATTGAGCTGACTGAGGATCATCTCACAGAGAAGATTCTCAGCAAGTATAAGAGGAGATTTTTTTTTTTCACCTAATGAAGGCTTTCAGAGATAATCTGGTTTTCTCCATGGTAACATTTATTATGTCTGTGTTAATGCCCCACAAACCACATATTCAAAAATATCCATCAGGTATCAACAAGAACACAAATTCATTACTTTTTGGATTTGATTTACTTTAGAAATTGCTATTTAATTAGTGTTGTTTTCTTTTCTCTGAAAAAGAAACTGGAGTATGGAAGAAAAGCTGATGAATTACTTGAAGTCCTATCTTCAGGCAGGGGAATGGGATAAGGACGTGAGGTCCTTTCTCTAGTTATTGAAATTGGTTTGTCCAATACCCTCAAAATATCATTAATCACATTTATGGACAGTTATAAAATCCCTTTCTCACCCATCCACAATATCCAGAAAAATGGAGAAGGGAGAATCAATAGTTTCTGCTGAGCAAGATAAGACATCCAGTTTTCTAAAAACTGTCCCCACCATCTTTCAATCAGTACTGGTTCTTAAGGGACATGTGGGCATGGAATAATACACTGCTTTTTGATTATAGCTTGTGCTGGTAGTAAGTTGGCACTTTTTAATTATTATCATTGTTCCCAGGGTAACCTCAATAAATTATTTACTCTTGCATATAAATTAACATTTCTGAAACAACTTTCTTCTTCAGTGAAGACATTAAGTTTGTTGGCTAAATAGAAAGATGAGAGAGATGGGAGAGGCATTTTATGATTTATCACACTGTGAGGTCTAACAATTCACTATAAAACCAAGTAATCCTTTTTAGATGGTCAAGCTCTGTAAGATTGGTGACATTCATATGTCTATTGGATGCTGCTATATCAGAGATTGTTGTATTATTTGATCACTTCCTTACAAAGGAAATAAAGCACCCATGTTAAAAGCCAACATACTTTTAGTTAAAGAAAAAAGGAGATTATGTTTAAGAACTAGAGGAGCAACTCTTCACATGATAACCAATAATTTCTTGTTCTAAGACAAGATGATTTCCTCCTAATGTCAGTCTACTCATTGAATAAAAGTCTCTCACTTGAAAATACCCCAAAATAACATTTTCCTTTTGCTTTGAGAATCTTAAGATGATTAAAATAACATGAGAGAGTTCTATTGTGGCTATTATTATATACATCTTAAAATAAATAAACTAAATAATTAAACTAAATAAAGGTAAATGGATGATCAAAATATAGAAATTGTTATTAATTCCTCATATAACCAGCTGCCTTTAGGTACTCACTTTCTCTTCAATATTTTTGCAACAATCAGAACAATAAAAGGTCAGTGCCATGAGACAGGGCATCTTTACCTGAGCTGCCTCCTGTTGCTTTTTAAGCTGTTCGATCATCTGCTGAAATTCGGCCTCTTTCTGTTCTGCTTCTTCCAAGGTGGCCTGATTCTGTTCCTCATAGGCCATGGCCACCACAGCCAGGATCAAATTTATTAGGTAGAATGAGCCCAGGAAAATGACCAACACAAAAAATATCATGTATGTTTTCCCAGCAGCACGTAATGTCTGCAAACAAAAATATCAGAATTATTTCTCAATATTATTTCACTAAGTGGTGGCTTCAACTTTCAGTTTACTTGTGTGTCTAGCAAAACTCAGATATAAATAGTAATTATGTTGGTCAGAGCACACTGTACTTTTTTTGATTCTTTGTTTCTTTAACTTCAGCTTCTTCCTTCTCTCCTAGCTGATGCATTCGCACTATGATCTCTAGGGGAGAATTTTTGTATTCACCAAGAATGAAACAGTCAGTAAAATGCCATGGAGTCCTCCATTAAAGATCTGAGCCTTTAGGAAAGTCAAGGAAGACAATAAAGTTATCTTTCTATATCTGCTTCTTCATTTTCATTACCTCTCACCTGAGAGATAATATTTGAGGGGGTAGATAAGGCTGAAGGGAGAATGTGCTTTCTGTTCAGTACAATCTGTGTCTGAGAAGGGTAGAGAACAGGTTTTGAGTCAAGAAGAAATGGAAGAGAATTGTAATCCTTGGCATCACTCTGCTCAATATGTGTTATAATCAATAGGATAGAGAAACTCAAGTCTCGTTTCAAGTTCTGCTCTTTCTACTATATTATCCTCTGGTTTTAATTTCATAACTCAATTGGTTTTCTTGTATACTTTTACTTAAATGGAGAGTGTAGCTCTTTAGTGTCTCACCAGTTGATAAAGATTTTCCCAGAAGTCCTGAGTCATTAGTCGAAACAAGGACAAAAAAGCCCAGCTGAAGGTATCAAAGCTTGTGTAGCCATAATTGGGATTTCTACCAGCTTTCACACACATATATCCCTCTGGACATTGGCTGCAAGTGGGGCAAAAGAAAGTATTACAAGTGGTTCTGCTGCCTTTTTACTCTGATACTATGCTAAAATATTGTCTAGCCAGAAAGATTTGCTATTTCAAAATAAAAGTTTGATAAATAAGTAACTAATCTATTTCCCAACTTCTGACTGTATATAGCCTTATTAGCTACTTGGTGTCATCATTAAAATATGGTGCAGCATTTCTAATAATATTTTACAAAATAACTTTTGTTGATAATTTGCAATTTCAACATCTCCATTTCATTTCTACTACTATGGAGACTCCAGAGTTTATAGCTCAATATACTTATCTAAAAGAAACAGCATTGTTATTACTATTACCCTAAAAAAGTAGGAACAGGATTACTCCTCTTTTTGCTGTTATATACAGTGGATGTTTAAGAGATATTTTTCTCTTTTTGATACTTTTATTTGAAGTTCAGGAGCATGTACATGTGCAGATTTTTTATATAGGTAAATGTGTGTCATGGGGGTTTGTTGTGTAGATTATTTCATCACTGAGGTATTAAGCCTAGTACTCACTAGTTATTGTTCCTGATCCTCTCCCTCTTCCCACCTTCCACACTCTAGTAGGCCCTAGTGTGTGCTGTTCTTTATATGTGCCCATGTGTTCTCATCATTTAGCTCCTGCTTATAAGTGAGGACATGAGGTACTTAGTTTTCTGTTCCTGCAAAAATAGTTTGCTAAGGATAATGGCCTCCAGTTCCTTCCATATCCCTGCAAAGGACATGATCTAATTATTTTTTATGGCTGCATTGCATCCCATAGTGTATATGTACCACATTTTCTTTATTCAGCCTATCACTGATGGGCATTTAGGTTGATTCCACGTTCTTGCAATTGTGAATAGTGCTGCAATGAACATACGTGTACATGTGTCTAAAAGTATTACTTCTTGTTTTAGAAAACATAAATCTTACCTAATATTTAAATAATCTCATACTTTATCAAAAACCTTACATATAGCAAATTAATGTCAATAAAATTAGTTGGCTGTTATCTTCAGTTTCTATAAAAAGAGAGAAAAGATATACATATGTATGTGTACACAGAAAGATACACAGATACACACAAATTATTGACTTACCCTGCATCAGAGCTATTTCCACATAGTAGTGCATCTAGAAAACCCTCCAGGAAATAATGATATCCTGTTTGAAAAAAGAAAGTCATATGATGAACATTTGCATTGCTAAAAACACCAAAATGAGAACAGGAAGGTCAGGTTCTTCTTTTAAGTTTGTTGAGTAATTTTAAACATACAATTCATTCAAAGGCACAAGTATTTGTCTCTTCTCCCTCCAAATTCTAGATATTCTATCTAGATACTTTACAGTGCAAAGTATTTCTTCATTATGAAGGAATGGCATTAGATTAGATACAGTGCAAAGATACTTTCCATTAGATACTTTATAGTGCAAAGTATTTGCATTAGATACTTTACAGTGCAAAGTATTTCTTCATTATGAATGTAAATTTAGTGATAATGACAGGTACTAACACAATCTTTCAAAAAGGTATTAGCATTTGTCCACCACTCTCATGACAAAAAATTCATTCAGTAAAAATAGACAGGAATGACAGGAATTCATTTTCTCAAAACAGCCACACACTTTAAAATAAAAGAATAGTATATTTTCTGGTCCTCTCTCCTATATTTTTAACACTATACATTTTAATAATTAAGTATAACTTATATTCTCACAGTTTCCAGAATATAGGCAACTTATAGTAAAATATGCATAAACCAGATCAACAACTGAAATGAAAGCAATTTTAAAAAGTCTTAAGTACTGAAGCTAAAATAATGACTATAGGTGAACAGAACATTATCTCAAAGATTCCCATTTCTTGCAAACTCCTTTGTGTCTTGCAACATCCAGTTCTTCTGTAACTTTTTCCTTGATATTTTCAACTTTCTTTCCACTAAATGTTGTCAGAATTAAGAACTCTCCTCATTGTGCTACCAGTAACACATATATACTTGAATTATTCTTATAGTGACACTCCTATATTGTAATTATTTATTTACAAGTATTCTTCTTAGAAAGTCATGATCATTAATTACTTCTATATTAGTGTTTGTTTGAGACTCGGTAGCCTTTCTGTAAAGTTCACTGAATGAATAAGTAAATAAAAGACAAAAAGAGGAAAACATGAAATTAAACAATCAACGTTGGATTTTGTAAGAAGATATATTTTCTAGATGTTAAGCTTTCTGAGGAATTTACTCCATGCATAGTTCTGTACAGTACACAGAACCACATAAGGAAAAATATCATTTTTGTTTCTAAAATTCTGACTTATTTGAACCTAGACAGGAAAGTTGACATAGTATTTTCTAACTTTCAATTAAAATTGAACAAAGAGAAAGGACTATAATAGTTTATGGATGAATTTTTGGTATCTCATATTTATAAATGAAGTTTTGCTCATTAAATTCATGATCTAACCTTAATGATCAGCCTTAACCTGAGGAAAATGTAATTTTTCAGTTATAATATTTATCCTTAAATTTAATAAACTTAATTCTCTATTACTTTCAAAAATGAACCACTTTATTTATATTTGCATTTGGTTTAAAATAAGAATCATAGATGTTTAGAGCTGAAAATGACCTCAGATATTATTTATTTTTTCACTTTGAGTATTGGAAAAATGCAGTCCAATACATTTTCCCTAGAGAGAATAAATCCTAAATAACCCTCATAGTCAGTATTTTGAACTTAGATAAAACAGATAAACAACAGATTTCAGGGAGTTGGTGATTGAAATTGACCTACTGGCATCATATCAAGTGAATAAGGAACATTGGTGTATTGCTCAGATACTGTTCTTAATCTAAAGATTAACAACTAAAGATTTAAAACTAAATCTAAAAATTTTCAGCTGTTTGTAAATTATTTATTAGCATATCACTGAATGTCATGGAAGAGTTCATTTGTATCAACCCAAGGTATTTTCCAGATTTATAACTATAAGGAGACACTGATTAGTATTTGCTTTTTAAACTATGCTATCATTACTTTAATAAATATCGAACAACTAGTAACTTTCTGTAATTAATTCTGTTTGTTCCACACAATCAGTCACTGAAGTTTTCTTTCTTTTTTTCCAAAATATTATTCATCACCTTAAAATAATAAAGATATACTGTATTCAAGAACATCTAAAAATCTAAGTTGTATAGGTTTAATGTTTTTCCTTAAAAAGGACTTTTCCTTTTCTTATTAATCATGTTCTAACTCTCCTTGCTTTTGAAATATCACTACCGGCAGATTCTAAAATTAAAGAGAGAGGAAACTTACACACTTTTTATTGTCACTTTCAAAAGAGAAAGGATATTAGCACAATTATTATTATTTCTGAGACAGAGTCTTACTCTGTCACCCATGCTGGAGTTCAGTAGCACGATCATGGCTCACTGCAATCTTGACCTCCCAGGTTCAAGTGATCTTCCTATCTCAGAAGATCTTAGTAGCTGAGACTATAGGTAAATGCCACCACACCCAACTCATTAAAAAAAAGTATATATATATATATAGTAGAGAAGGGGTTTCACTATGTTGCCCAGGCTGGTCTCAAACTCTCAAACTCCTGGCCTCAAGTGATTCTCCAGCCTCAGACTCCCAAAGTGCTAGGATTATAGGTGTGAGCCACTGCACCCAACTAACATTTTCTATTACTCTCTCCTGAAGCTTTATTAACTGTGCTTTTTTTCTTTTTGATGTAATACTACTTTTCAAATATATGAATGAGATTTCCTTTTAGGTATCACTTTATTTCCTTAAGGTAACAAAATAATCTATTAAACTATAACATTCTGAAGCCATGTGTTATCTCCATTATTTTCCCCAGTGTACTACAAAGTTTCTGATACATAAGAGACATTGTATAATTAGTGTATAATGAGTTACATTTGCATAGTACTGTAGAATTCGCAAAGGGCATTCACATATTTTATCTCCTTTGATTATATCAATTACCACAGGAAACAACCAAGGATACTAGGAAAATTCCTTCTAGCTGAATTCTTCAGCCTTCTAAATGAAGATAAAATAGAAAATGGCATTGAGGAGTCAAAACTAGAGTAGTTATGAACAAAATTGTTAAATGTATGTGTAAGCCATTGATAAGGTGATTAACAAAATTCTTTAAAATTAGTTCCAGAAATATAAATAATCTATTATTTAAAATCCAGAGGATAGAAATACCAAATAAAATATAATTTTAAATATTGTTAAATAGTTTGATTAGGTAATTTTCTAAAAGATGACGTCTTGTTATGTGATCATTTAAAAACATTTTCATGCCTAGATGGAAGGCACATTAGCAATGAAAAGACTAAATATACATAACAGTAATTCTTTTTTAGAGGGTGTTTTATTTATTTTGTTAGTTTTAAATTTTAAATTTTAATTTTTGTGGGTGCAAGGTAGGTGTTTGTATATATGGGGTAAATGAGATGTTTTGATACAGGCATGCAATGTGTACTAATCACATCATGTCAAATGGGATATTCAGCCCCTCAAGGATTTATCCTTTGTGTTACAAACAATCCAATTCTACTTTTTAAGGAAATGTACATAACAATAATTCTTACTTGAATCTTGAATATATGACTTCCAGTCAAACTCAAAGACAGTTTCATTTATAAGTGTACCATTATAATTCACAGTTATATTCTTTTCTATACTATGTTCCTCCAGGGAAGCATTGGTGGGAGGCCATTGAATACATTTATTCCTCAGGTTGCCCATGAACAGCTGCAGCCCAATTAGAGCAAACACGCTCAGACAGAACACAGTCAGGATCATGACATCAGAGAGTTTCTTCACAGACTGAATCAGGGCTCCCACAATGGTTTTCAGGCCTGAAAGAAAGAAGTCTATTACTATGAAGACTTAACACATCTGAAATAATAAAAGCTTCACACAATTTTCTTGAAAACATAGATTTCATTCATAAATCCAAGAATGTTTGCAATGCTAATGGAGAAGCAACACTTCATGGAAGGGGGAAGAACTTCTGAAGATGAATTCCAGAAATGTAATGATTTAAACAATGTAATGAAGATTCATATGCCATTATGTCAAGATAGAGTAATGGAAAGTTCATGTTCTTCATGGAGCCTACATTAAGGAAAGGGCCTTGTCTTTTTCCTTTTTGCTATTGAAACTTGCCGCACATTTTCATTAGGGTCAGAGGTCAGTTTTATGACAAAATACCTGAATAAATATTTTAAAATTCCTATTTATAAATAAGAAAGATTTTGCTGTACAACGGAAAGTGGTTTGCAGTATAATTGTGCCTTAAGATAATAAATCCCTCCATGCAGACTCACACTATTTTTTATTATCTTATTCCCTTCTCTTTTGTTAGCAAAAAATTTAGAAGATTTACATTGTATATACATAGTCATTAATGACTCTAATGAATAAGAAATTAGAGACTGGTACATTTAAAAGGGAGCAAATTGTTGATAAAATTAACATGGTGAAAAAACAAAACAAAACAGGATATTTGTAATTGCAAATCACCTTGACCTCAAATTACAGTATCTCACATAAGACACTGTTAAACTCCAAGGCTGATAAAACGTATGTCTAAACAATAAGAATCATTTTCTTTGAAACACCTAGTCTTATGATCCCTGATTTTCTATAAAACTGAATGTCAAGCAAAGAGAAGGATGCTGAATCATATGATGGGTCAGTCTCGTTGTCTAACCTTGCTCTCACCTGGAATGACTGAAATTGTCTTCAGTGCTCGGAGAACTCTGAATGTTCTCAATGCCGAGACATTGCCCAGGTCCACAAATTCTGTGACGTACCTGTAATAGGGAGTTCACACACAAACACAATAACAGGATACAAAGAAAAAGCTGTAGGTACAAGGAGCCTATGCTTTACTCTAATCACTTCTTACCTGGAATTACAGAAATAGTTTTCAAAGCTCTCAAGACTCTGAAAGTGCGAAGAGCTGAAAAATTGCCTAGGTTTACAAATTCTGTTACAAACCTGTAGAATTAAATCAGAGTTATTCAAGATTTTAGCAGGATTTATATTACTTGCATGGGTCTTTTATAAAGACCTTCTTGGTGATTTTAAATGATAAATATTGTAAGTGGCAAATCAGGAATTAGATTTCATCACTAATCCTTTGTTCACATAATTTAAGGCCATTAGCTAAATGTAAACTTCATACAGTAGGCGCCATTGTTGTCACTTTGGAAAGCAATACAACCAACATCATGTGTAACTTGTAAAAAGAAAATAAATCTTGGCTATGGTTTAGGGTTTTAGTTAGAAAAAGATATATGAAATCACCCAACAGAAATTTGGGCATGAAAAGGCAGATTACCTTACTGCTTTTATACATGAGATAAGATTTTCCCAGTGTAACTTTTAAATAAAAGTTAAGCAAATTAAGAACAATACTTTATGAGGGTCCAGTGCTGCCCCTATTATTATTGCCATTTTGATTTTTTTTTTTTTTTTTTGAGACGGAGTCTCGCTCTGTCGCCCGGGCTGGAGTGCAGTGGCCTGATCTCAGCTCACTGCAAGCTCTGCCTCAACTACTGTAGTTCTCAACTACTGCAAAGCCTTCATGCCATAGTGAAATCCCACTTAGACCTTTGTTGCGCCAATTGAAATGGTTCACGCCATTCTCCTGCCTCAGCCTCCTGAGTAGCTGGGACTACAGGCGCCTGCCACCTCACCCATCTAGTTTTTGTTTTTGTATTTTTTAGTAGAGACGAGGTTTCACGGTGTTAGCCAGGATGGTCTCGATCTCCGACCTCGTGATCCGCCCATCTTGGTCTCCCAAAGTGCTGGGATTACAGGCTTGAGCCACCGTGCCCGGCCGCCATTTTGATCTTAAGAAATGGAAGTCCTGGTATAATGGAAGTCCTGGTATGCCTTCTTTTGAGCTGTGGCCAGAGAACCTGGCAAAGAATTGGTTCATCCTGATCAGATAGGAAATTACAACCAGACACGCAGTATTTAGAGTCCTGAGTATATCAGTGCCACCTCTCCTGCTCCTCTCCACTACATCACAACTCTAAGAGGCCAAAAAATCAGCTCCTGAAGGAAGGGTGAGGGTAAGTGTTGTTGGGCTGCCTCTTTCTATGCTCTACTCTCACTAAGTCCGGAATGGTTTTCTGTGATTTGTCTGGGTCTTTTCCTGAGGAAGTCTGCGGCTTGTAAAAAAAGCATGGGGGTGCATAAACTGTGCATATTACTGAGTGGATATGAATAGGAGATAAGGATAAGGAAGTTTATGTTGAGACTAAAGAGATG
Source organism: Piliocolobus tephrosceles (assembly GCF_002776525.5). Lineage (NCBI taxonomy): Eukaryota > Metazoa > Chordata > Mammalia > Primates > Cercopithecidae > Piliocolobus > Piliocolobus tephrosceles. The sequence continues at coordinate 51,933,809 of NC_045444.1, forward strand.
AAGAAAACCATAAAAGGAAAGAAGAAAAGAAGAAAGAAAAGGGGTCAGGAGAGAAACAGAAAGGCAGAGAGAATGTACTCCTCTACAGGTCTTAGAAATCAGTACTTTAATATATTAAAAACATAATATTTCAAGTATCTTCTTTCTTCTCTTAGTTTGATTTGTCAGATCATTTTGATGCTAGTAGATACTTACTTTCGATTATTCTACCAAACCAATAAAAGAAACCGTGTGTAATATGAGCAAGGTCATTGCAAATTTGTGTAGCCAATAGAACTGTTTTGTGGCTATAATTTTCAAAGTGATTTTCACAGATGTATTACAAATATGCTTGTGTTTTGATATTAGATTGTGTGTGTTCATATGTGTTTGTGTATGTGTGTTGTGCATGTGTGTGTGTGGAAGAGTGGTGTATGTGAAATTTTCTGACAGATGCTACGTGTGAAAATTGTAGTTTTCAACTACTGCAAAGCCTTCATGCCATAGTGAAATCCCACTTAGACCTTTGTTGTGCTAAATTGAAATCCAAAGTTTGAATGTATGAATCACACCAAAATATTCTACAGGTAAAGCAAGCCTATTCTTAAAAGCATAAGCACTGATGGAAAACCAAACTATGTTCTCTCTTAAAGTTTCAAAAAAGGCACTTACGCAAATGTAATGACAGTGAAATCGAGCCAGTTCCATGGATCCCGAAGGAAAGTAAAATCTTCTAAACAGAATCCCCTTGCAATAATTTTTATAAGTGATTCAAAAGTATATATTCCTGTGAAGGTGTATCTGAAAACAAGCATCCAACAAGTTTGATAAAGTAACAGTGTTTTTTCATAGCATACCAATTTCTTATCACTCTATCAGCAGAATAGATGAATACTAAAAAACAAAACTAAGCAGATGGATTTTATTTTCATACAAATAAAACATAGCCCTAAATTTAAATTCAACTTTCTAACACACAAAGAGTTGTTTTGTAAAGTGTCTTAAGAGTAGTGTGAGAAATACAAGGTATATTAAATCTATCTAGACATTGTCTGAAATGTCTTGGTATTTACATAAATAAACATAGTCTCCTGAGAAATATTTAGTATGTTTACATGATGGAATAGCCAATCAATACTATTGCAGAAGCATGAAATGATTTCCTTTTAGGGAAAAAAATCTCAATTTTAATGGCGTTCTAAGAATGAGAGGGAATTGACAAACTAGTATGTCTTTTTTTTTTATTTTCCTACAAAATAATTTAACTTACTTGGAATAAGGACTTCTTTAAAATCAAAGTAAATATTTCTAGGGTTACAAAAAGTAAACATTTAATTTAGAATAAAATTCTTGTGATAATTCAGAAACTTAGGTGTTTCCAAAGTTTAAATCTTCTACTCAGAAATTGGGGTGTGAGAGTGGCATAAAATCACAAAAAAAACTAGGGCAACGGAAAACCTGTGGGGCCTTCCATATTAACTTCAATACTTAAAATTTTTTGTATATAAAATTTATTATTTTCTTCAAAATGTCACTTTTCTTATTGGTTTCAGCCTGGAAGTGTCTAGGAAAGGACACACGCTTGGAAATAGGTTGGTGCAAACATTACCTTCAACTGAAGGTAACGGCAAAAACCACAATTATGTTTATACCAACCTAATACTTCTGTAGTTGTTACAGGTCAGCAGCTGTATAGTAACAGGCACTACAAATAGGAAGTGTGGGCAGGTGAGCAGCTATGGTTGGAGTAAACCAACTTCAGTTATCACAAATCTGGCCTCTCTGCCTCGAAGGTATCCCCAGAACAGAGACACCATCAGTATAGTTAGTAATGCTTCTGGTTTCTGAAAGCTCTACAAAAAGTTCCACTTCTGTTAGTTTAGTCTTCAGTCTACTGAATTTTCAAGTTCTGCAATCCTGAAACTTTGGATCATTTTTCAATTTGTTGGTGAACACGCTTGGAACTATATTGACCTGACATGAAGTGAATGTGCCTGTTGGAAATGAAAACTTTGTGAGGTTCGATATGGCATTTGTAACTAACTCTTTTGATTTTCGACTCAATGAATTTATCTGGAATTTAACTGGAACCAAGGTCTACCATACTGGCTCTTTTCTGCAATTGCTTTGACCACATTTGGTTTGGCTACTGTAGATTTTAAAGAAAAAGGAGTAAATGTCCAAGAGTGGTGGTCTTCTGGTAAACACCAGGTACAGGTGAAAGAGAGTAATAATCAGGTATAATGCCAGCAGGCCTGAGGGCCAATGAACATTGTCCTCTTGCTGAGTAATTTTGTCTAGAAATTACTTTAATAAAATGCTCTTCAGTTTTATTTTTAAAACTACAATAAGACATAGTTTCAAACTCCCAAATGTATATATGTTATTAAAAATATAAGTTGAACTTACTCTACATTCTTTGTCCAATCAGGAGGGTTACTCATTGTCATAAACACACAGTTTGTCAAAATAGTGCACATAATTAGCATGCTGAATAATGTAGGTTATTGTTAAGGAACGCACAAAAGAAAATCGAAATCCAAGTGTTATATTACAAAAAGCTAACATTGAAAACCCAAACTGCAGCTTAGCCAAAATTCAGGGATAAATGTATTGTGGTCAAGTCATCTAATCTCTTTAAATTTCAATTTCTGCGTGTGTAAAATGTGGGTAATAATATCACCTTCACTGAGTATTTGTATAGATTAAATGAGATAATGTATATAAAAGCATTATATCAGTATAAGGTGTTGTTTTTACAGCTATTATTAAATCAATATATTCACCTCCCAGAGAACTTCCATGGGAAGACTATTTTTGTGCTACCTGGAGTTGCATAGTTTTTCAACAGAAAGTATTGACTTGAGCTCATTCAGGCAAATAAACGAGTAAATTGTTGAGGAAGACCACTTATCTGCAATATTGTAATTTCTTAAACACATCTTATCCAACATAGTTCAATGCATGAAAACAATTCGTAGTCAAAGTACGGCACGATGCTAATTGTTCGGCTGCTCTATTTCGACTGAGTTTATACAAGTGCAGCAGCATTCGATAACATTAAAAGTAAGTATTCTTGAAGATTGGCACTTAACATGATAGGAATGTAATTAAAATTCAACATAGCAAAGTGATGTTGGCCAAGTGACTCAACCTCTCTGTGCCATTGCCTTGTATCTCCTCCTACTTCTCTACAATGGAGCTAATAATATACTCATTTTGTAATGCAATCATTTTTACATGCAGATTAAATGAGTTAATATATTGGAAATGCTTGGAACAGTCGCTGTGCATAAGTAAATATACTCTAAGTGGTAGCTAAAACAAATGAACAGACATAACAGAATTATAAAACTGAAAGGGACCCTAAAAAATTAGTTTTATCATTATATCTTAAAAATCAGGGAAATAAGGCCTTACTAAGCTCTAGAGGAATTAGATAAAAGGCTCAGGACTAGAATATAAGTTTCCTGCATTAAGATCCAATATTCTTTCCACTATAGTTTACTGCCAAAACAAAAATTTTCCATAATTGAAAAAGAAAGTTTTCATCAAATGACCACATGATGGCACTACAAATACAAACTGGGATAAGGAAACTTCCGTTAAGTGTAAAAACCCTGATCATATGATTTTTATGTTTCAAATCTTTTAATTTTAGTAATAGCATATTTATACCACTAAGAAATTTCTTGCTATCATATTAAAATTAGAATGGCTTTTTAAATTTTAGAATCCTTTAAAAAATAGTATGAGCTTATGATAATTATAATGGTCTTTTAATATCTATTACTGTCAAAGCTATCAAACAAGATACACTCAGAAATGAATTGTTTTGCTAAATTGATCAACAAATGAATGTAATTGTGGAGTCCTTTTTAACACCAATGGGAATCATGAAGCCAAATCCCTTAAGACCATTTGGAAATATATGCCAACTTCTCTCATTAACTTCCAGAGTCTTTACTAAGCAATCAGTTTTGCATGACAGCATCATAACTCATGACTTGAATTTGAAATTCAGCCAACATTCCAGTACTTCCTTCACAAAAATCATCAGGAAATTTCAAGAATTAACTAAGTACTGGCCAAAGACTCTTGACATTCTCTTACAGAAAATATACTTAAAGATTTATTCTAAGATACACTGAAGTGTTTTATATCATAACTATGGATAAACTTGGGTGTGGAAGTAGATTTTTCTGTTATTATATCATTGCTCACTGCAAATTCTACACCATCACAAACTTTGCATAAAGATGGTAAAGGTAAATATGGTTATCTTACTTTAGATTTGTAGGATTCAATACATATAAGTGTTTTTAGACAGATAACAGAAGTACGTAAATACATGTTTATACATAATATATAAAATGTTAAAGACTGAATGTTTCAGTAATGTGTATGTGATTAATGAACTTTAAGAATGAGGCTTATATGACAAAGATGCAAAATGAGAGTGATGAAAACTATAGAATATGGACATTTCCCAACTTAATTTGATATTTAGCTACAAAGTGCTTACAGATTATGTACAAATAGTTAATATTAATCACTTGAAAAAGGATATGAATGTACCAAAATCTTAATAGCTATTTTCCTAAGAGGATTGAAGGGAGTTAAAATGTACAGGGCAGAGGTGGCACTGAACCGGAAGATGGCCTTCCCTTTATTCAATACTATAAAAGTCTGTAAGACAGGAACACAACATACAAGTATGAAAGTATAAACCACTTAAACTCTGTTATCTACTTTCTGTTACTTGTCATAGTAAATTATTCTAAAGTTAAATGAGAAAGCAGCACAATCACAATTTCTAATGTGCACCATGAAAACAAACTGTCACTGGATCTCTTCTTAATTAGAGAGGAAATCCAATGATACCACTTACCTTTTACCTGATACTTACCCTCAAGGTTATTGTACATAAGACAATTAGCCAAAATAAGTCATTTATTTTCTTGATATTTTAAGTGTCTGAGTTAAATGAAAGTCTTAAATGGGTGCACATTTCATTTCGTTCCAAAAAACTTAAGGCACTACATTCTTTTTATAGTGATTTCAGCTTTCCCAATTCAAATATCTTGAAAATTAATCCTGTGGAGTGCAAAATCATTCAATGGAACTGATACTATTTTTGAAATAAAGATTGTTTTTACCATCTATCCTCATAAAATAAACATTATCACTCTCTCCATAATAGAAAATAAAAACAGTCATCATCAAACCCACTCTTGGGTTAGATGGATGTAATCCAATAATTGATTTCCGGAGGCCAGGTTCCCTGGAGAGCATCCGTTGACCAGGAGTGCTAAATTCTGTACTGGGATTTCTGAGGTAGCCGACATATTGAATTCTAATCCCAATTGACTTCCTATCTTATGTGGTGCTTTCTTATCACAGAGGAAAAGTTCAAAGCTCCTAAAGAATCCAGGATCCATGAATGTGAATGAAATTCCTTCCAAAAATTAGACTTATTTGAGATCAATTGGCAGTGGGCAGATAAAACATTAAAGAAGCAACATGCAAGAGTGTGAAAAGAACTCCGGCTCAGTGTTTCCCAAGGTGCTTACTTATATAGACAGAGCCAGGGAGAAAGCCTCTCTCTCTGTGAAGAAGATATTTGTGGAAGGAAATTTTAAGCATCTTCATTTTAAATTCACCCATTCTTCAAAAGCTCTCTTTTTTAAGCCTTAGGATGCATATGTGCACAGATCATGTTATGATATAGCAAGCATTAGCTTTATGTGTGTTTTCTACTAAGAATCTTTGATAATAGTTAATTGTCTATAGTCTTAGCTCATTAACCATTTCCCCTATACTTGCAGGATTTTCTAAATTCAGGTAAAGCAAACCCACCCTCCCACTCCTCTACCTGCTAAATATTTATGGAGCTGGTTTTTTAAAATTAAGCACTTTCTATCTGGTATGGGTAGAAGTGTCCTAAACTGGCTGTGAAAGTATGGTCCCCCAACTAGTACTGGTTAAGTAGAGATATGGAGAGTCCATGTTTAGAAATTTGTAAGGCAATTTGACCAATTAATGTTATGTCTGTTTAATAATAAAAAAGTAAGGGGATGTTGTTGTGGGCCTGTTTTTCATTTCAGTTTTCTAGAAATTAATTTTTACTTCATTTTATAGAAGAATAGGGACCTCATCTCCTCAACAAAGTTTGAGAAGCACTGCTCCAAGTCTCAACTCTGCCTGCATTCCCTCTATCATCTTTGAAGGAGTATGAGTCCAGAAAACAGATAGAACTTTACCACAAAGTCCATTTGAAGGAAGGGAGAATTTCACCTGTTCTTACTAGAAGAACAATCACCTGTGTCAACAATACTTAGCCCGCTTTTTCTCTGATTCATTCAGGGATTCTGTCCCTGAATGACATTGTGAGATCATCGTAAACCTGAACAGACTTGTGCAATGCAAATGCCTTTGCTGTGGGGAATATGAGCACGTAAGGACACAGAAAGGTCCAAAGTGAGCTAGCTCAGGACTAAATACGATTCACCTTTCAAACGCACTGCATATACTTCCTTTCCCCCAAAATATGCTGAGTAAAATCTGATAGAAATATTAGGGGCTGAGACAGCCGGGCGCAGTGGCTCACGCCTGTAATCCCAACACTTTGGGAGGCCAAAGTGGGCAGATCACCTGAGGTCAGGAGTTTGAGACCAGCTTGGCCAACATGGTGAAATCCCGTCTCTACTAAAAACACAAAAAAATATTAGCTGGGCCTGGTGGCGGGTGCCTGTAATCCCAGCTACTTGAGAGGCTGAGGCAGGAGAACAGGAGAATCGCTTGAACCCAGGAGGCAGAGGTTGCAGTGAGCCAAGATCGCACCACTGCACTCCAGCCTGGGTGATGAGAATGAAACTCTATCTGAAAAAAAAGAAAAAAAGAAAAAGAAATATTAGGGGCTCAGGTAGGAGAACCAGTAAAAATATAACACAGAATATATATTTTTAAAAATAAGAATGTCTTCATTTTTAAAGCTAATTTTGAAACAAATACTAGTGATACAAAGAGATCATGAGAAAGAAATGACAATCCATAGATGGCGTAAATCATGGGCTGGAGTGTGAGGATAATCAAGATGGTACTGTTTGTACCACCATGGATAAGGAAAATAACCAGGTTCATCCTAAGGAGACAAGACCGTACTTAGAAGAAAACACCTGTGATGATGGCTCCTCGGCCACTGTTCAGCCCAAACCATGACCAGAGGTAATAGATGACCAAAACAAAAAAGACAGACAAGGAGTGGAAAAGTAAAAAGAAAAGCTAGAGATCTAAAAGAAGGGAGGGGGAGTATTTCTGCCCTGAGTACTAAAAAGTAAAAGAGGCAAGATTCAGAAACCAAACACAAAAGGGTCCAAAAAGGGAGTCGGCCTAGAAGTAAAAAGAGCGGAGGATTCTAGACAAAAATAGGGGAAAGGTGGGGACACAGATAAATCTGTGAAAGGACATAAAATTACAGCTAGATAGGAGGAATACATTCTAGCTTTCCACACCACTGTAGGATGACTGTAGTTAACAATAATTTATTATATAGTTTCAAATAGCTAGAAGGAAGATATTGAATGTTCCCAACACAAAAAATGACAAATGTTTGAGATGATGGATATGCTAATTACTCTGATCTGATCTGATCACTATACATCATATGTATTGAAACCACTATATGCCTCATAAATATGTACCATTATTATGTGTCAATTTAAAAAATAAGAAAAGGAGGCAGAAACTTAGCAAGGGTGAGTTTAATGAAACCAAAGCACTCCCAATGCTTATATGTGATTCTAAATCAAAAGTCCTTTGACATAGATAAAATACTTTGACACAAAAGTTAAAAACAAATGGGCATAATTATCAATTGTTCAAGCCTTAGATGAAAACATTTACTGATTTCACAGTGTATTCACTTTATTCATTTATAAAATTTAAAGAATGTGTGGAAGATTATTTTGTAACAAGATTTATAAATGCAATGGAAAACACTTGCAAGTTGAATTTATAAATGGAATTAGTAAGGTTTTACTGACAACAGTATTTGTTTTGCTTTAATTTTTCATAAGACATACTGTTGTGCAAGACATCCTTGCTACCCAGGAAGCTAGCAATAAGGCCAACAGTAAAGGACCATTTTTCATAGGATTTCTTCTGTGAGAACTCCACTTTTCTCAGATTGAAACATACATGCTTATGTGCAAACTTCATAAATGTAGCTTTAAGGTGTTGATGGATTTTAAAAGCCTTCCAATAAAGCAAAAGTACCCAGACATGTATAGCAACCCAATATGTGTAACTTTAAATATGATAGCACTTTCATGTCAGAGTAGTTCCATCTGGAATGTCACTTTTATTATTTGTAATTGGTCTTAAGTCTATTTCCTCAACTGTCTGTATCTTATCTCCTTGTAATTGCTTCTACAGCCAAGAAGCCAATCATTCAGTTTATAAGTGTTAAGAATTAATAAAAGGATACTTGTTTCCAAGGACTCTCAGATACAACTTTCTCGCACTAGTGGTATTGACGATATTTGAAGGGAGGGAAGAGTCTGAAGGAAATATTGTTTACTTACAACAAATACTTAAGTAGCTCTAGAGTTTTCAAATATATAGATATTTGCCTTCCCTGCTATACATATAAGAAAGGGCTCCAAGAGGGAAGAGTTCAAAGACTAGCTAAGATATTGCTGTACCTTAAACTGTATAAACAAATATTATGTAGCTTTAAGCTAATCAAGATTTATGAACTATTAAATTGGGTGACTTTTTAAAAACTTTTTAAAAGAATGTATTGGTTAGCTTATTATAGTGAAGTATCTTAGCATCCTTTAAATCTAATTAGTTCAACAAAGATCTCATTAATACAACTTATCAGGAAAATTTTTATTCCATTAAGTCATTTGAATAAAAAAGAAACAGTCCAAAGTTGATGGTGGAGGAGAAAAGGTTTATACAGTAGTATCTAGCTGGAAACAAACCTCTCTTTACCACCCAAGGTTCATAGGAACATTGACATGACTGGCTCCACTTACAAGTGGCAAGACTTTGTGGTTTAGTACAATTCAGGCACACCTATGATTATTCTTAATATTTGTCCTTCCGTTCATTTGTTATAGGGCCAAAACAAATGCTTTAATTGCAGTCCTACAAATAAATAGAATTGTTCGAAATTAATAGCATCATTTTAACACGTGGATAATTTTCTGTTTCAAAACAAATTTTGAAGTATGGCATTGTGACTGAGGTAGCAACTAGATTTTATATATGAAAAATCACTTTATGGACTTATTTGCAGGAATGTAACATTCATACAATAGGGATTGTTGTACCTTGTCACTTATGTCTTTATATACAGGTACCAACGTTATTGAGCATATATACAATAAGTTGGTAATTATGTATGAGCATTGCAGACATCCGGAAATGAGCAGGGACCTAGTTTAGGTCCAATTGTTAATTTCAATTGATTTCAATTAAAAATACATGTATTAACTGTTTAGTACAATATTTGCAATGCCCTGTGCTACAGTCTAAAGAGAAAACAAAGATACATAGGTTATGACACCAAGACATTTATAAACTAGGAGATTCTCAACTATTTGTTTTAATAGAATATAGAAGAATTGATGAAAGTTTACCTTGACCAGCACTTTCCAACAGAAATATAATGTAAGCTACAAATCTGAGCTACAGGTATGATTTTAAATTTTCTGAGAGCCACATGAAAAGAAAAACAAAGCAGGTGAAATGAATTTTAACCCAACATATCTGAATTATTATCATTTGGGAATGAAATTGATATAAAAAATTTTTGAGATATTATGTATATTTTTATACTATCTCTTAGGTCTTTGAAATCTGGAGTGACACTTACATATTTCAAGTACTCAGTAGCTACACAAGGCTAATTAATCTCCGCTGTATTGGGCAGCACAGACCTAAACTTAAACCATCCATTGTTCAGCAAGCTCATACCTTCTTCAGCAATCCTTGCCATGTAAAAATAATTTCTGGTTTTAAAGAAAAAGCAAGAAGTAAGTTATATAGAAAAATTGGTAACAACTCTGGTAATTAACAGTTTAATAATCTGGGAAGCAACATTACAAAAATATAAGTGTGATTTGTTATGTTAAGAGTGCAAACTCTGAAATTAGATTTCTGGTTCAAAAGCTAACTTTGCTGCCTTCTAGCAGTGTGATCCTCAACAGGTTTCTTAACATTCTGTGACTCAGTTACCTCACTTGAAAACAGAATAAATGTACTTAGCTCACAGACTTGAAGTGATTCCAATTTAGTCGGTCAGATTTTGATACCTAGTTTTTATACTTTAAATAAGTAATCCAGATGATTCTGTCATAGCAGGGCTGTTAATCTGTTTTTGTTACCTAATGGTTATAAAAAATCACAAGCCATTGCCCAAATATCAATGATTATGTTGTACATGTGGATTGAAATCTTGCCCCTTGATCTAACTGAATAGTTACTAAGAAAATGATTATGTTATAATGATTTGGTAGAAATTGCTATTTATGAAACTATATTTGTTATTATCTAGCAATCTTGTCTTGTTTCTGGGCTTAGAGAAAGTGATTTGTTTACGATCTTTTCCCATGATGGACATTGAATTTAACAAGCCATGGTTTTCCAGTTTCTTTTTTTCATTTAAATATAGCCATTACCTTAACTTTTGTTTCAATCTGGGCACCATATTCTTCAAAGTACATAGTTTAAACATAAGCTGTAACTTTGCGTTTCATCTAAACATTATTGAAACATTGCCAATTAACAGGACTGACTCCAAATTTATTGCACTTTCCTACTCTTCAAGTAAATCCACTGGCAAAGACAAGAAATAACACAGGAAGGTGAGCTATGATGATGAACAACACACAAAATGTAGAATGTACTACTGGTTGGTTAAATTTATCCTTTAGCTTCAAAGTTTAAAATAGGCAATTTCCAACTTGTACATGAGCTGTGCTCCAAAAATGCATTTGGAAGTCAATTGTTTGGAAATGTGAATATATATGTGTGAATATATGTGTATCTGTGAATATTCTTGCAGATCCACATATATTTCTAGATCCACAAGTCTATCAAACTGTTAATGAAGTACAATTCTGAATTAATGGCACTGCAAAACTTTATCACTATGTGTAAAAAAGTTTTACTCTGAAAAAGATAATTTCTTTCCTTGAAATAGCCCTGGAAGTCAGACCAGAAAAATTATCTGGCTCTAGCTCCTACCCAGAAGTGCTATTAACTTTTTCATAGCTCTAAGCTGCTGGCTTGGGAAGAGGTTCCAGCATGAAGGGGCAGAGTTAGAGCCATGTTGCAAGAGGAGAGATGCTTCAAAGTTTTGGGTGTGAAGAGCAGCATAGATGGTCAGGAGATTCCATTAGTGTAATACATACCTCTGGGGACATTTCTTATGCTGGGCCAATTCCATGGTATATAATTTTTTTCCCAAGGACATTAAATGGTCTCACCTACTTCCCTTAACATTTATTATAGCCTGTGAGTTCAAGCCAAGATTTTCTTCCTTTTCTGGCTCACTGGGGGATGAAAAGTTTTCTTGCAGGCTTTCTACCTGACTCTGAAAAGAGTATGCCATATTTAATATTTTTTCATCTCCTAGTCTCATTCAATTTTTTCCTTTCAACCAGGGATAATCAGACTAAACCACAATCTGTGTCACTGCCTACCTGTGTGCCACCAAGCTTTAATATATAGCCTTCACCTAATGACAGATGTGGTCCTTAAGCCACAGATGACAAACTAAAATGCCCACAGAGGCTAGGTGACAGTAGGTACCTGCCAGTTTCAGGCATATAAGTCAGTGATGCCTGGACTGATATTTCAAAAGAAATCCTTAGATGTATAATTTTGTGTGTGTGTGTGTGAAAGATTTTCTGATCTATAAATGCTAGAAAATAATTCAAAATTATAAGTAATTTTCTTAGTTTAACAAAACATGTCTGTGAACTCCATGCCTCATAGTCAGTTTTTAAACAGTGTTGCCATAAGCTCACACAAAAGAGAAGAATTTGTACCTAGAGAAGAATCTGTAAAATTGCTTGTTCCTAAGCTTTAACTGGGTGGGATGGGGGAGGATTGGGGCCAGTGGAGAAGATAACTCTGCAGAAGGTGCCTCGCTAGAAAGTGCCTAACTAGGCTTTTGTCAGCCAAGGCTGCAGAGCCCTCAACCTCTTCTCCAGCAGAGAAGAAACTATAACCATAAGGAAAAAGAATAAAATCTGGAGCTGAAACATTTTTCAGCACTATCCCATCAGAATGTACATACCATGGATCTGCTACGCTATTATATGGTCAGTCAATTTTTCTTTGACTGGAAAGAACACATTTGAGCCCAGTTTGATTACAAGCTTGCTGTGTGAGGACTATGAGCAAACTATTCCCCTCAATTTCTCCATCTCAATGGAGAAGATTATACTAATACTAATCTCAGGACTGTTTTGAGGATGAAGTGAAATAAAACATGTCAATGCCCTTAGTGAATTCCAAAGTGTCAATAAAAATATAAGGATTAAAATATTTAAAATGTATCTCTGTATTCTAACTCTTAAATATACACATATAAGAACATTTCTGTTTCTCCAAGTATGGCCAATTTTAGTATTGGAATTTTCAGGTTCAATATCTTTCTTCTCAAACTTCCTACCTAAGAAAATGAGGCCATCAACTTCCTTCTGTCTGACACCTAAACACCTCCAAAACCAATTCCGATTCTATCCATTATTCTCCATCTCCATGGTCAAAATGCTAGATCAAGCATAAAACTCCTAAATTTCTCCATAGAAAAGTTGAGCGATTTTTAACACTGTAAAGTAGACTATGTTACTCCTGTACCCAAATACTTGTTGGGAATTCATTTTGCTTTGAAGATAACCTTCAAGCTCTTTAAGATGTACTGAAAGATCCCCTTTATGTAGCCCCAGGTCTACCTCCCCAACCTCACCTTATTCTCTTCTTACCTATTACAGGTCAGCTTGATTATATGTCTTATTCTATGCTGTTCTCTTTCCTTGGAAGATTCTCCTCTCCCTCCTCCTTTTTAACCTTCAGATCCCAATTTAAATGCCATTTCCTTATAGAGGCACGCAATTTAAATTTCCTGAACTGATGCTTTTTGAAAATAGATGCTTATCACCCTACTGGAATTTAGTGTGAAAAAAATTCTAATTAGTTTAGAAGCTAATCTAGATTACTGAGTGTCTAAGATTTTAGTTTTTACAAGGGCAGGAAATGACCAAGTGGTGAAATGACCAGTAAGGGTCTGGGAAATACTGCCAGCCTAGGAGACAAGAATCACATCTTGCAAAATGGCATGAGTAGGAAACGGGAAGAACAGCTATAGGCTTATTTAGATTCTATCACTGACTTCTCTTTTTTCCACTGCTGTTATTAGTGCTATGACTGCAAATCCAAACCAGCATGACAATGGGCCATGGAAACTCATTGGTCTAGTTTTAAAACTAGTCTCTGTTACTTAATAGTCTTGTGATCTTAGGCAAGTTATTTAACCTCAGTTTCATTATTTTTAAATAAAGACAAGAGCTATCTTGAAAGAATCTGTGGATTTAAAAAGAACAGTAATTGTACTGATATTATATATAGCATGTAGAGTACATAGCTTTTTTTTTTTTCTTTGTCCGCTTAGGACACCTTTTCTAACAGTTCCTCTTCTCTTCCTTTTGGAGTAAACCTCTGCCCCACTGTCTTCCCATGTTGCTTGGTGGAGCTGACCCACCCCTTGGCAACACAGGTTAGTATGTGACAGAGACCATCCCCATACCAAGGAGACCATCACATACCACTGCCCAAAGTGCGTGTTTCAGAGGAGGCCATGTGACCTAACTAGAATCAATTCTAGGACAACTGCTAGAGCTTTTGAAGAAAATGTGAGCCTTTTTTCTTTTCTCTTTCTTGTTTAGTGAGCAGAAGATAGTAGTTACAAGGCTGTAGGATGTTAGTTTAGCACCACTGGTGGCTATTTCTGCCATTTATGGAAGAGCCAGCCTGTAAATGAAGCCAGCATAGTTGAAAGCAGAGGTAACCATGGAAAAGGACTACCCTCATGATATCGTTTTCAGGAACTGGGTATTTTGATATTAAAACCAGATTCGCTAGACACATTTCCTTTATTTTTCCCCAAAAGTTGTTTCTGTTGGGTTTTGGTCACTTTCAATTGAAGGATCTCCTATTGATATGGCAGATACTCTAAAAATGCCAACCATCATTTTATTTATCAACATCACCATCTTGGGACTGTTTCTGAGACAGAGACAGGGAGGTGACAAAGGAAAAAGAAGCACAAGGAAGAAACAGTGCATAGGGAGGAGAAAGATTGGGAAGTCAACTACAGGGTCATGGATGTAAGGGAGAGTCTGGGTGACTTGAAGTTTTAAAGGAGCTGATGATAAGTAAAGAACAACTACACACTGGGGACTGCCCATATGATAATTCATGGAATTATAAGTTTTTAATAATCATCCACTTTCCTGATTTCCCATTAATTACTTTTGCAAGGAAAACTCCATAATCTCAATTAAAAACAAAACAAACTCTCTCCACCCAGTTTAACAACTAAAAACTCCTGTGGCAGTGATACACCAAACATGAATTTGAAATCACAAACTCATACATGACTTCTCATGCATCCCAACGAAAAGAGAGTGTGCATCTTTTTAGAACAGCTGACAGAAAGAGAGAATAAGTTACTTTGAAATGATCCATAAGACTTTTTAAAAATGAATGCATTTCTGCACTTCATAATTAACAAACATCCATTTTTACTACAGATCTAAAATATCTCATTCTATTTCCAGTAAACTGTCACATTGTTAAAATGATATTTTCTTCCATGATAATAATGAGTCATCTGTAATTTTAACAAGAACATGAGAAGAAAGACATTTTCTGTAATAAAGAGTGGGTAAAGAATTTGAATGTAGAGCCAAATGGTACAAAATCAGCCTAAGCTATGAAAGGAAACTGTGAAAAAAAGTTCCATGAGGGAAAAAAAAGGTGTGTTCACAAGTTAAAATGTGCCTTGCTACACAGCTAAAGTAAATAAACAAATAAAGGGAACCCAATCTGGAATCATGTTCTAAAGACCACTAAGTCAGAGCTAACATGATATGAAAAATACTGTCACTGTATTATGATAGCATTTTTTCCCCCGAGTTTTTAACCTGGAATTATGAAGGCTTAAAACATCTGAGGATCTAAAAACCTTCTAATGCTTCTATGCATCAGGAATGTTCATGAGATGGTTGCTACTATTTCTTTAGTTACTACTACGATATTACTGAACATGGATTAAACTACTTCAACAATTTTAGTAGAATATTTGAACATTATATAATTTGCACATCTTAAACTGGGACAAAGAGGATAAAAATATGTGGCAAATGCCATTGGAAAATACACCCTCAGCAGTGACATTTTTATAAGCTCATTGACATTGCCTTTGTAAAAGATTACAGAGAGCTTCGGTGTGGTGGTTGTGTTGTTTTTATTCACAAAAATTCTTTTGCATGTACACTACTGAACTTTAATGTAAAATATAACATAAGGAATTGATTCTATAAATATTTTTACAGTTGGCTTGTTTTGTTTATTCTATATAGTTGAGAAAAAAAACCAGAGTCTTTGTATACTGATGCAAAGACACATTAACTATTGTACTAGAGTCCAACTTTAGGGAAATCACTAGGCTAACTGCATATACCATTTTACTCAGGCAAACCTAATCCACACTGCCAATATTAGCATTAGTGGAAAATCTCATCCTAATAAACATTTTCTCTGGTGACATTTCCACTATTTGACCATTTAACTGTGTCAAGGATACTGTATATATGTACTGCATTGTTTTAATGAAGATCACCCAGCCAATCTCTGGTAACCCAGTCACTAAAATAAAATCAGTCTTTGAATATTGAAAGAAATACTCATTTTTTAAAAAGGTTCAGATTTTGCTAAGCATTCCAACTTTAGTCAGAGCAAATTAATTCAGTTTAAGAATATTCTTCAATACTGAAATAATCCAATTAGAAAAGAAAATTAAAGACAGAAAAAAGCGTACAGGCAACTTATAAAAGTCCTAAGACATAAAAACACAAAAAAGGAAATTTCAAACACAACTCCATCATGTGTTCTAAGCACACCATGTTAGTTTTTAAGGATTTCAGCCCTGCAAAAAGCTTTATGTGCATTGCTGTTGAATAACTTATATTTGAAGATGTGCTTGGTGTCAGCTCAATGTAAAAGCCATGAATATACCTTACCTTGGGGAAAACTCTTTCCTGATAACAATATTTCTCTTATCAGGTTGTTCTACTTGCACACTGTGATTTGTTCCAAAATGCCAAAATGCTTTTCTTTCCTCATACCATGTGCATTTGAAGATAAGGACAGAAGATGTTAAGAGCAAGTTTAGACGTGAGCCTAATAAAGTTTATAAGGGTTTCCTCAACACAAGAATCTGGCTGTCACTTCATCAGAGTTGGCCTTTCACCCTCAGTTTTAAGATGTTTCTTTTGAGTATTTTGAAAATGTTTGCACGATTTTGATTTACATCTGTCTTTATATCCTTTGCTATATACAATTCATTATAGACCATTTATGGACCATTTTATTTGGGGACATCCCCTCAAGACAATCACTTTTATCAGTCTGAAAGTTCTTTAATTAAAAAAAGAAGATGGATTGGACGTTCTGGTTTCCAGATGAAGAATGTCTACCTTTGTCAACATGCATTAATTTGGTCTTTCTCAAAACATTCATTTTTTGTTTTACAAATAAAGACCCAGCCTAGAATCAGAGATACTAAATTTCTTCCCTGTTTGATTAAGGGATAGATGCTGGGTGGCTTTAATAATTTTTAGATGGTGATTGCCACCAAAGAGGTGAGGACGGGGTGTCCACGGGTAGCGAAAGGTCTGTTGAGGATGGAGACCACTGACACATCCCAAGAGCAGCCTTTGAATAAACTGGAAGTATCCAATGGCTATAAACACAGTAGCACACTCTATGCTGTGAATGAATTTCTGCCTGGAACACACCAGAGTCTTCACTTCAATACTGAAGTCATTTTAAATGAATTAAAATGTTTAAGCAATTGGATTATCTGCATTTTTACTTTTCTTATGCAAATAAAGTCCTCGTAGTTTGCTTAATTTGGACTTTGGCTTTTCAGATATATTAATTTCCAAAGAGCTGATTAAATAATAAAGTACAACTTTTCTCATAACTTAAATGGCAGTTATGAGATTAATAATCTCTTACCAAATAAGATTTGACAATATGGTGTTCAAAAGCAAAGTTAGAAGAAAATGAAATACATGGAAAATGATCCATTCCTTCCTCTACTGTGAAATGAATAGACCAGTTTTTAAAAAGGGAAAATATGTTATACTTAAACTGATTATATCCTGAAAAGTTAAAAAAAAAATCTGAACCTAAGTCTAGTCAACCTTTTGTGAAGCTCTTGCCTCTGAAACTGTAGCTGTCTATCAGAAGTGATTTATAAAACTGCCTCAAATTTACATATTACAAATGCCAAACTTTTGCATGCATTTGACAAGGACTAACTTCACACAGAACTGGGCCAGAAACAGAGGCCCTAAAAGTTTAGGGTGCATTTTAAGGTCCAGGTTCAACAAAAAATTTATTTAATTACAATCTTTGTGCCCTGTCTTTCCACTAAGATTCACAAATGCATTGTGTCAGGTGAAAAAGAAGAAAATATTACGAATCACCTAACGTCATACATTTAATTTAAAATCAATGCAATAATCTTTTTAAAACTTTTTATGTTTTTCTTTTGGTTTGCTGAAACGACAGTCATAATGAATGGTTGGATGCTTAACATAAGGTATTCATTTCAAGCATGGATATAAAAAAAGCACGCATTCAAATATCGTTTATAGGTTCTTCAGGTTATGACATTTTTGTTAATTCTTACCAATATTAATACATTAATACCAAAATATTAAATAACTTGTAAAATTCTAGTTTATGTAAAAATGTTAATTTACAGGTAAAAAAATTTCTTCAGGAAATTAATTGATTTGTTGTTTATAACATGACAAAGAAATTGCAAACCCTTGTGGCATCAAATTTGTTTGCATGAAAAATTAGTACTCATATTTTCTGTAGTCTTTATAACTCATGATTTTGAGATTTCCAAGTATTTCCAAGTACAGAACGTACAAAAAATTGTATAGTAAATCTAATCTGTGGAGACAATCTGTCAATTTGTTAAATTAGTTGCCCATTTCCTTCTTCCCTCCCTCCCTCCCTCCCTCCCTTCCTTCCTTCCTTCCTTCTTCTCTTTTCTTTTTCTTTTCTTTTCTTTCCTTTTTTTTTTGATGGAGTCTTGTTCTGTCTCCAGGCTGGAGTGTAGTGGCGCCACCTCGGCTCACTGCAACCTCTGCCTCCAGGGTTCAACAAGGGATTCCCCTGCCTCAGCCTCCGGAGTGCCTGGGATTACAGGTGCGCGCCACCACGCCCAGCTAAGTTTTTGTATGTTAGTAGAGAAGGGGTTTCACCATGTTGACCAGGATGGTCTGAATTTCCTGACCTCATGATCCGCCTGCCTCAGCCCCTTAAAGTGCTGGGATTACAGGCTTGAGCCACTGCACCCGGCCTCTTTTTATTTGTCATGGTGCATTTGGGACAGTTCCGTGTGTTATGATATAATCAATTCATTTCTCATGTATATGCATAAACCACCCACAAATGTGTTTCATTTCTTAAACAGAAGGATACTTAAGATTTTGTGCTAATTCAGCATGTGTTGGTGCTACAACAGTCCAAGGAATGAAGTAGGCAATTAGCAGCAAAATACGCCCGATAAAATACACTCACTTTCTTATTGATATAGTAGGGGTCCAGGTCCTCCAGGGGCTCTGACACCATCTCTGGAGGAATGTCTCCATAAATAAATGGAAGGTTCTTTCCAGCTTCCAAGTCACTATTTGGCTTTGGGCCATTTTCGTCGTCATCTTTTTTGTCTGGTTTGGGATTCTTAGCCTTTTCTTCTGCAATGCGTCTTTCAATAGCCGCAAGAGATTCTCTGGTGAAGAAGTTGAAGCTGTCAGGTCCTGGTGGTACAAGCACTGTTTGCTCCATCTTGTCATCCTGCACATTTTAATTACCATTTATTCTGCATATGAAATTCCTAAAATAAAAGGAATACAGATATTTTAAAGAGAGGACTAAGAGATGTTAACATAAATAAATTCTTGTCTTGAAACACGAGCTAGAGGATTTAAATTTTGCTTTCTCCTTAAATTGAAAGGTGATTTCTAAAGAAAAAATTTTAACACAAATGGTTTCTGTATTGAGTTTAGTTAAGCATCCCATATTTATTAATTATTGTGCTTTACTGATACAGGAACTGTGCCATGAGTTTTAAAAGTGGCTCAAATATGGCCTTAATCAAAGTACATTAGGCTAATTACCACCATGTCCTAATGAGTTATTCAGTCTGTGACACACCGAGAAGATGTAGACTGTGCTTATAAAGACAAAGGATAGCTCATTTAACAAGGATGAGGGGAAAAGCAATTGTCTCTGAGAGGACATAAAATCTAACCCTCTAGGTCTGACAAGTGATTCCTGGCCAAGCTAGCCAGGATAGTTTGCAGTGACCAACCTTAATGACCAATCAAATAGTTACTGCTGTCCTGACTGGGCTTTAACCTCTTCTAAGATTTGAGATAACTGGAACTATGTCCTGTTCACTTCATTAGCCATGCATGGTTGGCTTACTTGAACATATAAAGATAAAGACAGTCCACAGTTGGACAAATGTCATTTATGTGAGTAAGAAGGAGAGAAAAACTAGGCTGTAAAGAAATTACTAGATGGAGGTGGGGGTGGAAGAAGATAGCTGTAAGTGCAGGAGACAGCAGGATTCTTCTGTTTCAAGAAAAATGATCAGAAAGAAGTCAGGGTGCCATAAACTCAATAGAAACTGAAGTGTTTTTCTTCACTGGAGCAATAATGAAATTCTTGCTGATTCTATAGTCCTATAGTGCTAACCATATTATGAAGGCCTGAGGCAAAACCATCAACCTCATACAGCAGAGTCAGACGTGATCTGATGCCAGACGCCAAATCCCAAATGTATTGTTTTAAGGCATATTTAATATGAGCTCAGATTTCACAGATATTACCGAGCCAAAACATTCCAGAGCCTAAGTTGCCACTTGGCCATGAATTTTATTTGGAGACTGCATTAACTCATTAAGGTCAGCAAGCTATGGTACAGCTAATTATAGCTTTGGTGTATATAAACTGCAATAAGAAAATTGCAGTCATAATTATTTTGTGAGGGACAGAGACCACAAATTTCAAGGAGGTTCTCATTGCTGTGAGGTTTATAACCATATTTTTCAGAGTGGATGATCAGAAGAAGGGAGGACTCAAGTTTAAATATGTACCCTTAGTCTATTAAGTGAGGTTTTCAGAGGTTCTTACAACTTTACCTGCAGTTATTTAGTACCTGCAAGAATAGGTTGCCTGTCAATCAATGAAGACTGAATGTTCTGTCTACAAACTCTGGTTCCCCTACAAGGCATCAGGAAAATACTAACATTTATTTTTTGCAAATAAAAGTTTATGGATAACAAATATAGTAACTTTTGTCAAAAGAGAAATAAAATATTCTGATGTATATATAAAATTTTTGTTTTTAATTAGATTTTTGATAGAAAATATATGTAAATGATATAAACGCAAACATCTACAAGAAAATGCGGTATAATGTCTCCTTTATACCTTGTTTCCCCAGGCCCAATTCCCCTTCTTAGAGGCAACCACTGCTACCTATCTCCCATATATTTTTCCAAGTATGTAATATGTATGTGCTAGAACATGAGTATATGTATACATATTCTATTTTAAAATACATATACAAACAGAATCTTATTATACAAACTGTTTTACACCAGCATTTTTTACTTAAAATGTATATTACAGTTCATTTATCTTAATTTTTATAGATTTGACTCATACCTATTACTGGCTACTTGGGTTTCCATTACATGTTATGTGCCATCATGTATTTAACCAATTCCCTGAATGTATTTGGGTTGTTTCCAATCTTTAGCTAATATTGAATAAAGTTGCAAGTAATACATTTTTACACACATACTTTCAAATAAATGTGGATATATTTATAAAATTAATTTTTAAAGGTAGACTTGGCTTTGCAAAGAATGAATATTTAATTATGATAGTTACTGCAAAACTACTGTCTATGGAGTTTGTATGAACTTATTCTCCTGACAGCAATGTAACAGAGTGCCTATTTATCCTCACCAATATAATGTGTTATCATATTTTTTATATTTCCAGTCTGACAGAGACAAAGATGAGAGCATATTATAATTTTAATTTGCATTTGTCTTACTAAAGAATTATTTTTTATTTTCTTTCCTGCAACTGCTTATTTAAGGAACAGCCCATTTTTTCCTTTTATTTTTTCAATCTATAGCATCTTTTAAGACAAAATATTAGCCACTTGATTTTTTGATGTGTGGTCTTTTTAAAAATATATGTTTTTTGACTTTATGGTGTTTTGTGCTACAGATTTTAAATGATTTAATTAAAAATGTTAAAATTTTTATGTGATTATCTAATTTTTATTTGGCTTCTGGATACTGCATAATACTTAGAAAGGCATCCAGAGGGATGGGCAGTAAGGGGTAGGAAAAAGGATATAAAATATATACATACACACACTGCATATATATTGCCTTTTCTTCTTGTATTTTTAGTATTTTGATGGTTTAATGTTATAAGTGTAAATATTTTATCTATTTGGAATTTATTTTCTATGTGGAGTGAGGTAGAGATCAAAGAACAACTAAATAAAAGCAGAGATAGTCCATGTCTTTGGATAGGAGTATTCAATATATCAAAGACACCAGTTCTTCCCAACTTGAACTAAAGGTTTAATTCAATCTCTGTCAAAATCCCAGCAGTTATTTTATGGATATTGGTAAACTGATTTTAAAGTTTGTATGGAGAGGCAAAGAAACTCAAAAGAGCCAACACAATGTTGAAGAAGAACAAAGTCGGAGGACTGGCACTAACCCAACTTTAAGACTTACTATAAAGCTGCAGTAATCAATACAGTGTGGTACTGACAAAAGAGCCGATAAATGGATCAATGGAATAGGATAGTGAGTGTGGAAGAAGGCCCACATAATTATAGCCCACTGATCTTTAATAAAGAAGCAAGGTAATAAAATGAAGAAAAGATAGTCTTTTCAACAAGTATTGCTGGAATAACTAGACATCCAAATGCAAAAAAAAAAAAAAGAACCTAGACATACAGACCTTACACCTTTCACAAAAATTAATTCAAAATGGATCACAAATCTAAATGTAAAATGCAGAACTAAAAATCTACTAGAAGATAATATTGGAGAAAACCTAGTTGACTCTAAATTTGTTGATAACTTTTTACTTCTCTGTTTTTCTTGGAAATGTCTCATCTTCATATTTGAGTTCTGGAATATTTCTGGTGATAATCTCAGTGCCATATATATGTTTTTGGTTTTCTAGCAGTGATGGTGAGGAGGAGTTGTGCCAGCTTGCTTCTTCACTGCCATTTTGGAACCAGAACTCAGGTGATGACTTTTTAGATATAACACCAAAGGTATGATCCGTGAAAAAAAAGAATTGACAAACTAGACATCATTAAAATGAAAAACTTTTGCTCTGTGAAGGATACTATCAAGAGAATAAGAAGGCAAGCCACATGCTGGGAAAAAATGTTTGTAAAAGACATGTCTGATAAAGGACTGTTATCCCAAACATACAATAAATTATTAAAACTCAACAATAAGAAAAGGAATAATCTGAATAAAAAATGGGCCAAAGACCTCAACAGACACTTCACCAAAGAAGACACACAGATGGCAAATAAGCATATGAGAAGAAGTTGCCCCACATCATATGTCATTACTGAAATGCAAATTAAAACAATAAGATACCACTACATACTCATTAGAATGGTCGAAGTCCAAAACACTGACAACATTAAATGCTGATGAGGATATGGAGCAATAGAAGCTCACGTTTATTACTGGTGGGCAAGCAAAATGGTACAGCAAGTTGGAAGACAGTTTAGCTGTTTCTTAAAAACCAAACATACTCTTACCATATGATCCAGCAATTGCATACCTTAGGATTTAACCCAAAGGAGTTGAAAACTTATGTCCACACAAAATCCTGCACACAGGTGTATACAGCAGCTTTATTCATAATTGCCCAAACCTGGAAGCAACCAAGATGTCCTTCAGTAGGTGAATGGATAAATAACATGTGGTACATCCAGACAATGGAATATTACTCAGCACTAAAGGAAATGAGCTATCAAGCCATTAAAAGACATGGAGAAACTTTAAATACATATTACTAATTGAAAGGTGCAATCTAAAATGGACATACAGTATGATTCCAACCATATGACATTATGGAAAACACAAAACTATGGAGACAATACAAAGATGAGTGATTGCCAGGGCAGTGAAAATACTTTGCATGACACTATAATAATGGACACATGTCATTATACATTTGTACAAACCCATAGAATGTACAATACCAAGATTGAATTCTAATGTAAACTACGGACTTCGGGTGATTATTATCAGTGTGGGTTCATCAATTGTAACTATATACAATATCTAAACACTTTCTTTAAAACAGCTCTTGAATCAAAGAGGACTTTGATTCTAACACATATAACATAGCACATATGTTAAAATATACCTATATATGATATAGGTATATTTGAACTGCATTTAATTTATTAACTTAGGGAAAAATTCTTCCATTGTATTTTTCTCTTCTAAATAGATTATTTTTACAGTAATACATATGTGCTACTCTGGTGCAAGATATTGATAGTAGGGGGAGGCGCTGTGTGTGTAGAGAAAGGGGAAACTCTATTTTTGGCTTAATTTTGCTGTGAACCTAAAACTACAATAAAACTAGTCTATTTCAAAGAGAAAAAATACAATGGAAGAAATGTTCCTAAATATAATGTAAGCATTTGTAAAAGCTTTGACTAAATCCCAAAAGTAAATATAAATAGATGGAAAGGTATGTCCTATTATTAAATAGGTATGCTATATCATAAAGATATAATTTTCCCTAAATTAATAAATTAAATGCAGCCTTTGAAAAATAATCACAAAATTCATATAACTAGAGAAATCTATTTGAAACTTCATATGGAAAAATAAGCAAACAAGAATAACCAGAAAATTCTTAAAATGAATTTTGGTTTCAAAGTCCTCACTGATGCAAGAACTATTTAAAAGAAAGTGTTTAAAATTTTTGAATGATAGATTTTCCTTCTAATTTTTAAATTTATGTTCAGTTTTATTACATAATGATCTGATTATGTAGTTTGTACCATTTCTGTTTCTTGGAATTTATTGTGATTTCTTTTTATCCTACTACAGGTTGTTTTTAACAATGACTTTTCTAAGAACATTAAAAGGAAACTTATTCTTTATTTTAAAGCAGTAGAGTTCAGTATGTCTCAATTATATTGATCTTATTTCTTATCTTATGTTGACCTTCTATGTCTGTACATATTCTTTTCTATTTGATTGTTCCAAGTTGAGAGAGGTGAATTAATGTCTATTTAATGTGTTTTATTTATTGTGGTTTCTGTCATTTTTGTTCTATGAATTCCAATACGGTATTGTTTGATGTGTAAGTAACACTTATGATCAGATCTTTGGAGTGAATTGAACCCTGTTCTTCCTTAAATGGCCCTTGTTTATCTTACTGTCGTTTCTTCCCTTTAAAGACAACTTTGTCTCATAGCTTATAATGACTTTAGTTTCTACTTATTTGCATTTATCTAGTATGTCTTTTTCCATCAGTTTGGTTTCATCCTTTTCATTTCACTGTTTTAGCACTTTCCTTAATATGTATATGTTTAGATATCATATATAGGTATATTTTAACATATGTGATCACAATGACAATCACCATCTTTCTTTTTTTTTTTTTTTTTTTTTTTTTTGAGACGGAGTCTCACTCCGTCACCCCGACTGGAGTGCAGTGGCCAGATCTCAGCTCACTGCGAGCTCTGCCTCCCGGGTTCACGCCATTCTCCTGCCTCAGCCTCCCGAGTAGCTGGGACTACAGGCGCCCGCCACCTCGCCCGGCTAGTTTTTTGTATTTTTTAGTAGAGATGGGGTTTCACAGTGTTAGCCAGGATGGTCTCGATCTCCTGACCTCGTGGTCCGCCCGTCTCGGCCTCCCAAAGTGCTGGGATTACAGGCTTGAGCCACCGTGCCCGGCCTCTTTTTTTTTTATTATTATTATACTTTAAGTTCTAGGGTACATGTGCGCAATGTGCAGGTTTGTTACATATGTATACTTGTGCCATGTTGGTGTGCTGTACCCATCAACTCATCAGCACCCATCAACTCGTCATTTACATCAGGTATAACTCCCAATGCCATCCCTCCCCGCTCCCCCCTCCCCATAATAGGCCCCGGTGTGTGATGTTCCCCTTCCTGAATCCAGGTGATCTCATTGTTCAATTCCCACCTATGAGTGAGAACATGCAGTGTTTGGTTTTCTGTTCTTGCCATAGTTTGCTGAGAATGATGGTTTCCAGCTGCATCCATGTCCCTACAAAGGACACAAACTCATTCTTTTTTATGGCTGCATAGTATTCCATGGTGTATATGTGCCACATTTTCTTAATCCAGTCTGTCACTGATGGACATTTGGGTTGATTCCAAGTCTTTGCTATTGTGAATAGTGCTGCAATAAACATACGTGTGCATGTGTCTTTATAGCAGCCTGATTTATAATCCTTTGGGTATATACCCAGTAATGGGATGGCTGGGTCAAATGGTATTTCTAGTTCTAGATCCTTGAGGAATCGCCATACTGTTTTCCATAATGGTTGAACTAGTTTACAATCCCACCAACAGTGTAAAAGTATTCCTATTTCTCCACATCCTCTCCAGCCCCTGTTGTTTCCTGACTTTTTAATGATTGTCATTCTAACTGGTGTGCGATGGTATCTCATTGTGGTTTTGATTTGCATTTCTCTGATGGCCAGTGATGACAAGCATTTTTTCATGTGTCTGTTGGCTGTATGCATGTCTTCTTTTGAGAAATGTCTGTTCATATCCTTTGCCCACTTTCACCGTCTTTCAAAGAGAGTGCCACACTTGGTGTTATTGTCTATGAAGTTGTGTGAAAGGACAGAAACAGTTCCTAAAAGCCTTCGTATTATCCAGAAATACTGCATTTGAGAAAAGCTCTCTAAAGAAAATCTCCCTGGTCACTGGCTATTGTTTACTGGAGAAATAAACAACCACGAAAGTAGAAGACATGAATTCTACACTGACAAATATGATCAGTTCAAATGTATTATATATAATTATAAATTAAGATACAGGAATTATATTCATATGTGAGCAATATAACCCATATTATAATGAGAGCGTACTGATACTAGAAAAAGTATTATTTTAACTCTAAGTAGATCTTCTATTCAAATGCTACCTAAAAATAAATTATGCTACAATAATTATAAGAATAAAACCCATTAAAAATCCCATAAGGTTAATTATGAAATACCTAAAAACTGCCAAATATCATTCAATATTAATATTTTTCAGTAATATTATGAAAAATGTTCTAAATTACATTTGAAATCTGTACTTATTCTATTAAAATACAGAAATAAATCATGAATATTCCATTTACACTTACAAAGGAGATTTCACCTCTTTATTCTAAAAATTTATAACAGAAGACTTAATTGTCCTAATTTATGAAAATACATGCCACTAGATATGAGGTAGTAACCTCATAGAATCTGCAGTTTTGTCTTACAGCTTTCTCTTTACATAAAAACCAGCATTTAAATATTTGGTTACATAGAGGAGACCTTGCTCCTTTCAAAAGAGATAAGACAATGAAACTTTTCTAACAAGAGAAGACTTCAAAGAGAGAGGCCCTTTCAAGATGACTATGGTTATGCATTTGGACAAAATAAAATTAAGAAGAGAACTAAGAAACCATAGCTAGGAAGAAAAAGTAACAAAGTGCATGTTAGCAAATTTCAAATCTGAAGGAATTTTTTTAAATGTTGGGAATAAGTAGAGTAGTGGGGAATAGAAAACTGGAAGAAGGATGATTCTTTGGAAGACAAGAAAAATGCATTCAAAGTGGAATTCAATTAGATAAGAAACCATAAAGAAGACAGGGAAAAAAGAATCCAAAAGAAAATGAAATGGAAGTGAGAGATCATGGGAAAATAAAAAAGACTGTAAGAAAATGAAGTGGAAATTTTGAGTGGAAAGAAATAGTAAAGTAATAGCAATAACATGACCAATATCAAATAACGTGGACAAAAGAATAATAAGGAAAAATTTGTTAGAACGTACAAATAGTAAATAAGGATATAATCTGATAATATCTAACTGAAAGAAAAAGAGGGAGATAAATCTGTAGCATTATAATTACAGATTAGGAACACTGTACATTCTTGGGAGACTTTACAAGATCAGAAAGTTAATACTGATAATATTCAGTATCATTTCTAAGACTTTGCTAATTTATTACTTATAATAAATGTTTTAGTACTGGATGAGGTTTTTGCTTCTGGGCATTATATATCTGTCTTTCCCGTAGAAGAGGACACATGTATTACATTCTGGACTTGAGTAGGCGTTTATCACAGCCAAAAGATGTTTATACTGAGGTGACTGGGACTGGTAAACCATATGGCTTTGGTGACCCTCAAGGTACAGATGGAGGAGCTTTATTTAAAGAGATCCTAACCCATGAAGTCTTAGAATTAAACTCCCTTGGGCATCTGCTTTTCTCCAGTCAAACAGAAATATCTACGATAGCTCACAATGAAGTATTTCATTTTCCCTGTGGCATTTCAACAGAAGTCTTAACTGTAAAGGCAACCTTATAAATGCTTTGTACCTGAAGAAACTGGCCTTTTATAAGTTAATCATCATGCAGTTTCTTCGTTTGGGGAGCAGCTCTGTCTGTGACTACTTGGGCCTCTGTGGTTAGATCTGTTTGGCTAATGGACTTTTGGGCTTTTGCACAAAGCTATGCTCTCCACACAAACTTCTGTGAGATAAAAAGGTGATATCTGTGTTAGTCCTCTGACTAATTTTTCTTTGTTCGGAACCTGAGAAAGATGAATGAAATTTAATGTTTCCCATCACCGAGAGACGCCCAACATCCACAACTTCACACTCTGATGCCATTGTGTATTTACGTGAGGAATACCGTAACTGAGATAATGTCTTGAGCCTTTTGTGGGTTCAATAATGTCCTTAAATTCCATGTTGTTTTTAAAGCCTAAAAGAAATTCCCCCTCCTCACTCCCCTGCCTCTCCCTACAACCTGCTGAGACAATTCTTTCATTTTCTCCTCCCAGTTTCCACTGCTATTGTTATAATCTATTAGAATAATTGCTATTATTTCATGCCTTATCTGACCCTAGAAGTGATTTACAGGGAAAAAAATTACTAACCAATTGATTAGTGAACTGAATATAAAGTGTAGCTTTTATGGTTTATTCACAGACAAGAATATATGTAGTCCTTAATATGATACTATTTTGTTGTTGATGTGGAATAGTGTTAGTCTATAATACAGGCTTTCAGGCAGACAAGACCTAGTTTACCTTGACCTCTGAACTTCTGAAAGGTTGAGTAAGTTATTTTAAGAGAATTAGGCAAAGATAAGTAAATCAAAACCAAGAAATGGCAAATATTTAAAAAACAGAGATTTTCTCATTTAATAGAAAACAAACTGAGTGAAAGAAAAATGGGCAATTTCTTTGTTTAGAACTTACGTGCTTCCTACTTTCAAAATAAATATGTGATTTCTCTCAGGTTACACAGCTTATTAATGGTAGGACTTAAATCAGAACTTTTATTTTCTAATACCCAAACCAGTGTCTGCCAGGCCGTAATAGTTATGAAATATGTCTTTAAAGTTAAGTAAAATATATGAAAATATAAGTAGCTGTGTTACAATAGTATTTATCCATTGTAATTGATCTAGGCCTCTCCAAGGAATTTATATTACTTTGAGAGACCCAAAACAAATACAGTAAATAAAGCATTCTGGCAAAAATGGAGACTTCAAAATTTTGAAAAATGAGAGACACCAAAATTAAAAAAGAAGATGATTGTAATATTCAAGTTTAGAATTGTATGATGCAGATTTTAATCCTGCTGAACTATACCTCCACCATCAATTTATGTTTTACTTCTACTACATTTTATGTATTGCTAAACTGGATTATTTCTAGTTACTAACTGAGCAAATGACTTTATATAATTTACCTGTAACTCCAAAGTTTGATATAGTTATGCAACATTTATATATCTTGACCACCTTATCATATATAATCTGATGTGGAGAAAAATTATGTATCTTCAATTCTGTCTATAAAGCAGTTTAATATCCATACTGAAGAGAAACCAAAAAGACTTCTGCCAAAATGCTTGCCATCTCCTTGTAAAGAGCTATTACTATTCTGGGGACGTAAACCATCTGGGCACGACAATTTGTGAAGTGTTTCAGTTCGTTTTGTAGTGTTCTTGCCACCTACTTTACAAAAGAATGTTACTGCCAATAATAATAAAAATAACTAGGTAAAATGTTATTCTTGCTGTTGTGATCTCACATAACTATTTTTTAGCAGCCAAGAAAGAAATTGGTTTTTACATAGAAATCCCAAACCTAGAAAGTACTGTTTTATAAATTTCTTTTCTAGAAATAATTTGATTTGGGATAATTATAATTACAAAAATATTTCATTTGATTTTTCAATAAGCCAATTTTTAGTAGGTTGGGGTTAACTAAAACAACATATTTCATCCAAATGTTTAAAACTTTTACATTTAAAAATAACTTTATTATCTACCCTTAGTTTTTCATGCCTTATGTAAACTGCAGTTAAAATAAGGTCAGATATTTCACATATGTCTGTATCTACATTTGTATACTTCATGGGTGTTTTTCAAGACACCCTAATAATAAACTAAGAAGTAAAAAAAATCACTCAATCTATTAGTGACTCTGATGACCCGATATCAAAAAACTACTTTGTTCAAATTGAGTGCATCACTTATTACTCTGTTGTATAGGTGGCCTATATTTACTTCAGATGCTAATGTAAAGCTAATACAAAGAGTGTGATAAAAATGTTATATGTTGAACTAAAATAAAACATTGTATTCTAGGCATGTTTGGAATCAAGTAATATAGAATATTTAAATGTCTTAATAAAACTGCACAATTATTGGGACTCTTTTGCTTTGTTGTATTATTATTGAGTAAAATACCTAGAAAAATAAAATAGGATATAAATTTCTAATCCCATCAGTGGAAGTTAACTTTAAATATAATCCCAGTTTGGCAATATGTGTGGGGCAGTGTTGATGAATAACAAATAGAACTATGTAGCCTCGTTTAAATCAGCTGTCATCTGCTTGAACATACTCTTGTAGCCCAAAGTCTTGTACTCTTGCTGGGAAGAAAACTCTCCTACTCAAAAATAGTTCTAATAGATATTATTCTATCTCTAATCTTATTTTTCTTTGACTTACGATAATTTTTTTAAAAGAGATGGGTTCTTTCTGTGTTGTCCAGGCTGGAGTCAGTGATGTGATCATAGCTCACTACAGCCTCAAGCTCTTGGGCTCAAGTGATCCTAGCTAAAGCTAGGACTACAGGTGCACACCACCATGCCTGATTAATTTTCTTACTTTTGCAGAGATGGTGGTGGTGGGGTCTCACTATGTTGCCCAGGCTGCTCTGGAACTCCTGACCTTCCTTCCATCTTGGCCTCCCAAAGCTTTGGGATTACAGTTGTGAGCCACTGCGCCCAGCCTGTGTTAAATTTTCTTTGGCCAAACAGTTCATTGAGTCTAGTCTTTTGGGCAATTATTACTTCCCAAATATGCCTTTAACTACACTATCATTTCTTCAATTGATGGCAATTGAACTTCAGCAACAACTCCACCACTGAGCAATATAAGATATATCTGAATGTATTGCTGAATAAAAATATGTCTTGACAGTATGAAGTACTGAAACATATATGTTCTAGACTTGGGCTGAGAGTGTTAGCCACTGAAAAATTTATTTTGTGGTGACATAGTTTATCAAAATATACATTTATGTGTGCTTTGCTTATATTTTTCCCTTTTTTTATTATTTCAAGCAAATTGTGAGGTCATTATTACCTCAGGAATTTTAGTACGGCAGTAAACAGAAACTGCTTGAAGTCAGTGCTTTCTTTTCTCTCAGTAAAATCTTTAACACATTGCAAAAATGATGTTAGAAATCTCAGATCAAGGGAGACAATTGTATGGGTAAGCAGTGAGACTCTCTAGATGAGGAAGGGGATGGCAGTGACTTAGGCAGGTGATAAACATCTCAAATAGGACAACTGCAAAGCTAGATCCTAGAGAGGGAAGATCCCAGTCTTGCCAAAGACTCATAGATGCTAGGCATGACAGAGAAACAGCAGATCTTACGGACTTAAAGGGGTGAAATGGGCACCTCCATGGCATTTAGTCATGGTAGACATCCAACCATTTGCTCCTTGTAAGGGATTACACATCTCCACTAACTGCCATGTGACCTGCTGGCCCTCTCAGCAGGTGGCATTCCTAGACTGTACTTCCTTGCCCCTTTGTCAGTTTGACCATGAGACTTGCTTTAGCCAGCAAAATGTGAGATGACACACATGATCTTCAACCACACAGATGATTCCCATTCAATATTGTCGTTTCTCCCAGCTTCTTGTTCTTTTTCCTCTGCCCTGAGAATGGCATGTCTCAAATAGGGATTGCTCCCTCAGCTTGGATCCTGGAGTAAGAAGACATATGGAACAGGGCTTCTGGAGCAACCAGCAACTACTAGGAGTTGTGAATCACTGAGATTACAGGGTTGTTTAACAGCAAAGCTAAGTAGTCTGTCAGTGTGAGCCACTAGTCAATTACCAGACTGCTAAACAGATTGGACAAATAAAGAAATACAGTATTTCAGCCAGGCGTGGTGGCTCACGCCTGTGATCCCAGTACTTTGGGAGGCTGAAGTGGGTGGATCACTTGAAGCTAGGAGTTCAAGACCATCCTGGCCAACATGGTGAAACCCCAACTCAGCTAAAAATACAGAAATTAGCTAGGCGTGTTGGCAGGCACCTGTAATCTCAGCTACTTGGGAGGCGGAGGCAGGAGAATTGCTTGAATCCGGGAGATGGAGGTTGCAGGGTTGCAGTGATCCAAGATGGTACCGCTGCACTCCAGCCTGGGCGACAGAACCAAAAAAAAAAAAAAAAAAAAAAAAAAAAAAAAAAAAAAAAATTCACAAAGAAAAACAATACATAATTTTTGCCTGAGATTCGGATCTGCCATGGTTTATTAGGCTCTACCTGTAGTTTTCTCATGAAACACATCTGTATCATTAGGATGATTAATTTCATTTTTTTTTCCTTACAGAGAAAATTGTCATTAAAGAGTAGGACCGTGGATAGCTCACATAATAAATCATGTGAAATTTAGGATCTCTTCTAGGTGATCATAGCATAATTTAAGGGAATTCCTTCGAACAAATGTGATTAGTTTATATCAAGAATATAGTAATGACTGTCATTGTCAGAAAATTATTTCAGTTAAACTCTTTTAGTAAAGTTTTCCTGTTAGAAAATAAGTAATCCTATTGTGTGGGTGAGTAGTCACTAGATAGAGAGATTTGGGAGGATGTAGAGAGTGAAGTCTAATCCTCATGACTGTGATCATTGTTGCAGATTTTGAGATACGTGTGAGGTGATAGTGAGAGGTGATAGGCACTAAAAGCCTAGTGTGGGCCTCCCAGGGCTGTTTAGCTGGCAATGAGAGATGCACTGCCTATATCCAAGTTGTATATGGCAGGTTTTGCACAAAATGAATTACTCAGAGAAGAGAAAGTCTAATGGCCAGTCTGTTCATCTTCTCCTTTCTCCATGTTCATCTTTTCTCTCCCAGCTCTCCTTTATTCACCATTTTCTTGTTTTTACTCAGCCTCCATCTCACTTCTGTTGCCCTCCTCTCCCCACCCCTTCCCACTCCGGACTCTGCCTCTTCTTTGTAGACATGTCAAGAGTCCATTCTATTTCATTCAAAAACCATGATCTAGAAGTAACTTAATGTAAACCCACAAAGATGGAGACAGAATGAATGCCATTCTTCTTGCTGCTCTCTCAGACATTGCAGCTCATTTTTGCCTATGGTGCTGGTAAAGGCAGAAGTTATGTAGCTATAAGTAGCAGCCAGAGGAAATAGTGCCTGAGTCAGCAATTGTCTTTTTATTGCTGTGGGACAATAATGGGAGAAAAATTCAGGCTTGGTACAATTCCGTTTGAAGGAAAAAGACGCCAACACTAGCATTTTAACACAAAATCCTGGTTGGGGGTTGGGGGAAGGATGCTTACATTCCTTCTTTGGAAATATCTACTTTAATAACTACTTTGGTAAAATAATGCAGTATTTTCAGTGTGCATATCCTTTCAGGACTTATGGTTGTATGGCAGATGCACCTGACAGCAATAATTTAAGGGTACCCTGAGAATGACTCTATGGTCTAAAAAGAATGTGTGTTTAGAATTCTGAGGTAAGAAATCTGGCTGGAAGTGGCCAACCTGGAAATTCGTTCCTTATTATTAAGGATTTCCAAAGCGTGGTCCATTCCTCGGAATGTTGCCCATACAGTGGATAAAACCCTTTGTTTGGATTAAATGAATGTTGCTAGGTGGAGAGTGCTAAGTGAAAATGCTATATAAACTGCATGCTTTTTACAAACATTAGTGGTTCTCCTGTCCAACCCACTGCCACTGGACCACCCTGTATATGAGTCCTAGATAAATCCTATGTTTCCCTTGCTGGCTTCAAATCTCTTCTTTGGTCTCTTGGCCATGGTGCCATCCCTATTGGACTCAATGGTGTTCCAGCATAATGGTATGATCAGACTCTGTTCCTGGGAGACATACAGTTCACTCCTTTGGTAGGATCTCTGTGGAATGTTTAGTTATTAATGTCATTAAGAAATCATAGTTATTTAATTTATGTTTTAAGACTTTCACCTTTCATTCTCTGAGTGTTAGTTAGCTCAGGGTGTGAAATGGTTCAAGAGAAATACTCGAGCTGCTGCAGCCAGAAGGACGTTTATGGTGTTATGCAGGAAATATCCTGCGGAATTCTGTGTGGAATTCTGCTCAGAGGTGTTTCTCTTTAGCATAAACTCAATTTGAAAATACTCTTCTGCTCAAAAGCATTCTTATGAAACCACCTCATCACAAAGCAAAACTGTCCAGGCATAGTTGCTATATGGAGAGATACAGCGTAGAACTCATGGGCAGCGGGGCTGAAGCAGAGAAAAACTACAGGGGAAAGAGAAACAGATCCAGGAACAGGGAGAGGAGAGTGTTCAGCACAAATTAACTACCCTGGGGAATGAGTATCAGGTGTTTGACACTTTCACTTTTCCAAATGACCTGAAGACAAATGAAACTTCCCTGAGTTATGAAAAATTGAGACTAGAAGTATCAGAGCTGCAGGATTCAGTTGGTTCAGATTCTGTATATATAAAATCTAGACATAGAACAATTCTAAGCAAAGACATATTATCTGCAATGGTTACTATGGATTCTTGTTCAAAGAAGAACCATTTTGGTATAGAGAAAGCTGAAAGAACTTACAGAAAATAGGTCTTGAAAGATGAAAGTCAGAGATAATTTCCTGATTCAGAAGCTCACTATATTAAATTTTCTGTATGTTATTTATCATTTATGATATCAAATTATGCTTAATTTATCATGTAAACTGAAAATAAAATTCTAAGCTCCCCGACTGAATTGACCTTCTCCTGGCCAAAAGGATCCCAGAGTAACCTTGAAGACTAAATTATCAGCCATGATGGCATAGGTGAGTCAGACATACCTCCTTATAACCCTTCCCTCACTAACCACTATGAGGCTTTCTTCCCTAAGGGCTAAATAGAAACCAGCCCTTTCAAAAGACTGCCCCACTGACATGGACCAACCACCTGACACTGTCCCTCCATTTGTGCCTCATAAGAGACTACCCACTAGGGAATGGTTCTAGCCATTCCACTGAGAATGTGCAGTAAGGATTTTTGTGCCCTCTGCTTCACCTTTTAATGTCAGAGGGTCGAAAACTCTACCCTCGGATCATGCTAATGCTGCCATTTTTTCCACATGGATCCCACGAAAGGGCATGAAGCTCAGTTGAGGATGTGCATGCTTCTCCTCTCATAAATACTCATGATTCCTCCTACAACTTATTGAATACATATTTGGCCACTGTGCTTAGCATAAATTTCTGTTCCCTTTCTCCCTCCCTTGAAGTGTCTGTTTCTGGCTTCTGGCGGGAAGTTATGCTTCCTAACCTGTCAGAAGGTCACACTGCAGGCTGCAGCCCTTTATGAGAAATAAAGTTCTCCTTTCCAAATTTATGAACCTCATCATTCTTCAGGTGATAATCATATAAACGTCTACTTAAGTTTGCTTTCAGTCTGTCACGTGAAGTCAGTCGTTCTCACTATATTCCTTCTGTAGCATACTGGTCCAGGTTAAAGAGACCCTCTACGGATTCTTATACGGTTTTGTCTTGTCTGAGAGCTCAGCAGCTGATGATTATCACAGATTTGTATAGAGTGGACACTACCAGATGTCCGGCACATCTGTCACAGCAGATGTGACATTAAGCCAGGTCTATTTCTGTCTAGGTGTATGACAGTTGGTGCTATAATTTGGATATGGTTTATTTGTCTCCATCAAATCTCATGTTGAAATTTGATCCCTAATGTTGGAGGTGGGGCCTAATGGGAAGTGTCTGGGTCATGGGTGGATCCCTCATGAATGGTTTTCGCCTCATCCTCACTGTGACGAGTGAGTCCTTACTCTGTTAGTTCTCACGAGAACTGGTTGAAAACAACAACAACAACAAAAGAGCAGCCTAGCACGGTGCCTCACACCTGTAATCCCAGCACTTTGGGAGGTTGAGGTGGGTGGATCACCCGAGGTCGGGAGTTTGAGATCAGCCTGACCAACATGGAGAAACCCCGTCTCTACTAAAAATATAAAATTAGCTGGGCATGGTAGTGCATGTCTGTAATGAGGCAGGAGAATCACTTGAACCTGGGAGGCTGGGAGGCGGAGGTTGCGGTGAGTCGGGCATGCCATTGAACTCTAGCCTGGGCAACAAGAGCAAAATTCCATTTCAAAAAACAAACAAACAAAAAACCTGGCACCTCACCCTGTCTCTTGTTTCCTCTCTGGCCATGTGGTCTCTACCCACACAGGCTGCCCTTGCCTTCTGTCATGTGGGGAAGTCACCTGAGGCCCTCCGTAGAAGCTGCTTCTGGTGCCATGCTTCTTGTACAGTCTGAAGAAACATAAGTCAAATAAACCTCCTTTTTATAAAAAAAATTTACCCAGCCTCAGGTATTCTTTTATAGCAATACTAAATGGACTAAGAGACATGGTCTATACAGTCAATTTTGTTCATTTCTTTAATATTTATTGAATATAGACAATGTGCAAGGCACTGGTGAGAGATGTGGAGACTATGAATTTGGCAAATGGAGAAGAGTAATATTGAGAATTCTGCAAAGTAACCAAATTCATTGTAGAAGCTCCTTTATGAAATAGACTTTAGGCTTCTTGGATCTTTACTTGGAAATTTAGGTATTCCTGATTTTAACAGATTCATTTTTTTTTATTATACTTTAAGTTCTAGGGTACATGTGCATAACATGCAGGTTTGTTACATATGTATATCTGTGCCATGTTGGTGTGCTGCACCCATCAACTCGTCAGCACCCATCAATTCATCATTTATATCATGTATAACTCCCCAATGCGATCCCTCCCCCCTCCCCCCTCCCCATGACAGATTCATTTTTTTAAGTCCCAGAGTAGAGGAAAATGGAGGTTGAACACTGAAACATTGACTTTGAAAACTGAACATCTCTCTCAATCCCATAAGTCAGTGTGTGTGTGTGTGTGTGTGTGTGTGTGTAAGGGCATGAGCTGCAACACAATCTTGAATTATTGTCACCAAATCATTTTTAAAATAATTGGGCAACCATCCATCACATCACCTGTATTCACAATCCCATGAAGTTATCAGACCAGAGTGATTTTTCTCTAATCTAGATGCACATTAAAATGTGCATCTCATTTAAAGATATTTTTGGTACATCAAACTGAATGTTGATAAACATGTGAGACAACAGAACATAAAGTTCAATTCATGTTCTGCATTCTCTCCATCTAACTATTTTTGTGGTGCCAATGCCTATTTTCAGGTGTCAATGAGGAAGAACTGGAAAAAGATATAGTTAAAACAAAAATTGTGAAAGAAAAAAATGCATGCTTTTTTGGATTCATTTCTACTCTTTCATATCAATATGTTTTCTAACATTTCTTAAGTGCTGAGAAAATTTTCCTTTTTGTTTTCCTCAATAGCAGGTGACAGCTGAAATTGTTCAATTATATGCTTTGTTAAAACCTTGTAAAAAATTTAAATACTATTATTACAGTCAGCTAAAGCCTACACTCAAATTACATTTTCTTTTCCCCAGTAAAGTCCCAAAGCCCCTGGGCTAGGTAGGGCATTCTTGTTTTAGAATGTTACCAAGCTGGCCTAGAAGAGTACCTGATTTGTTGGGACAACCGTTGTTGTTTTCTGGGTAGAATGTTGGGTGAAGGAAACATAATGATGTCCAAAGGGTCTGGACTGGCAGATTGGAGGTAGGGAGACCCAAGGTCAGCATTATGACATGGAGGATATGAGTAACCACCATGATGATTTAACATATCTGAACAGGGTTGCCAGAAAAAATACATGCCACACAGTTAAATGTGAATTCAGATAACTGATTTTTAAAAGCATAAGCATATCTCATTCAATTTTTTTTATATTTATTATACTTTAAGTTCTGGGATACATGTGCAGAACTTGCAGGTTTGTTACATAGGTTTACATGTCCCATCGTGGTTTGCTGCACCCATCAACCCGTCATCTACATTAGGTATTTCTCCCATCCCTCCCCTAGTCCCCACCTCCCTATAGGCCCCAGTGTGTGATATTCCCCTCCCTGTGTCCATGTGTTCTCATTGTCTATATTTGGGGCCCACTGCTAGTAAATGTTATTCATTGTTTATCTGAAAGTCAAATATAACTGGACAGTTTGTATGTTTATTTTCCAAATGTAGTAGCCCTAAATATGAAGAAAGTCTTCTCTGCTAAAAAAATTATTTTCCTGTTTCCTGAAATTCAATTTATTAGCATTTTCAGTTCAGTTAACAAGTGCTCCCTTTTAAAAGACAAGTACCTCTGGGAGTATATGAATCATTTATGCATCAAGGAGACTACTTACTTCTCAATGTAAAATGCATTTCTCATTGTTGAAGTGGGTTAATCAGTCAGACAGAGGGTCTAAGAGTGCTTTTTTTGGTGGATTAGGTAGAGGGTGGGGTTGGCTGGGACCTGTTAATTTCAGTGGAAGAATACATGTGGATGAATTACTTTTAGTGGGGATTTTCTGATGGAATGAATTATCAACGTGCCAAGAAAAGACTATATAAAAAGATGGAATGGGCGTACAGAGTGTAAGGTGGTAGTGCCAGAAAAAACTCACTCATTCTAGGATTTTTCTTGAACAATGAAATACTCATGAGAGGAACCAGTGGTGGGTTTTATTTTTCAAATATGGATGATGATAAATGTTAAAACCAGTGGCAAACAGATTTTCATGTTTCTTTCATTATTAAAAGTATTGATGTAAGAGTACCCTCAAATATATGAGTAGTGCATCTTTCCACATTAATGACTCCTCCTTTGTTGAATTTATCACTTCACTTTAGCTCAGGAGGTCCTATACAAACCAAAGAAATTATCTTCTTTCCTTCCTTCCTTCCTTCCTTCCTTCCTTCCTTCCTTCCTTCCTTCCTTCCTTCCT
>NC_045444.1:51972914-52099218 GCF_002776525.5 Piliocolobus tephrosceles
CCTTCCTTCCTTCCTTCCTTCCTTCCTTCCTTCCTTCCTTCCTTCCTCCTTCCTTCCTTCCTTCCCTTCCTCCTTCCTTCCTTCCCTCCCTCCTTCCTTCCTTCCTTTCCTCCTTCCTTCCTTCCTCCCTTCCTCCCTTCCTTCTTTCCTTCTTTCTTTTATTTTTTTATTTTTTATATAGAGTATTACCCTGTCACCCACGCTGGAGTGCAGTGGCAAGATCATGGCTCACTGTAGCCTCAAACCTCTGGCCCCAAGTGATCCTCACACCTCAGGCCCCTAAGTAGCTGGGATGCATACCAGCATGCCCAGTTGATTTTTAAATTTTTGTACAGGCAGTGTCTCTCTATGTTGCCCAGGCTGGTCTTGAACTCCTGGCCTTAGTGATACTCTTGCCTCTGCCTCCCAAGTTGCTGGGATGACAGGCATGAGCCATTGTGTCCAGCAAGAAAGAGAAATTTAAACTTCTAAAGATGAAACTGTTACACCTGGACGGCCATAACAACAAAGGGAAGAGTGCTCTTAAGCATTTGTGAAAGTCAGAAACCTATAAACTTTTGGGAAACAAAATAAGTATATTTTCCCCTTAATCTTACAAGTGATGCAATACACTTCCAGCAAAAGTGAAAGGGCAAATAGGAATTTGGCAACATTGAGCTCCCTTTAAGCAGAAGCCAGGTCATAGGTTCTTCACTAGTCACCACCGTCTACAGCCTTTATTGTCTTTACCAGTCACTAGGCATGAGACATTTTCTTATAAAATGTAACTACTATACATTTGCCACAAACTTCAAACTCCCTTTTCACCTCCCATAGTACCCAAAAGAGTATAGGTACTTAATAGGTCCTCAAAAATTTTCAGTTAATGAATAATTGCTAATTAAAACTCATACTAGAAGCAAACTCTTAAAACATATTCTAAGTAACAAAGTCTAATATTTTATATCTATTGGTTTATTCATATTGTTGTTTGTTACTCCTAATCAAATAGTGCAAAGTTTAAGTTTCATTTTCCTAAGATTTGTGTTTTAAAATAACACGATTTACCCAAGTGATTTCAAACCACAATTACATTCTCTTTAAATTACTAGTATTTTATTGCATCACAATCTGCATGAAACAGATGTCAAGATATAATGAACTAACCTGCATTGTATTTTTCTTTTTGTCTCCTGTGGAACAATGATTTTATAGGAAAGAGAACTACACAGCTGACTGATGGGGAAAGTTACACAATGCATAGCTTTGCAGCAACATACTAATGCGGTAGGGAGATGCCGCAGAGAGGCTAGAAATAAAATCATTTCTTTCCGGAGCAGCCCTGCTTGCTGTTGGCTGAGACAAACAAGAGATTTCCTTTTTTTCCTTTCTTTCTTTTGAAAACTCACATAACTAACATTAATTCTGTTAAGCACTGGATACACAGAAAGGTGTTTACCTTAGAAAATCATTTAGCAATTTTTAGAAACTAGAGATATAATAATTTTAAATCTTTTTAACTATCTAATGACCAAAGCAGAGGGTCCTCACAAGAGGGATTTAGATGCTACTGAATTGAATAAAGAAAATATGGATACATTTATTGTATGCCTTATTCAGTTTGAGGTTCATTTTGAGTTTAGAAATAGGGCTATAAAAACATCAGGGGTTAAATAGCATGGGTAGAGGACATGAACCAAACTGCAGACAAGAGGCTGACTGCCTGCTACATTTGCAGGCATTACTCAGCACTTTTCTTAAACTGATACATCTTGCTGGCTGCATAAGCAAGGCAAGACCCTTTTCCCTACAGCTCAGGAAGGCAGAGAAGTCAACTTCAGCCTGGAAAAAGTCAAATACTTTAGTGCAGTAATGAAATCAACTAAATGTCTTGTGCTTGATGTTTCATTCTATGCAACATATTGAAGAAACCAAAATGTTTGCCACAGTGGGCTCAGTAATTTTTTTTGAATGAATGAATAACTGACTGAATTCATCATCAATGCCTTCTCCTAGGTCATCTGCTCAGTGCACGGGCTATAGGAAAGGCAAATATCACTGTCCTTCCCACCCATCTCATTCTAACACGAGTGTTATCATCAAACTAAGGAAACTAAAACATGTAGCCATCAAACAAATGTTTAGAGCTTCCTTCAGATATTTTTTTCTTTAAAATCCAAGAATGTAATATTAAATTTTAATTAAATAAAGGCATCTTTGTGGAGAACTTAAATAATATGGCATATTGCTTTCTGTTTATCTAGTAGACACTAAACTTTGAAAATATAGACCATTGCATTCATAAAAATCATCTGGAGATCTTTTTGAAAACACATAGTCCAAGGTCCCACCCCAAGATTTTGTTTCAGAGGTGGACCTAGGATCTGTATTTAAACTGCTTGTCCAGGTGATTAGGATATAGCACTCGTAGTTAATGAATGGGCAAATTTTGAGAAACACCGTTATAAAGAATGGCCTAGGAAAAGCATCCATTACAAATATAAAAAGCAAGCCTTTGGTACCTAAGGGACTGAGTCGATTCATGCAGGTATTGGTTTGCTGATTAAAGATGTATCCATGATTCAATTAATTTAAATGTTAATACGGGTCATATCTTTTGGTTTTATTTTTAATTGTTTTGTACAGATGAGATCTCACTATGTTGCCTAGGCTAGTCTTGAACTCCTGGCCTCAAGTGATCCTTCTGCCTCAGTCTCCGGAGTCACTGGGATCAAAGGCATGAGCCACCATGCTCAGGTAGGAACGGATCATTTCTGACATGGAGATTTATTTTCTCAACCAGGTAAGTTTTGTGATAAGATCATTAGACTTAGAATAAGAATAGTCAGGTTCAAAATTTGGTTGTAGTCCTTAATGAAACTGTGATATTAAAATAGTGCCTTGACCTTCCTTAGCTTCAATTCTATCATTTATAAAATGTGAAAAATTTTTATAATAACACGATAGGTGCCAATTCAGCCCTCCTTTTTTGAAATTGTCCTCCATGTAACCCATACTGAAAGTATAAACTATGTTTATACCATGTGACTATTTCACCCCTTTCCCATGGCCACAGCTTGGTAGGTTTTATGAGGACACTGATCACAGGGGGACTCATCTATAGGCTTAACTGAAACAATAGAATTTGCTTTCTCGGTGTTTAAATGAGGTAAGAGTGAGTGAGTCAGAATGTTATGAGAAGATGCACTACATGACCCAGAGTTGAGAATGAGGAAGCTATGTGTGGTCATAAGCAAGCAGAGGATATCGTCCAAAATAGAAAAAAAAAAAAAAAAAAAAAAAAAAACAGAAATAACAGTAGCCATGCAAGCATTTGGAAAGAATGTAGGCTGTTTTGATATGTTTCTGGACTTCTCATTCCAGTTTAATCTCTTTATGGCTTACTTGGGTTTTGGCCTATGGGATTTTCAATTGAATGCTTATAACAAATAAACCATTTTACTTATACCTGCTTAAATGTGTCCTTATGTTTTGAATACAAGTGTTCTAACAAAAGCACAATGTAAAAACACTGAACACAACATGTTCTTAAACTTTTGTTTTAACTGACTACCTTATAGAGAAAAAAATGGAGGTTCAGCAAAGTTAAATATCACAGGTAATAAAGTGATAACCATTGTCAGGAGGAAGTTTGAGATTTAAATCGGGTCTAATCTTTCACAGTTCAATGCTGTTGTTTTAAAACCAGAAATTCAGGCAGCAAGACTGATATTTCATTAGAAACACTCATGACCCCAACATGTTTTCACATTGAGAAACTGAGTCATCCCACTTTTTCGTGAAAATAGGCTAAAAGAATCCCTATCGGTCAAATCTTTCACACACAAAAAAATGATCTTTAACATTATTTCAAGCACTTAGACAAATACCAAATTGGGACACCAGAGCTCTGTGTTATGAAGGATGGATAAAACATCTGATAAGAAATAAAGAAAGCCATTATTATTACACCTTAAATATTAAATGAGAATGAGCCTTGGAGAATGACTGATTTTGAGAATTGCATACTGATAGACTTGTTGGAATGGACTACTGGCAAACAGAATCACTGAGCCACTTAATGAGTTGAGTGATTGAAAGTGTCCTTTTAAATGATCAATTTAGACCCCAGAGAATACCTGCCAGACAGAACAAGTTTTAGTGTAGTTGATAGTAAGTTGTGCCCAGAATATTAAATTGAGTCAAATTTATTTTCCACATAAAGTCACAGTTTTATATGTCATTATATAATCTCTTGGCAGAAATAAGGAATAACATTCTGAATGTTGCACTCCAAAATTCAAAGAATCTTAGTATAAAAATATCTAGCATTTTAGATGTTTCGAAGTACGGCCAAATGCAGAAAATAAGTTGGATATGATAAAAATACCAGAAAGTTCTATTCAGTTGGCATCTCACTAGCAATTTCATCTTCTAATAATTTAGTTGCTAAGCATGGAGTAGAATACAATTTAACAACAACAAAATATCATTAAATGCCAATCAACCAAACAACCAAACACCAAAGGATCTATTAAACTGCAACGATGCTGTTACACACTTGAGGGTACAGGGCTATCAGAGATGGGCAGTGTGCTCCTTTCCTGTGTAGTCTATGGGATCTATCTACATAATCTTCCATGTGCTCCTACCCTTCCCCTTCAGCTGTTAAAAACACAAAGCCAAATTCAGGATCAAACAAAAATTGCTGTTATACTTCTAAATTTGACAACATCTATTTCACCACTCCTTTTAGCTCATTTGGTCTTTATTATTCTGCTTTATATTGTATTTGATGTTGTAAGCCAGATCAAATAATTTTTGGAAATAGAAAATAAACAAATAAGCTCCCCATTGCTACAGTTTATACCCATTTTTAATGATTTATCTTTCCACAGGGATACAAATTCAATTATGTACCCTCCTTGTGACAAACCTCCATACAATTGAAGGCAGTTATTATGTCTCTGTTTAGTTTCCTCTTTTCCAAGCTGAAAAATTTTCAATATTTTAACCTCATAATATAGGTATGATATAATTATTTGTATTCCTCTTTTGCTCCCTTCTAATTTCTGCCCAACTTCACTAATCTCCTTAGGGTAGAAACTGTAATAGAATAATGATGATAAGAACAGTAAAAGGATGATGTCTGATTTTTGTGTACATTTCCCTTAGTATGAATTACTGTATGAAGTTTTTTAGTAATATAATACCTTATTTAGCCTGTGACATTGTACAAGCCAGTTTGACATTTTAAAAAAGGGGGATTGAAACAATAAAATTGATCTTTAAATATAAAAATATGCCATGATTATCCTATTCTTCCTGCTGTCAATCAGAAACAACAAATATTTATTGATTGCCTGTTAAATAAAAGAACCTTATTGGTTCTACCAAATTTGTGACTAATTAGCTTCTCTGCCATCCTGTTATTTGTATAGTTTGTTCTTGGTTCAAAATATACTACATGCTAACCAAACTTGACACTAGAGTCTTACTTGCCTTGATGGGCCAATTCCTAAAGGTTTCAAAATTATTCTGTTTCCTAGTTATACATTCCTCAGAGCTATTAATATCAGTTTCACTTAAAATTTATATTTAATTTTAATATCCAGCATGAAAGCTATCAAATGGTAACAGTCTTTAGATTAATTTAGATA
Organism: Piliocolobus tephrosceles; assembly: GCF_002776525.5. Lineage (NCBI taxonomy): Eukaryota > Metazoa > Chordata > Mammalia > Primates > Cercopithecidae > Piliocolobus > Piliocolobus tephrosceles. Next base: position 51,978,554 of record NC_045444.1, read on the forward strand.
CGTTGTAATTAATATATTTCTCCAGGATGTCATAAAATCATCATTACCTATCTTGATCCACTTGAACCCTCCCCTAAAAGCAATATGATACAGATGAATAATTTCAGACAATTAGGTCCAGTTTTATTCTAAAGTTTTCAAGAATCCATAATGTCCCACTCTAGTTTTGGATTCATGTTAAATACACGTCTTACAAACATTCATACTATGTTCTTTTAAAATTATACAAATGTAAGTATTTAATAAAATGCAAATTCTCTCAAAGAGTTATTGACTCCACAGAAGACTTTTGAGAGTCAGTGTCTATAGTTACCATCAACTGACACTGAAAGTTCAATTTCTTTCATTCATGTGGTAGTCCATAATTCTGATATGAAAATTGGAAATCAGGGATGAAAGATCACGTGTTTTTGTTTTGTTTTGTTTTGTTTTGAGACAGAGTCTCGCTCTGTCACCCGGGCTGGAGTGCAGTGGTGTGAATTCAACTCACTGCAACCTCCACCTCCCCAGTTCAAGTAATTATCTGCCTCAGGCACCCACTACCACACCCACATGATTTTTGTATTTTTAGTAGAGACGGGGTTTCACCATGTTGACCAGGCTGGTCTTGAACTCCTGACCTCGTGATCCACCCACCTCAGCCTCCCAAAGTACTGGGATTACAGGCGTGAGCCACCGTGCCTGGCCTGAAAGATCACGTTTTTTATAAGAACATACACATGCACAGATATGCAAATACCTTCTTAAAACACAGATAAGTGGTATCCATTATTTTTTTCTTGATCAACATGACATTTTGCTTTAACTCAAAAGAAAATTACATTGATGTGACAATTTCTTTTCACAAGGTCATAGTGATTTTATTCTATGCTATTCTAGAGGACTATTACTTTTAATATATGTGTGACTTTTTGTTGTTTTTGTTTTGTTTTTATCGATATTTGAAGACACTGAGTTAAGATGAAAGTCCTAAAGTTCTTTAATCACTTTTCTCAAATATAGACCTCCAAATTTGCCCTTTCGTAGAGTTTACCACTAGATTTAACAAAATACTCAAAGCATTCACCACTGGTGATATAAATCTAAAAATACTATATACTTATTTCTTCTTCTTTATTTTTATTTATGTATTTATTTTTTTGGAGACAGAGTCAGGCTCTGTTGCCCAGGCTGGAGTGCAGTGGCATGATCTCGGCTCACTGCAACCTAAGCCTCCCCGGTTCAAGCAATTCTCCTGCCTCAGCCTCCCAAGTAGCTAGGACTACAGGTGCATGCCACCACGCCTGGCTAACTTTTTGTATTTTAGTAGAGACAGGGTTTCACCTTGTTGCCTAGGCTAGTCTTGAACTCCTGAGCTTAGGCAATCTGCCCACCTTGGCCTTGCAATGTTTTCTTTTTTAACAATTTACATATGTCCAGTAATTACACTTTGTTTCTATTTTTGAAACTTTTTTCACCTTCCTTCCTAGAAGGGGAAACCTATTAATAGTTCTAGAAATCTCAATGCCTACCTCATCCTTTAGTCTTTATTAATTTGTTTTTTCTAAATGCCAGGGTTTGAAAATCAGATAAAAACCATCTCTAGAGATCTGATATATGTTTAGAAATGTTTATATGTGAGATTATCTGGACTTCACTTTGAAGTAAGAGATATAAAATTATATTTGGTATGTTCAAGGTACTTGTATTCAATTAAAAAAAAAAAAAATAGAGTCTTGCCCTGTCACCCAGGCTGGAGTGCAGTGGCACGATCATAGCTCACTGCAGCCTTGAACTCCTGGACTCAAGTGATCCCTTCCTCAGCCTCCTCAGTAACTTGGAGTACAGATGTGTATCACCTGACCAGCTAATTTTTAAAAATATTTTGTAGAGACAGGGTCTCACTTTGCTGCTTAGGTGGATCTTGAACTACTAGCTTCAAGCAATCCTTCCACCTTGGTCTCCCAAAGTTCTGGGATTACAGGCATGAGCTACCACACCTAGCCTCTATTTGAAGTTATGTTCTAGAGGCCTGTAGAATTAGAAAACTTATATCTAGATAAACAGAGGTCTTTGTAGAAATATTTGTGTGCGATCTGCTTTGTTTGGATGACGTTTTCTTCTCTTGCATTTGTAACAATTCACAAGAAATATCTATCTAAATATCTATCTATCAAAACCTGACAGAGGCACAATGAAAAAAGAAAACTTTAAGCTAACATCTCTGATGAACATAGACACAAAAGTCCTCAAGAAAATACTAGCAAATTGAATCCAGAAGCACATCCAAAAAGCTAATCCACCATGATCAAGTAGGCTTTATTCCTAGGATGCAAGGTTGGTTCACCATACGCAAATCAATAAATGTGATTCATCAAATACACAGAACTAAAAACAAAAAACCACAAGATCATCTTAACAGATGCATAAAAGGCTTTCAATAAAATTCAACATCTCTTCATGTTAAAAACCCTCAACAAATTAGACCAAAGTATAAGAGCCATCTATAACCAACTCACAGTCAACATCATACTGAGGAGGCAAAAGATGAAAGTATTCTCGGTGGGAACTGAAACAAAATAAGGGTGCTCACTCGCACCACTCCTACTCAACATAATGCTAGAAGTCCTAGCCAGAGCAATCAGGCAAGAGAAAGAAATAAAAGGCATCTAAATACGAAGAGAGGAAGTCAAACTATCTCTCTTTGAAAATGATATGATTTTATACCTAGAAAACAAAACCCCACAGTCTCTTCCCAAAGGCTCCTAGATCAAACAAACAACTTCAGGGAAGTTTCAGGATGAAAAATTAATGTACAAAAATCAGTAGCATTTCTATACACCAATAACATCCAAGCTGAGAGTCAAATCAATAATGCAATCTCATTCACAATAGCCATGAAAAGTATAAAATACCTAGGAATACAGCTAACCAGGGAGATGAAAGATCTCTATAACAAGAATTATGAAACACTGATGAAAGAAATCAGAGGCCGGGCACGGTGGCTCATGCCTGTAATCCCAGCACTTTGAGAGGCCGAGGCGGGCAGATCACAAGGTCGGGAGATCAAGACCATCCTGGCTAACACGGTGAAACTCCGTCTCTACTAAAAAAAAATACAAAAAATTAGCCGGGCGTGGTGGCAGATGCCTGTAGTCCCAGCTACTCGGGAGGCTGAAGCAGGAGAATGGCATGACCCGGGAGGTGGAGCTTGCAGTGAGCCGAGATTGCGCCACTGCACTCCAGCCTGGGCTGCAGAGCGAGACTCCGTCTCAAAAAAAAAAAAAAAAAAAAAAAAGAAAAGAAAAGAAAGAAAGAAATCAGAGATGACACAAACAAATAGAAAAACATTCCATGCTCATGGATAGGAAGAATTAATTTTCTTAAAATAACTATACCACCCAAAGCAATTTACAGATTCAATGCTATTTCTATCAAACTACCAATGTCATTTTTCACAGAATTAGAAAAACTATTTGAACATTCATATAAAACCCAAAAAGAGCCTGACTAGCCAAAGCAATCCTAAGCAAAAAGAACAATGTCAGAGGCATCACACCACCCAGCTATAACACAAGTCTACAGTAACCAAAATAGCATAGTACTGGTACAAAAACAGACACATAGACCAATGAAACAGAAGAGAGAACCCAGAAATAAAGTCACACACATACAATGTTCTGATCTTGAACACAATCGATAATAGCAAGCAAGGCAGAAAAGACTCCCTGCTAAACAAATTGTACTGGGATAACTGGCTAACCATATGCAAAAGACTGAAACTGGACCCCTTCCTTTCACGATATACAAAAATCAGTTCAACATGGATTAAAGACTTAAATGTAAGAGTTAAAACTCTAAACCCTAGAAGAAAACTAAGAAATACCTCGACTAAGGCCTTGGCAAAGATTTCATGACAAAGTCTCCAAAAGCAATTGCAACAAAACCAAAAATAGACAAGTGGGACATAACTAAAATAAAGAGCATCTGCACAACAAAAACAAAACTATCAATAGAGTAAACATACAACCAGCAGAATGGGAGAAAATATTTGCAAACCATGCATATGACGAAGGTCTAATATCCAGTATCTATAAGGAACTAATACAAATCAACAAGTGAAAAACAATTCCATTTAAAAATGGGCAAAGAATTAAAAAGATAGTTCTCAAAAGAAGACATACACATGACCAACAAGCATATGAAAAAGTGCTCAACATCACGAATCATTAGAGAAATGCAAGTCAAAACCACAATGAGAATACCATCTCACACCAGTCAGAATGACTATATATTATTAAAAAGTCATGGACTGGGTGCGGTGGCTCACGCCTGTAATCCCAGCACTTTGGGAGGTTGAGGCAGGTGGATCACGAGGTCAGGAGATCGAGACCATCCTGGCTGACATGGTGAAACCTCATCTCTGCTAAACATACAAAAAAGTTAGCCAGGCGTGGTGGCAGGTGCCTGTAGTCCCAGCTACTCAGGAGACTGAGGCAGGAGAATGGCGTGAACCCGGGAGGCGGAGCTTGCAGTGAGCCAGGATCATTCCACTGCACTCCAATCTGGGTGACAGAGCAAGACTCCATCAAAAAAAAAAAAAAAGTCAGAAAATAACAGATGTTGGCAAGGTTGTGGGGAAAAGGGACCCTTATACACTGCTGGTGGGAATGGAAATTAGTTCAGCCACTGTGGAAAGCAGTTTGAAGATTTCTCGAAATAACTGAAAACAGAACTACCATTTGACCCAGCAATCCCAATACTGGGTATATATCCAAAGGACTATAAATCATTCTACCAAAAAGACACATGCATGCATACATTCATTGCAGCACTCTTCACAATAGCAATGGCATGCAATCAACCTAGATGTCCATTCATGGTTGACTGGATAAAGAAAATGTGGTACATCTACACTACGGAACATTACATAGCCATAAGTAAGAACAAAAGTATGTCCTTTGAAGAAACATGGGTGCTTCAGAGAAAATACCATTCAACAAAGTTTCAGTAATATTCTATGCTATTTTGTGGATAATGCACAACTTTCGTACCTTAAGGCATGGTTCAATTCTGTTTAAGAATAAATCATTTTTTGAGCTGCCTACTAGATTTCAAGCCTGACTTTGGATTTGGGATATATATATATGACAGTTTCTGTTCTAGAGGAGCAGGCAGTCTGTTAGGCCAGACACAGTTGAATACCAATAGATTATAATAGTGAGGAAGTAGGCTGGGCGCGGTGGTTCATGCCTGTAATCCCAGAACTTTGGGAGACCAAGGCAGGCAGATCACCTGAGGCCAGGAGCTCAAGACCAGCCTGGCCAACATGGCAAAACCCGGTCTCTACTAAAAATACAAAAATTAGCCGGGCATGGTGGCAGGCACCTGTAGTCCCAGCTACTTGGGAGGGTGAGGCAGGAGAATCACTTGAACCTGGGAGGTGGAGGTTGCAGTGAGCTGAGTTCGCACCACTGCACTCCAGCCTGGGTGACAAAGCAAGACTCTGTCTCAAATAAATAAATAATTAAATAAATAAATATTGAGGAAGTATAACAATAAGTTATCTTTGAGACATGGAAGAAGCACAGAAGAGGATATAATCAATTCTTTTGGGATACAATGAGGGGGGAAAATGTGAAGAGAAGCTTCCTAAGTAGGTGAGAGCTGAAGTGGGTTTTGTAAACTAAAAGGAAATTCACCAGGTAGATAAAGGTAAAGGACTGAGGACCTATGAGGCATATAAAATTAATATGATATTATAGTCACTTAGAAAAAAATACCATAAAGAGCACTAATAGTGTTTAAAGCATCTACTCAGTGCCAAGAATTGCATTATGTATCAGTGAACATAACTTTAGACTTTACAATACAGTGTGAAAATATATATTACTATCACTATTTTACAGATGAAGAAACAAAAGTCAGAAAAAAATGTAGCTAATTAAAGTGATACTATGTATAGCTAGAGTTGGGATATGAATACCGATTTGCCTGACTCTAGCCCTAGTTTCTTCCTATTATATCAATTTCCTGGAAATACATCTCTGCTTATGGTGTAGTGCCTGACACTATGCTTATTAATATCTTTTGAATAAAAGAACCAGTGAGTGATTTGAAATAAAACTAAATTTAGTTAATTTTATTGGTGGTATGTAGAGATAGTAGGAAAATAATTGAAAAGAGACATAAACAGATTTGCCAATACTTTCTAAGAAAAATTATGGAACTAGACTTTAGTCAAAATGAATGCTTTCATTGTTAGAATTCAACTTTAATCTTTGCAGAATACAAACAAACAAAAACCCATTTTTCTGGAAGAAGTAATGGGGAAGAGAGAGTAAGAAAGAGATAATGATGAACATTGTCTGATGTTACAGCATAATCTAGTAAGGTAAGAACAGAACAGAATCCATTGAATTACCAACATAGCTGTCTCTAATCATCTCTGTGAACCTAGAGTGCTATGATATAATAATGATTGTGGTGGTTTAAAAAGTAAATGGGGCTGGGCATGGTGGCTCACATCTGTAATCCCATCACTTTGGAAGGCTGAGGCAGGTGTATTGCTTGAGCTCAAAGCTCAAGACCAGCCTGGGCAACATGGCAAGACCCCATCCCTACAAAAAATAACAAAAATTAGCCAGTCATGGTGGTGCGGGCGTGTAGTTCCAGCTACTTGGAAGACTGAGGTGGGAGGATTGCTTCAGCCTGGGAGGCGGAGCGTGCAGTGAGCCGGGGTGGCACCACTGTACTCCAGCCTGGGTGACAGAGCCAGACCTTGTCTCAAAAAAATTAAAAAAGTAAATTAAGGTACATTTTATATATGAGACTATGAGACCGTCAAATGATATTTCTCAGCCAACAGCCTTTATAGAAATTTGTCATTGAGTCGATTTGGCTACTTTGTGTTGCCTGTATGCTGTTGTAAGAAAGCACAGGAATGCTTGTAGAGAAGAAAATAATTGGTATCATGGTCTTGAAAAAAGTTATTTCCTCAAGGAATAAAAATAACAAAAGAAATGAAATAATTTCTCAACTTACTTCTGATATGTTTCAAATAACCTCAGTGAAGTCCTAGGGGAAATAGCTTATATCATATATCTTACTCCTTATGATTTTTGCTATAGAGGAAAAAGTGCGAAATTTTTTTTAATGTTTTATATATATTTGCTTGGTGTACCTGGACCTTACCTGGTGGATACTCTTTAGAAAGTGATGACCATTTTCACTTTTAAAAGGTTTCAGAGTTTAAAGAGTTTAAAAAGAATCATTCATAAAAGTTTAAAAACAACTTCATCCAGGGTTTCCCTTTTGCCAGAGTTACAAGTTTAAAATGAGAGACTGAATTTGGTTATTAACAGGGTTACCACCAGGCCTGAATGTAAATCAAACCTTCACCAATAGAAGTGAAACAGAAAGAATCAACCAACAATTTTGTGAATTACAGACCTTATACATATTAAAACTTCTACATATGTAGTTATGCTTCAATGAAACCCTTCACATTAAAATAAGCATCATGTATTTGACCATATGAAAATAGTTTACATCTACCACATTTGGTTTATCTTGGCCAAAACAATGAATCCTTAGAAAATCTACTATATGAATAACTCAATAATAATCAAAGCATTTGAATTAGAAATAGGATCAACCACACTTTTTTGAAGGAATGCCTAATGTTTATTTCTCGATGGAAATGCTAGACCATATCCAATATTCACTAGTGAAAAGGCTATCTTCCATGAAGCCAAGTGAGAAGATGACATAAGTTAAATTTGTCCAATTCCTTTTCAGGGACAGCATCAAGAAATTTAGTCTTTACCCCTATAAATTGAAGCATTTGAAAATGAGTAATATTAACTGAGCAAAATAACTTGTGGCAACAGGAATCAGTGTGAGAGACAATCAAGATACAGAAACCACAGGCTAATTTAAACAGAGAAAGTATAATATATGAAGAATTATTAAGTACTGACAGGAGAGTAACTATAAAGATGTAAGAGAATCTAAAGGGTATCCTGGAGCTAAGGTAGAAGACTTGAAGAAGAATGAACTGGAAGGATTTCTCATCCCAAGGCTGGGGTCCAAACTTTATTGGGAAAAGTGTGGTTGAAGCCCTCTTTCTCTACAGCAGAATAGTTTGCTGGGGTGTCCTGGCCAGAGCTCTAGTCTATAGTTGGGCCACAGTTGGGCAAGCAGAAACAACCCTTTAGGGCACAGGTGAGCTAAGGTTGGTGGGTGGGCCTTCAGAAGGAGTGTGGCACTGAAGTGAGGATGTGTCTGTGTTGGCAGTGTGCAGTGTCTTTGTTGGGAGAACTGTGGCAAAGTGGTCACTAGGCCCTTATATAGAGGCTGTGAAGTCATCAACAGACTGCTCCATCTGGGCATGTGGCTGGGGAAAAACACCACCAGATGTCATCACACAAGCACATTGCTAATGGTCCATCGCTAATGGTCCACATTGCTAATGATCCAAGTAAAATCAAAACATAGCATTAAGAACCAGGAAGAGAAGCCCCTTCCTCCTGCAGTGACCCTTCACTGCCCTCTGCTGACAAAGAGTAAGGTCATGCTCATGGTCAAAGACAAACGCTTTAAGTGCCCAATACACTATTGCTGGTTAGCTACCAAAGAGAGCTAAGAGGCAATACATTGGTAACTGTCATGTCTTGTACATGAATATTATTATTCACGTTTTTCTAAATCACAGACCATACTTTTTAACGGCTACATATATTTTATTTATATTCATCAGAAACTTACTGCTTATTCTTTGCCCTTAACTACTTTTTTTTTTTTTTTTTTTGAGACAGAGTCTCGCTCTGTTGCCCACACTGGAGTACAGTGGCGCGATCTCGGCTCACTGCAAGCTCCGCCTCCCAGGTTCACGCCATTCTCCTGCCTCAACCTCCAGAGTAGCTGGGACTATAGGCGCCCGCCGCCACACCAGGCTAATTTTTTGTATTTTTAGTAGAGACGGGGTTTCACTGTGTGAGCCGGGATGGTCTCGATCTCCTGACCTCGTGATCCACCCGCCTCGGCCTCCCAACTTAACTACTTTTAAAGACCAACATGGAACCAAATTTGCTGTCATATAGACTGTTGATCTCTTCATCCACTAGCACTTTTCTGAAACAAAAAGCAAGTAATCTTCGAATTCACATAAGCATTTATCTGCAACTCTGGCATTACTTGATGACTGACTTCTACCTCCCAGTATATTTGCTTCTAAATATGTCTTGTTTTTTGCTTTAGTCCATAAGCACCTTGAGAACAGCATTTACCTTTGCATTCTTCACTATCATGCAAAGTACTTTACCCATAACAGTCACACAATAGTTGCTGAATTAATTAATAAAATATTTGGAATAACAACACCTAAGAGTGAGAGGTTACAAAATACAATAGTTCAAAATTCAACAGTTATTTAAAAAATCGAAAGTTAAAATACAGAATATGTTACAGTATTGAACATTGTATAGTAAAATTTATGTAATTTACTGGAAAGTATGAATTTTATAGTGATCAAATATTTTTCTTAATATTTAGATATCTGACACATGTGAAGTAGCAACGGTTCTTATTCAGAATCATTCTTGAATAAATAAGAAGAGAACACAACTTGGCTAACAATTTTTATCAATTCAGCTTTGGGTGCTAAGATAATTTAACTGGGAAAAAATAATCACTTCAACAACTCCTACTAGAAAAACCAGATATCCACATACAAAAGGAAGGATTTGAAACTGTGGATAACAATGTACAAAGATTAATTCAAAATTAATCATAAATTTAAATGTAAGAACTAAAACTATAATTCTTTAAAAATATGAGTAATTATGGTGCACATAGATGAGGTAATAATTTCTTAGCTGCAACACCAAATGCATAAGTGGTCAAAAGAGAATACTGGTAAATTGTACTTCATAAAAAAACATTTGCACTTCAAAGGACAACATCAAAAAAGTGAAGACAACCCACAGATTGAAAGAACGTATTTGCACATCATATATCTGATAAGCGATTGTATCCAGCATATATCTATATTTTAAAATTCTTACAAGTCAATAATAAAAAACTCCAAAGAACCTAACTATAAAAATAGGCAGAAGATTTGGGTAGGTATTTGTCCAAAGAAGATAAATGACTAATCAACAAGCACATCAGAAGATGCTCAACATCATTAATCATGAAGGAAATGCAAATGAAAAACCCAGTGAGACATCACATCACACACACTGGAATGGCTATAATAACAATAATAAAACAGATAATCACAAGTGTTGGGAAGGATATAGAGAAACTGGAACCCTCATATACTGTTAGTAAAATGGTACAGCCGTTTGGAAATACACTGGCAGTGTCTCACAATGTTAAACATAGATTCATTACATGACCCAGTAATTTCACTCCTAGGTATCTAACCAAGATAAATGAAAACACATATCCATATGAAGACTTGTATGGACATGTTCATAGCAGCCTTATTAATAATAGCCCAAAAGTGGAAAGTACCCAAATGTCCATTAGCTGGTAAATGGATAAACAAAATGTCGTATATCCATATAAGGGAGTATGATTGGTCAATTAAAAGGAATGAATACTGAAACATGCTGTTAGGTGAATGAATCTCAAAGATATTATATGTTAAGTGAAAGAAGAAAGTTACAAAAGATGACACATTGCATGATTCTATTCGTATAAAATGTACAGAATAAGCAAATGTACAGAGACAGCAAATAGTGATTGCTTAGGAGTGGGAGTAGGAATAGACAGTGGCTACAAGTGGGCATCAAGTTTCTTTTAAGCTCAATGGAAATGTTCTAAAATGAGACTGTAATGATTGCTACACAACTCTGTAAATATACAAAAAAGCACTGAACTAATAAGGAGCTAAAACTACAATGATAGTCATGTAAGCAGTGATAATTATTTGATTCCCTTCTTTTTCTGTTTGAATCAGAATGCCTTGATAATTTTTTATTCTTTTCTCCTCTATAGGATTTCAAGTTTAGAACTTTACAGAAATAATAACAAAAATTACAGCATTCGATTAATAAATACATCTTTTAATAATTTTCTTTTTGCCTAAAGTCAAGAATAATTGTTCATCTTAGTATGTTTATTAATTACCCTTGGTGTTATGTTGGGCATTATAATAGAGAAAAGTCTTTGTTTCAGGTTGGAATTTTGGATCCTACCTTGACTAACTAGGCACACTACTGAATTTACATTAAGATAACAGTACAGATAGATAAGAACATTGATTTCCTTAAGATCAGTAATTTGAAGCTTAAACATGGTATGCAACACATTGAGAGTCTCAAAGAAGTAAAAAGCGCCATCTTTAAAAAATATTTTATATACTTGGTGTGGTCTTATCATAAGAAGTATATACATAGATACCTGGACATATTGTACTTTGCTTTATTGTGCTTCACAGATACTGTTTTTCACAAATTGAAAGTGTGTGGCAACCCTACATCGAGCAAGTCTATTGGTGCCATTTTTCCAACAGCATGTGTTCACTACATGTATCTGTGTCACATTTTGGTAATTCTTGCAATATTTCAAACTTTTTCACTATTATTATATCTGTTATGGTGACCTGTGATCAGAAATATTTAATGTCACTTTAGTAATTGCTTGGGGATGGCAAGAACTGCACCCAAATAAGAGTGAACTTAATCGGTCTTATATCTGCTCTGACAGCTCCAGCAACATGCCGTTCCCATCTCTCTTCCTCTCCTTGGGCTTTCCAATTCCTTAAGACACAATAATGTTGAAATTATTCCAGTCAATAACTTTACAATGTAGGTGGTGGGGAGGTGGGAATAATTAATGGGTATAAAAGTATAACTAGATAGAGTAAGATCTAGAAATATAGTTAAATAGAATAAGATCTAGTAACACAAAAGTTATCACAGTCAACAATAATTTATTGTATATTGAAAAATAACTGAAAGAGTATAATTGAAATGTTTGTAACACAAAGTAATGATAAATGCTTGAGGGGACACATACCCCATTTACTCTCATGTGATTATCCATATGATACGCCTGTATCAAAACATCTCATGTAACCCATAAATGTATACACCTACTATGTAGCCATACAAATAAAAGTATTTTTTAATCCCTACTATTGCCTTTAAAAGTTCAAGTCAAAGGAATAATTGCGTGTTTCTCACTTTAAATAAAAAGCTAGAAATAATTAAGCTTTGTGAGGAAGACATGTTGAAAACCTAGATAGGCCAAATGCTAGACCTCATGAACCAAACAGCCAAGTTGTGAATGAAAAAGAAATATTCTTAAATATTCTTGGAGGAAATTAAAAATGCTACTCCGGTGAACACAAAAAATGATGAGAAAGTAAAATGGCTTTATTGCTGATATGGAGAAAGTCTGACCAAAAGATCGAACCAGCCATAATACTCCCTTGAGCCAAAGCCTAATTCAGAGCAAGGTTCTAACTCTCTTCAACTCTATGAAGGCTGAGAGAGGTAAGAAAGATACAGAAGAAAAGTTTGAACTTAGCAGAGTTTGGTTTGTGAGATTTAAGGAAAGGAGCCGCCTCCATAAAATAAAAGTGCAAGGGAGTATTATGGCTGTGTCCCCACCCAAATCTCATCTTGAATTGTAGCTCCCATAATTCCCACATGTCATGAGAGGAACCCAGTGGGAGGTAATTGAATCATGGGGGCAGGTCCCTGTCATGCTGATCCTGTGGTAGTGAATGAGTCTCAGGAGATCTGATGGTTTTATAAAGGGAGTCCCTCTTCACAAACTGTCTGCCTGCCACCATGTAAAACATTTCTTTGCTCCTCCTTCATCTTCCACCATGATTGTTTGAGGCCTCCCTAGCCATGTGGAACTGTAAGCCCGTTAAACTGCTTTCCTTTGTAAATTAGCCAGTCTCGGGTATGTCTTTATTAGTAGCGTGAGAACAGACTAATACAATCTTTGATGAAGGTGACTACACTAAACAACAGAATTTCGATATAGATGAAACAGCCTTATATTAAAAGAAGATGCCATCTAGGACTTTCACAGTTAGAGAGGAGAAGTCAATGCTTGGCTTGAAAGCTTCACAGTATAAGTTCAGTCTCTTGTTAGGAGCTAATGTCACCAGTGACTTTAAGTTGAAGCCAATTTTCATTTACTAGTCAAAAAATCCTAGGGCCCTTAAGAAGTATGCTAAATCTACTCTGCTCTATAAGGGGAACAGCAAAGCCTGAATGGCAGCACATCTGTTTACAGCATGCTGTACTGAGTGTTTTAAGCCTACTACTGAGACCTACTGCTAAAAAAACAAAACAAAACAAAACAAACATTCCTTTCAAAATATTACTGCTGACTGACAACGTTCCAAAGAGCTCTGAGGGAGATGTACAAGGAGATTAATGTTATTTTCATGCCTGATAACACAACATCCACTCTGCAGCCCATGGATTAAAGAATAATTTTTATTTTTAAGTCTTATTATTTAAGAAATACATTTTATAAGACTATAGCTGCTATAGACAGTGATTCCTCTGATGGATCTGAGCAAAGTAAATTGAAAACCATCTGGATAAAATTCACCATTCTAGATCCCATTAAGAACATTTGTGATTCATGGGAGGAGGTAAAAATATCAACATGAACAGGAGTTTGGAAGAAATTGATTCCAACTTTCATGGATGACTTTGAGGGGTACAAGATTCAGTGGAAGAAGTAACTGTAAATGTGGCAGAAATAGCAAGAGAACTAGAATTAGAATGCAGCCTGAAGATGTGACTGAACTGCTGCAATGTCCTGATAAAACTTTAACAGAGGAGGAGTTGCTTCTTATAGATGAGCAAAGAAAGTGATTTCTTGAAATAGAATCCACTCCTGGTGAAGATGCTGAGGACATTGTTGAAATGACAAAAAAGGATTTAGAATATTACATAAATTTATTTGATAAAGCAGTGGTAGGGTTTGAAGCATTGAGTCCAATTTTGAAACAAGTTCTACTGTGGGTAAAATTCTATCAAACAGCATCACATGATACAGAGAAATCTTTTGTGAAAGGAAGATCAATCAGTGTGGCAAAATTCATTGTTGTTTTATTGTAAGAAACTGTCACAGTCATCTCAGCCTTCAGTAACTACCACCCTGATCAGTCAGCATCCAACAACATCAAGGCAAGACTCTCCACCAGCAAAAAGATTATATGACTTGCTGAAGGCTCAGATGATTGTTAGCATTTTTTAGCAATAAAGTATTTTTAAATTAAGATATGTACTTTTTTTTCAACATAATACTATCACATACCTAATAGACAATAGTATGGTGTAAACATAACTTTTATATGCACTGGGAAATCAAAAACCTTGTGTGACTCACTTTATTGCAATATTGGCTTTTTTGTGGTGGTCTGGAACGAAACCTGTAATATCTCTGAGGTGTGCCTGTATTTGGTCTTAGTCCTTGCTGCCTGGCACAGAGCTCCTATAACCCTTACTATTTCCTGATTGATATGGGTGATAGCAGCATCTTTCTTATATTTGGCCTTAGTTCCAGTTTCTGACATAAGAGCTTCTATAATCTTTGGAATCTCTGGAGTGTCTTTTTGTATGCTAATGAGATGACAAGTAGCTGAGGGCCCCTACATAGTTTCAGGAGTAAGGCTAGTCACTAGAAAGATGCCCATCTGCAAGGGAAGGGCTAGGGGCTGAAGATTAAGATAATCACCAACGGCCAATAATTCAATCAATTATGCCTACATAATGAGACCTCCATAAAAACTCTAAATTATGGGGTTTGGATAGCTTGTTCTACCCTATACTTTCTGCTGTGTGTCTCTTCCAGGCTGTTCCTTTATAATAAACTGGAAATAGTAAACTCTTAAATTCTGTGAGCTGTTGTAGCACATTATTGAACTGGAGGATTTAGAGCTGGTCAGTCAGAAGTTTCAGAGGCCTGGGTCTTGCAACTGATGTTTGAAGTGGGGCAGTTTTGTGAGACTGAGCCATTGACTTGTGGTATCTGAGGACAATGCCAAGTTATTCTTGCACTGAATTGTAGGACACTCAACTGGCTGTCAGACAATTGATTGGTGAGGGAAACAAAAACAAAACAACCCACACATGTGATGTCAGAAGTGGTGTGGTTAAAACAGTAGTACTTGGCTTTTTTTAAAATTTAGAATCTAAGTACTTAAGAGTAGATATCTTGGCACCTAGTATTAAATATACTAGGTTCTCAATACATATTTGTTAAATGAATGACTCGTAAATGAAAAAAGAATGAGACAATTATTTCTTGTTCTGACCAACTTCCTGACTGTTTTACTCTAAGGCCCAATAAATATGAATATTACCATAATAGCTAAAAGAATCCTATTGATTCAAATGTTTCCTCTCATTCATCTTTTAGCTTGAGCAACCGATATATATCATAAATATAAAATAAAATAATAGGTTTGCTATAATTTTAAACAGCTACTTTTAAAGTTTTGAAATTGTAGATTATCGTCTGAGAATTAGATGCATACACCAAGGTTTTTGCTAGAAGGTAAGAATTACTACACTTTAAGATAAAACACAATGGAGACTTGGAAGGGTAGTAGGTGCAAGGCGAGTGGATGATAGGAGGTCGTTTGGCAGATATAACGCACATTGCTCCAGTGATGGATGCACTGAAGGCCCTAACTTCACCAAAATGCAATATATCAATGTAGCAAAATTGCACTTGTACCCCACAAATATACAAAATTTTTAAAATTTATAAAATAATTATTAAAATTGTTTTTCACACTCTAATGTTACCTTGGTTTGAGATATAATGTGATCCTTGGATCTCATGGAGGATATTAATAATTCTCTTTCTTAGATAATAAAAAACCTGTAACTATTCATATTTGAAAAATAAACTAGAACTTTAAAACTTTTACCACTCCCTTACCTTCCTTCCAGCTATCATATTACTTAGTATGCTCATCAAAGACAGATTTTAATGTATATTTTAAATTTCTTAAAACGTTTGTATCAAGAACTCTAAGAAGAAAATTGTTTTCTGCTGGAAAGTGGTAGAAAAATCAGAAATTAGTTAAACAATGCAATGGTTTTCAGAGAGTTGTTCAATGTTAATATATGAATTATTTTGTCCCTGTTTCTGAAAGCAGGAAAACATCTGAGAATATTAAAGAACTAGTCCAAATGGGTTCATTTTGAACAAATGATGAGAGAAGGAGAGAGTGAATGAAAGTAGTGAGCCAAGCTCTTTGTGTGATTTCTACTCCCACTGAGGCCCAGAAAGGAGAATCAAAAAGAAAGAGAACAAGCCCAACGCAAGAAATCATGCACTGGAATTGTTTCCTTCAGATTTAAGTGTTAGTTGACTCTATCTTGTGTGTACTATATGGACTTTGTTGGCCTTCTATTTTCCTTAATCAAGAAAATCCTAAGTTTTGGGCTCTGTTTATACAACAGATGATCTTTTGGCTATTAATAAAAATGTAAAATGCTTGGTTATTTAAATTTGCTTCAAAAGTAATGATCCAACTAAAATGAAACAAAATTTCCATGATTATCAGAGTAATTAAATAAATGTAAAACTCTACGAGGAAATATTATGAAACCATTAAAATTATACTTTTGAATTATTCTGATGGCATTAAAAAATGTTTAGGATGTAATACGTGCTACAAAATTGAAAACACCATAGGAATCCCATTATTCAAACAAGAACAGAAATGGTTTTGAGCAAAATATTAACATATTAAAAGCAATATTTTATTATTGTGGGAAAAATCACATAGATTATGAGAGCACAAATACTATTTTCTTCTTTATGCTTTTCTAAATATTCTGTTTTCTATAATATCATTAAAGCATTCCATAACTATGAAATATAGTACTTGAATAATTTTCTAATAATTAGACTCAGGTAAAGACCAAAGAATACCTCAAAATGAGCTAGGCTCGGTGGCTTATGCCTATAACTTCGGAAGGCTGAAGCAGGTTGATCACCTGAGGTCAGGAGTTCGAGACTAGTCTGGTCAATATGATGAAATGCCATCTCTACTAAAAATACAAAAAATTAGCAGGGCATGGTGGCGCATGCTTGTAGTCCCAGCTACCTGGGGGGCTGAGACAGGAGGATTGCTTGAACCCAGGAGGTAGAGGTTGCAGTGAGCCGAGATCGCTTCATTGCACTCCAGCAGCCTGGGCAACAAGAGCGAAACTCCATCTAAAACAACAACAAAAAGAATACCTCAAAATGATAAAAGGAGAAGTAATCAAATTTATCAGACATTGAATAAGTAAAAGCGGCTACTATTCACAATAGCAAAGACTTGGAATCAACCCAAATGTCCATCAGTGACAGACTGGATTAAGAAAATGTGGCACATATACACCATGGAATACTATGCAGCCATAAAAAAGGATGAGTTTGCGTCCTTTGTAGGGACATGGATGCAGCTGGAAACCATCATTCTTAGCAAATTATCACAAGAAGAGAAAACCAAACACCGCATGTTCTCACTCATAGGTGGGAACTGAACAATGAGCTCACTTGGACTCGGGAAGGGGAACATCACACACTGGGGCCTATCATGGGGAGGGGGGAGGGGGGAGGGATTGCATTGGGGAGTTATACCTGATATAAATGATGAATTGATGGGTGCTGACGAGTTGATGGGTGCAGCACACCAACATGGCACATGTATACATATGTAACCTGCACGTTATGCACATGTACCCTAGAACTTAAAGTATAATAAAAAAATAAAAATAAAAAAAAAAAAAAAGTAAAAGCGGCTAAAGGTAATAATTTGAAGAAAAAATGCATTCAGAATTACTTTGAAAAGCAGTGCTTAATCATAGCATATATAAGTAGTGAGTTTAGAATAGGAGTTTGGGATTTGCATAAGAAATAAAAGAATTATTTACATTATTATATGCTTCAAGTATATTTTTACAAAAATAGTATTTGCAAAAGCATCCCATAAAATATAAAACTGTCAGGTATTAACATTAAAAGTTAACCCTTAAAATGTTTTTGTTTTGTTTCATTTTCATTTAACAATTTCTATTGAGAACCTAGACATCGAAAACGGACGTAGGCAGTGGTAATGAGACTTAGTCATATCAGACAATACACTGCACCATATTGCAAAGAAGATACAGTATAGCAGACGAAGACGGGGCATAAGCACAATAAAGTGCAGTGGGAGAGATGATAGAAGTCTATACAGGACCTAGGCACAACACAAAAGGAAATTAATTATACTTGGGGAAGAAGAGGTCGTGGCTATTCACCAAAAAAAAGAAGCAGTAGCAAAGGCCTAGAGATAGAAACAGCTTTAGGTCTTCACAGAAATGCAATTAGTTCTTCCTGAAGGACTAATGGTAAGGTAGATGGACCATGGGGTAAGAAATAAACCTGGACAGCTCATGAAAGACAGCCACACTGAATAACTGAACAGCTTTTACTCCAGCATATAACTTACAGTCTTAAAAAGTAGCGATTTGGCCCACATGTTTGAAAGGTCACTGGTGGTAGTATGGAGATCAGGTTCTAATTGGGGGAAGGGAGTGGTTGAACATTTAGAAAAAGACCAATAGAAACTTCTTACATTGGTTTAGGTGAGGAAAGATGAAAGTCCTAACAAGAGTATTAGAACATTTATATTTTATAATCCTCTGATTTGCTTTGCAACAATTTTTACTCACTTTTCACAGAACTTACTGAACTAAACTGGTACGTGCAGCTTATATTACGATAATGAAAACTGTACTAACTTATGTAATGTGACAAATATTTTCTCTATCATGCATAATTCTAGGGGACTCAATTATCTGTATTTTAATAATCTCAACTAATAGAGTGCGACACACATAATCTGAATAATTTATCAGATAATCTGATAATTCATCAGCTTCAGTGTCCCAGAATCTGATGAATTGTCAAATTCATCCTCATCATCATTTTTTTTTGTCTCAGGACTCCTTTTGATTGTTAATATTATTGAGGAAACAAAAAATTCTTTTTTAAAATGAGTTCAATGTATTGCTATTTACCATGTTAGAAAGTAGAAAAATCACAAGCACATCAATTAATAAATTTATAAATTGTAATCATAAATCACATGTCAACAAAATAAATTTTGAGTGAAAATAGCCATATTTCTAAAAGAAAAAGATCTAATGAGATGAGTACTTAGCTAAGTTATATAGGTCCTCAAAATATTGGAATATTTCATTATTCATCTGTTAATATTACCACTAATCACATCAGAAACCCTTTAAGTTTTGAGAAGCTAATGGTGGCAGATACATCTTTTTTTTTTTCTTTTCTTTTCTTTTTTTGAGACAGGGTCTTGCTGTCTCCCAGGCTGGAGTGCAGCGGCGCGATCTCTGCTCTCTGCAAGCTCCACCTCCTGGGTTCACGCCATTCTCCTGCCTCAGCCTCCCAAGTAGCTGGGACTACAGGTGACTGCTACCATACCCTAATTTTTTGTATGTTTAGTACAGACGGGGTTTCACTGTATTAGTTAGCCAGGATGGTCTCAATCTCCTGAGTTCGTGATCCGCCCGCCTCGGCCTCCCAAAGTGCTGGGATTACAGGCGTGAGCCACCGCGCCCGGCAGACATCTTTTTCAAAATAATAATTTTATCTTGAAAGGCCAAATTTTGTCACTGACAACAAATATTGTCAAATGTATTTTTTAAATGACAGTCTCCATTTATTTTCAAAAATTTGTCCTTTCATTACCTGTTTGAATAATCACAATTTGTCTCTCAGTCATTTTTTCAAGTAAAAACAGTATTCTATGGAAGTACAGCTAGTTTAGCTTGCAACTCAAACTACACACAAGTGCTTTACTTTGAGACAGCCAGCATCATAATTGATATACAGCAGATGTTCTGCATGTATACTTTCCATTTCTTCATGTGTACTGAATTTTAAAAATATGTGTACTTAATGATATCGGTTAAATAAAATTCATTTTTAATGTTTCGTCAAAGGCATTCCTTTAGTGCAACTGGCTTTAATTTTATTCGTTTATTTACTTATTTTTACTGGGAATGAATTACAGTGAAGAATCCAGTGGCAGTACAGTTTGTTGTCACTGTCTTGGTAAGTGTTAAGGCTAGGGGTTTCATTGTTCTTCCAAATGTCAACACAGTGAAAAAGGCAAATAATGTTTTTGTATCATTATGAAAATAGTTTGGAACTGATGAATCATTTAAAAAGTCTCAAGGGAATGCAAGAGCATCTGTGGATCACATTTTGAAAATAACTGCTAAAATCACATTAAGAACTTTTTTGGCCAGGCGCGGAGGTTCACGCCTGTAATCCCAGCACTTTGGGGGGCGGAAGCAGGCGGATCACAAGATCAGGAGTTCAAGACCAGCCTGGCCAACATGGAGAAACCCCGTCTCTACCAAAAATACAAAAATTAGCTGGGTGTAGTGTTGTGCGCCTATAATCCCAGCTACTCAGGAGACTGAGGCAGGAGAATCGCTTGAACCCAGGAGGTGGAGATTGCAGTGAGCCGGGATCGTACCATTGCACTCCAGCCTGGGCAACAGAATGAGACTCTGTCTCAAAAAAAAAAAAAAAAAAGAATTTTTTGATTTTTTGGATTATATCCTATGTGCATCAAAGACTGAACATTCTGAGAACATGATTGTGAACAATTTTTTTAATATGTTACTGAATGAAAGCAGAGTATGCAAAAACAGAGTAAAACAAAATGCCTAGGAATGGAAAAAAAAAAGAAAAGAAAAAAGAAAGTGAAAGTCAGGGAGAGTAAGATAAAGTTTGGTCCCAGAGAAGATACAGTCAAGATTGTACTTTTTGCTATTCCACAGAGATTTTAGGGAGAAAAATCACACTCCTATTTTCTTTTTCTTTGCTTACTGATTTCTATTTAACTTCTTTTTTTTTTTTTTTTTTTTTTTTTTTTTTTTTTTTTTTTTTTTTTTTCTTTTTTGAGACAGCGTCTCACTCTGTTGCCCAGGCAGGAGTGCAGTGACTAGATTCTTCTTAAGTATGCTCAAACTTCGTTTTTGGAATGTGTTCCAAAGGCATTCTTGCCTTCATTTGTACAAGTTCATTGACCCTTTAAAGGCCTTAAATATTATTGTGCAACCTCACAGACTCCTCAAATCACCTGAAACCTGAAACGCTAAGGCCCAAGTGGCACTGAAATGATGGTATTCTAGACCTGACACCAGTCTACCTTCTCCTTGGTTTTGTCCCAACACACTGACATACATAGCCCAAAATACTACTGGCCTTTTTAAGTGGCATATCACATTCCAGGGTAATATCAAAACTGCTGCCTCGTAGCATTTGTGAAGTCTCAAAGTAACTCTTTCCAGGATTTTCAAATCCACTGAATTTCTTAGATTGAAATATGTACGTGACAGAATTCTCTTAGCTTTCTTTCCTCTATGAATATGTAATTGGAAACTCTGAGATCTGGTTTCTCATTTTTATTGGATTTTTTTCTTTAATCTTAAAATTATGAATATATGCTTTACAATAATCTAGATAAGGAGTCCCCAACCTTTTTAGCACCAGGGACCAGTTGTGTGGAAGCCAATTGTTCCACAGACATTGTGGGGAGTGGGGGCTGGAATTAGAATCTCATAAGGAGCACACAACCTACATCCCGTGCATGCACAGTTCACAAGAGGGTTGTGCTCCTATGAGAATCTAATGCCTCTGCTGATCTGACAGGAGGCAGAGCTCAGGCTGTAATGCTCCCTGGCCCACTGCTCACCTCCTGCTGTGCAACCCAGTTCCTAACAGGCCAGGGACCAGTATTGGTCCGTGGCCCAGGGTTTGGGGACCCTGATCTGATGTTACTAAGTTACGTCATTAATAATCTGTTTCTCCTCACACAGATTTCTTTCCTCACATCCTCAATACAAATAATTTCACATCTCCAAATGCAGCATTCCCTAATAATTACCCTTCTTACTCCATTCTGCCACCTCTGGCTCATTTTCACTTGCCATTCCATATGATAATCTAGTAACTTCATTTTGCCAACTTGATGAATTTGGTTCTAAGTAGTTTAAAAATTTAAGGACATACTATGTCAGTATTTACCGATGCTTCTTATTTACTCTTCAGTATTCTCAAATGTTCAATTTGAGGTCAAGTTTTGCTAAAACAACCCATTGCAAACAGTAGATGTTTTATAAATATAAGATAAATTTCTCAAAATTTATGCTGAGTTCTAAAGAGAAAACTTAGGTTACCAAGTAACATGATTTTCAGAACACCATCAATTTGCTATTTCAAGTCTGATTTTATATTAGACCGATTCCCAAAGCTTTTCCATTGTTACAAAATTTTCAAAATACTGTACTTTTATTATACAAGGTTTGTGGCCTAATTTTATTAATATTCCAAAAGATAAAATATTCAAACATTCAATTATTTCATTAGTAATTTAAACTACATTTACTATTTTGATTTAAGATATAATGAGTATCTTTGCATGAAATAGATTTACTAAATTCTATTTGAAAACTAATGTACATTAACTTTTATTCTAGTTTTTAAGAGAAAATATGTTTATTTTGGACATTTTTTTAAGAAAACATACCAAAACAATACCAAATTGTTTGGTAAGAAAAAATGCCAAAGAAACAATACCAAAGCATTAGAAAAAATAAATTATTAACAATAATAATTTTGTTATGTAAAATTCCGAGTTATTTCATCATCTTTATTAATTTATATTTTCCTTTTTGCTTCATGCATTACTTTTGCTTTATGTATTACTTTTGTCATAAGAAAAATAAGATGTAATATTCTATTAAATTTTTTTTGTTTTATGCACTTTATGTTCCTTTTTTATGTACTTTATGTTCCTTTTCCTTTATGTATTACTTTTGTTATAAGAAAAAATAAGATGTAATATTCTATTTTTTAAAACAAAAACTTTATAAAGAAGAAAACAGAAATCCTAATTCTATAAGCCAGAGATAACTGTTATATTATCTGCAGGGCTTTCTCTAGGCAAAAACCTGTTTGTTTTTTTCCATAATTGGGGCCATTTTAGATATATATGTTTGTATGGTACTTTCAATACACCGTTATATCCTGGGCAATTTTACATAGAATTAAATATTCCTTGAAACATTATGTTTAATGACACTATAATATTTTGTCATTTGCATAGACTATGATTTATTTAGCCATTCTTTCAACCTTCCAACATTGTGTATATAGGCTATTTTCTTTTTTTTGAGACAGAGTCTTGCTCTGTCATGCAGGCGCCAGGCTGGAGTGCAGTGGCATGATCTCAGCTCACTGCAACCTCTGCCTCCTGAGTTCAAGTGATTCTCCTGGCTCAGCCTCCTGAGTAGCTGGGGGTACAGGTGCACACCACCATGCCTGGCTAATTTTTTTGTATTTTTAGTAGAGATGGGGTTTCACCATGTTGGCCAGGCTGGTCCCAAACTCCTGACCTCAGGTGATCCGCCCACCTCGGCCTTCCAAAGTGCTGGAATTACAGGTTTGAGTCACTGTATCTGGCCTATGTAGACTGTTGTTAATCTCTTCAATTTTGTTTGAGTTGAATTAGTTTTCCTACATAGGGATAGTCTGGTGGAAATGTCAGTCAAGGAACCGTTAGTTAAGTTGACTCTGAACTAAAAGGATCAGATTCATGACCGGAACTTGACCAACCAGATGTTTACTTCCTGGAATTTTGGTGTTGAACATGAATGTCAGAGAGGAAAAAAAAAAAAAAGAGCCTGAAAGCAGTTGACTGATTCATTCTAGATTACAGCACTTTACAGAAACCACCAAAAAGTCCACCAACTGGGCTATCTGCTCTTACACTTTTCTCTGCTCCTGGCATTTTTCAGTCTAGATTGTAACTACCCCTTAACTCTGTGAACTGTAATATCTTTTGAAGACATTGCTTTTATACTTAAATTAACCTGAGTCAGTTTTAGTTACTTATTGTAATACTTTAATTTTTTTTTTTTACCAATTCCCCATAAATTCCTAATTTTATATCCTTTTCTGTCACTTTCCTTATTGAAATAAATGAGCATCTTAATTCTTATCACAGATTATGAATGTAAATGTGACATTATAGGCCCAGCAGTGGAATCAATGTCACCATCATTATACTTCTGCCCCCACTTTGTTAGTCATCATGCCTGTAATTACAAACCCAATTGATTGCCTTTATTAGAATCTTAACACATACACAGATAACTCGTTATTATCCAGTAGGAGGAGGGTATGAATAATGAAAATCCATCATTTATAAAATAACCACAACAGTTTCATCAACTACAAAAAACATATCAATTTAACCTTCTTTGCTTATGATTTTAGTAGTCATAAGTATTGTCAAAGACAACTGTTAGGGGCTGAATTGTATCCTCCCCAAATCCATATGTTGGAGTCCCAAACTCCTGTACCTCAGAATGTGACTGTGTTAGGAGTTAGAACTTTTGAAGAGGTGGTTCAGTGAAATAAGGCCTTTAGGGTGAACCACAAACCAATCTGACTGGTGTCCTTAAAAGAAGATGAAATTTAGACACAAAAGAGACACCAGGAATGCACATGCACAGAGGAAGAGCCAGTCATCAGCAAGCCAAGGAGATGGGCTTTCGAAGACCCCAAACTTCCCAACACCTTGTTCTTGGACTTTGAGCCTCCAGAATGGTGATAAATACTGTTATTTAAGCCACCCAGTCTGTGGTACTTTGTCATGGTAGCCCAAGTTGACTAATACAAAAACCAACCCTATTTGAATGGCACACTTCTATCTCAAGTTTAGTAGTTTCCCCAATGGTATCTGTGAAACAAAAGCACACTAGCAACATACATTACAAAGAACATGGATAATATTTGTATAACTTTGGGGAAGCATATGCAATACAGTAAATATGTTTCTTTGAAATAAATAGTAACCTTTCCTTGGAAATGTTTGCTCTTACTGAGCTGTGTATCATTATCTCCTTAGATTTTCAGTGTAGTCACAAATGAATATGTTTCCAATAATAAGAAGAAATATTTTGTCCTGAAGTTAGATCAAAAATGTGTTTAATAGTTAAGGGCATATAGACCAGATTTCTGATTCTTTAAAGTTATATGGATTCTCAAGAATAAAGTATCTCACTGACCTTTTCTTAAAAGATGTATCCCTAGCACCCAGTGTAAGAAATAATTGATGCTAAAATCATAAACGCATGGACAACAATGTTAATAAGACAATTCACCGGGGAAAGAATTGTCTTTTCAACAAATGGTGCTGGGACAACTAGGTATGAAAAAATAAAAGAGTAATCCTGAACCCCTACCTCACGTTATATACAAAAAGTTGACTCAGAATGAACCCTAGATCTAAATGTAAGAGCTAAAATTATACAACTAGTTCAAAAATAATAGGAGTAAATTTTAATGACCTCAAGTTAGGCAATGGCTTCTTATACATGAGACTAAAAGCACAAGTGACAAAAGAAAAAAATTAGAGTAGATTCTTCATCAAAATTAAATCAAAGTTTGTAGGTAGAGCACCAAAGAAGAAACAGGCAATATGAGAAGCAAAGATTTTTGGCCATTTACAGAGAAAAACTAAAACGTCAGGCTGATTCTAAGTTAGAAGAGAAGCAAATTCACATTTTCTAGAAAAGAACTACAGTGTCCATAGGTAACTGAGAATGAGGGGAAGGAAATAGTGAAAAAAATATAAAAAGATAACCACTGGAATGTGAGTTTTGAAGGAATAAAAATATAACAACAAAAGTTTTAACATAGATGAAAATGAAAGTTGATGTTTATCAAATTATTTTGAAATCACATTCCTACTCATTCATTTGCAAAAAAAAAAAAAAAGAAAAAGAAAAAGAGTTGTTCAAATCCCTCTGAGCAGTCCTGGCCACTATAGGGGATGTAAACACTGCTTTTCATCCTAGTGTCTCTTTCTTGCCTGCACCTGGTCAGTGTATCATTTCTGGAAGAAGAAAAACTGACTGGGTGACTGTATCATTCTAACCAATGATCTCATTCAAACATTTCTTTTTTTCATCAGATAGTACCTTTTCAAGATTTTTCAATTTTTAAAAAAGTTTTTAGACTAGTCAAGAGCAATAGTGAGAAGAGGGGAAAGAGTAGAACAAGGAGTTTGATCTGTAACTGACTGTGAACAATCAACTGAGATAACTCACTACCTTTGGACCAGTCCTTTTCAACATTTTTGAGGCAATTTTTTTGCATTCTAGGAACTGCAGCACTTTTTCAGAGAACTTTACAAACTGTCAAAACTTTTTTTGTGAAAATGACTGATTTATGTTTTTTTAAAACCTAATAACTTGTTAATATTAAACATTTTAAATTTATTTGACATAACTCTTTGATTTGTTTTTTATAAAAGTCGGGGGCAATTAGACCCCTAAGCCTAGTCTCTGAGATTGCACAGATCTGGATGGACACTTCGATGGTGCTATTTCTGTTCGTTTCTTCTACTTTCAGGATCACTCACAAGGTTTGTGCCACTCTTCACACCTGTGAGGCACTTCACCCTTTAGGAACTTTGATTCACTCCATTGTTGGCCTCATTCAGATTTCTGCTTAAAAAAATACTTTCTCCACCTCTTTCATTGTTTTCTCTTTGCATGCCCCTCTCATCCTCACTATCTCTTTATCTTGCATTATTTTTCTTCAAAGAACTTAACATTTACTGACATTTCTTTGCACATTGATTTGCCTACCGTCTAACTCTGTCACCAGACTGAAAGCTGCATGTGGGTAGGAATTTTGTTTTATTCACCACATTTCCGCACCTAGAACATAGACCCTTCTATCTTCTATTGTACTGGAGAACTTTATTTATTTATTTAACAAATAGCCGGGTGTGATGGCTCACTCTTGTAATCCCAGCACTTTGGGAGGCTGAGGCAGGCAGATCACTTGAGGTCAGGAAATTGAGACTAGCCTGGCCAACATAGTGAAACCCCACCTGCACAAAATACCAAAATTAGCCATGTGTGATGGTGGTGACCTGTAGTCCCACCTACTCAGGAGCCTGAGGCAGGAGAAACATTTCGACCTAGGAGGCAGAAATTGCAGTGAGCCAAGATCGTGCCACTGCACTCCAGCCTGGGTGACAGAGTGAGACTCTGTCTCAAAAAAACAACAAAGAAACAAACAAAAAAATGGAGTAGATTTGGGCAATCATTCTAAACCAAACTTTCTGGAATTCTGACATGTCAGAAAGCAGATAAATTATAGCTCGCATGCACGACTGCACCCAACTCGATTCCTGAGTCTCCTGGCTAAGCTGTAGCTGTAGCATCACACGCATGATGAACAAATGTCAAGAACACAGACGCCACAGCCACGGTGTGGCAGGACTGCTTGGATTCTGACACTTACTAACTGCATAACCCAGCAAGTTAATTGAACTTCACTGTGCCTTGGTTTTCTCATCTGTAAAATTAACAATAGTACCTACCTCATAGGATTAAATGAGATCATATTTGCAAAGTACTGCTTAGGATAGTGGCTGGCACAGAGTAAATGCTATACATTTTTGATAAATAAAACAATTAATAAATGGAAATCTAGGAATGTGAACAAAATTTAAAAGTGAGAAAAGCAAACTTTGGGGCAGCTTGGGGAATTTTGTCATAACTTCTTTTTCTGATCACAAGTGCAATGAGAATACATTTCTTCCCACCCTACCCTAAACTAATGCAATCTAAATTGAGCTGGGGAGCATGCTGCATTCACTAATTAGAATTTCAAAGGGAAGTGATAACCTCACAGAGCACAGCCCCAATGACCCTGAGGGTGACTATATAGGACCTTCAATTGCTGATTCTCTCCCCACCCTTCTCTGGGATCTGTTTCTCCCACCATCTCCATTCTGAGGTAGCTGGAAGAGAGTAGGCTTTGTGCTCTTTGGCAAATACAGGGAGAAAGTAGTAGGTTCAGCCTCTCCAACTGCCCAGGGAGAAAGCAATACCTTTCAAGGTCCCCTGGCTAAATTTTGGAGGGATGCTTCTGTGTGTCACTGTCCGATTCACACCAACATAAACCCTTGAGAAATGCCTGGTCGGTGACATCCTAGAGGTAACACCAAGCAAGCCCCAGATTTTCCCTTCTTCGTCAGCAGTTCCCAGATGAAGTGCTCTTGTGTTTACCCTCTCTGAATCTCTGGATTCCCTGATAGTACCCTCTAAACAAGGATAGAATGTTTCTTACTGGATTCCTCTGTTGGTGGTGACAGAGTTTACCTTAGGTCTCTAGTGGGCCTGGTTGCCCCTGGTATCTCTGGTTGGTACAGCAGAATCCTGACTGAGCTCCTCAGTGCCTTCTTGAATACTGTATAATTAATTAGGCCTCCAATTGTGCCCCCCTTGCCCCAACCCATAGATGGACAAACCCTCCTGCCATGTCTTAAAGAGAAATTACCATAATAAATGAGTCTCCAGACAGCACATTTCCCAGCAAGAGGGGGCATGTAAACCAAGCCTATTAGTATTGGCAGCAAAATCCAATGTGTTATTTTTACCAGTATGAGCACTCTGGGTATCCTGGCCTCCTATATAGATATTTGAAACAAAACAAACAAACAATGCGAAGGGAAGAGGAAAAAAAGCCACACAAATTAGTTACAGTGAGTTTAATGAAAACTAATTCCATTGCTGGGTCCATGTAATATAACCAGCCACTTGTGCTCTGTTCTAGTGGTTTACAATGTTACCTCACCCTCTCCAAGAAATTGGTTTCCCGTAAATCTCTGTGGCCATTCATTCCTGTCTACACATTATGTTCCTAAAATAGATGCCAGCTAAAAATCTCTTCCAGGAGCTTTGTGAAGGAAGGCCTAAATTGCACAACTCCTCCTAGAAGAGAGATGTGATTTTGTAATTGCTTCATAGCAATTACAAAAGCAACAATCATAAAAGAGTTTTAAAGGAGTTTTTCACTACAGTTATTCTCCTGAAATGCACAGCTGAGGGAAAGAAAAGTGTCAGACGCGCTGGGAACGTGCGGAAGCTCCTAGTTGCATCACCCCGGCGTGCCAGGTATTGCAGCAAATAGGAAAGGTAAGCTACCCACTTCTCTGGGCAGGAGAAACTAAAGCAGGAATCACCAACCTCAGCATGGAATTTTCCTATTTCTGTCTGGCCACATCCTCTTGGGCTGATTTAAAGTGCTTTTTGGAGAAATATGTTCTGTTACTATACTAGCGCATCAGATATACCACGTGAACCTGCAAATCCATAGAAAAAGAAGCCGCATTTCAGAGGTGTGATAGCAACAGCACTTGGCAATTTGCAAGTTTGCTACTGCACTCAGAAATATTTAGTCACATGCACATATTGACAGTGATGTACCCTGCCTTGACTTAATTGTTGCATTGGACAGGTGAAAGGCACCTTCCCACCACTCCAGACCCATTTGTTAACAATCGCCAGTGAGTAATCAAAGAGAACAAAAAGAAATGAGAAGTAAACGCAGCAAGTGGGTCGGATCTTTAAACACATACCTCAAACAGGTAGGAGTCAGGGAATCCATGATAGCAAAGACGTTTGGACAAGCCTCACCTCCACCCAGAAATAATTCCTGTGCTGTTCTGAAAAGCAAGACGGTTCACACTAGGAACCGAGCAGTATCTGCAGTATCATTGCTGATTGTGACCTCTGTCTAAGTAAAAGTAAGTCAATGTTTCCTATTTGGCATTGCATGAAAAAAGGGGACTCTTTACCACATCCCTCAAGCTCCTTTTTTAGTGTGGCTCAATAGGAGTTAGGGGGGAAAAATCATTGCCCCCTCCTTGTCCAACGCATGAGGCATTTCTTCTCAAAAGCCCAGCCTCAGCCTCAGGAAGCTGAATACCCCTGCAATGCTAGGCTTCGGCAGCAGCCCCACTGCCTTCTTTCCTCCTGTGGAGTTAAAACTGAGATCTAATTTTTGCTCCGTCCTTAAGAACAATATGACCTCTATTCACAGCCAGCTAGTCCACTTCCAAAGCACCAGTGAAGGAGGGGGCTTCAATAGGATCAAAAGAGACCTTGAACAGGATGAAGGCAAGCAAAGGCAAGAACTGGCCAGATGCCAAGCTATTTCAGGCCAAAGAATCCCATCTTCTATCAAAATGCTGAACTGCAAAACAAACCTGATTTCAGTTCATGGAAGGTTGAGAGAGGAGGGGGAAGGGGCGGGGAGGATAAGAGGAGGAGAGGGAGGAGGGGGACCGTTGGTCTGAATACACATACAAAAATGGACTTCCTGCTCTGCCCAAACTGAATTTCCATGCACTCTTTTTCCAAAGGAATGATTGGAATTAATAAACTTAAAATCAAGATGAAACAATTAGATGGCTTACCTGATTAAAAGGAAAATTATCCATCTGCAGTGAGGAACAGCATCACCCAAAGACGAGATGATAACACTGTGCCTTCAGTTGCAATTGTTCAGATTCCTTCTTGCAAAAGGTTACAAAGTATTTACAAGGACTGCAGTCTCACTGGGGCAGAACACACAGACACACAAACACACACAAACGCACACATACACACATGCACCAGAGACCTCTGCAGTATCCTCTCGGCTTCATCCTCGTCTCACTCTATGGTACCTAATACAAATCAGCAAATAGCTTGTTTAAAAAAAAAAAAGTCAAGCCAGCACCTTACATTACATCGCCATCTAGTGGCTAAATATTAAACACTTTCTCACAATCCAGATTTATGATTTCTTCCTCAACCTCTTTTCTCTCAGCCTCTTTTTTTCCTTTCTTCTCTGTAGTCTCCCACTACTGCTTCTCCTTGCTTCTCTTTCATTGCCAATTGCTATATATTATGAACCTAATGACTCAAAGAGGAAAAAGTTTGAAAGTAAATATAGCTATTTTCAAGTAATATGTGAAAAACTTCAGTATTATTTTTGTTTGAAAATGTTACTTTATTCCTAATATGAATCATAGTTATCTATAAAAATGATATATTTTATAAATAAAACTTTGTCTTTTTATTCCACCAGGAGACAATCAGGTGGCCCTTTATTACAGATCTATGGCTTCAAAGTTTTCTGTCTTAATATTGTGTTTTAGGAGTAGATTCCATATTATAGTGAACAGCTCACAGTCACAAAATGTGAGTTTTACTTCAAGTTCAACACTGATGAACACATGCCTTTAAAAAAAGCCACTAAAGTCTTCTGTGGACATTTACCTTCTTACTATCTTCATCTGTAATTAGAGATTAAACAAGACTTTCAACCCACTCTAAATTTCTATGGTTTCACATCCAATGTTTTCCCATCTTGTGGTCACAACCTAAAGCTTAATTATAATAACCCATTTTAATAAGCAAATATATATAGAGACAGAGTCCAAACTGCCTATTTCCCAAAGATAGAATTATGAAAACTATGAATATCAGGTTTTTCTAAGACAATGAAAATCCATGCTAAACTATTTATAACTCTTGGAACTGAGAGTAGAGATTTTATGTTATATATTGTATTCTAAAATAGAATCAGCTTTAAACATTCAGTCATACATAAAATCACAATTAATTATGTATAGATTAATCGTTGGAAGTAAATATTTCATCCTCATTATTTTTTTTTGCCACCTAACACACTTCTAATTACAATCATTGCATGTGTTTTAGCAATTATCAACATAACCTTCAATATATAATCTTTCTCTTCCTTATTACAGGATGGTGAGATAGAGACTATTAATGTTATTATAATTATAATTATTCCTATTTATAATTGAGAACGCTGAAGCTTTCTGAGACTTATTGAGGTTTATTCAAGGCCACATAGCTTGCAAAGCAATAAAACTAAGGCTCTTGGTCCCAAGAGCCCAAAGAATAATCCATTGTTCTTTGCAACGTATCTAAAAGTTCACTACTTTTTCCTGTTCTAGAATCACATAAAAGTAATTTTGATTTCTATGTTTACAAAACATTTACTAGCCCTTAATTATGGACTAATCGGGTCCATCTTGTGGATCCATCTTTTTATCTATAAAAGAAAGAAATTAAGTAAGATAATTTCCTGCTCCAGCTCAAAAACTCTATCCAGTGCTTTCCCAAAAGCCAGTCAGAGTAGCATGAACACATTCATTTGAAGTTACTCAGTGTCTGGGAAATGATGATGTCCAGTATTTGGTAGAGTCAGAGCAAAGTTGAAAGAAGCTGAGGAGACTGGTGATCAACAACTGGTAAACAATTACCAAGATGTTAGAGATGAAAAGGGAGTGGGAACTGCATGAACTAACAGGCGATTTTTTTTTAGAATAATATATTCCATATGAATAGTACTTACAGTTTAGATATGTAGAAATACAAAATAAGAACATCCCTGGCCACATGTTTTAATGAATTTTAATTGTATATTATAGGTGCCAATTTTTCTGAGTGTCTGCTCTTAACAATTCCCCCAATAGTCCTTCTCCCCTAATCCTTAGTGATAAACCTATCCTCTTGCTACAGAGGACTGGAGCAGGAGAGGGTAGCTACGCAGCTGACCTGGTCAAAGAGAGCCACTACATGTGATTCTGGCAGCTGTGGGGACAGCCTTCCCTTACCATGGGGACTCAGGACCAGGTGGGCCAGGATGCTGAGATAAAGCAGTCACACAGATGTGGAGGAAGAAGTGACAAAAGACAGAGCCAGAAAACTCCCTGGGTTCCCAGTAGTGTTCCTGTTTCCATCTCCAGTCTACTCAAGACCCAACCACTTTCTTGATGTTGAGTTCCGTGATAAACTCAAACTCCATTTTTGCTTAATTGAACTTGGTTTCTGTTAGTCTATGGAGGCCTAACCACTTCATTAGCTTCAAGGAAGCTGCCAGTACTGCATCTATCAAGTATTATTCATATTCTGGGCATCTGCCACTTCATTTATTCACTTCTTCATGCACCTGATATATGCCAGGCACTTTTCCAGGTACTTAAGTAACATCAGCGAACAAACCAGATCAAAACCCTCCCTTTGTGGAGTTTACATTGACATGTCAGTCATACGGAAAGGTACAATGCGTTCAGCGTGCACGCTACCCTTCTTCTGCCTTGATGTCTTTGTTCACAACCTTCACTTCTCTTGGCAGACCTTTCATCCATCTACATGTAGCAAATTCTACCAATATTCTAAATGTCTGGATCAAATATTCTGTCTTCTTCAACGTCTTTTCTATTTTCTCAGCAGATAGAATTCTTTTTTCTTTTGTTAATTATGGAACAATTTTATGTTTTATCTTATGAAACATGGTCACTTGACAAGTTGAAAGCATTGAGCATAAGGAGATAAATGACTATTCTCATACAGTCTCTGAGAAAAGGCCAATATCCCAAGCATGGCCCAAAGAGTACTATTAACTAACAGCTCATCATTCTGTACACAGACATTTCATTCATCAGAGCTGAAGCAGTTTTACAGTATTAGTAACTTTAAATATTCCATGTTTAAGGCTAAGCATAAAGGCAAAATATGAGATTTTTATTAAATTAGTATAATATGCACTTAAAATCACATATTTATTTTTTAAAGTTAGCAAAAGATATTAAAACAAAACTCTGTGCTACCTTATATCGCTACTGCACTTGTCCCACTTGACCTTGTGCTAAGAGTTTTATGTATGTATTTTATTTGGTTCCCAGAATGTAAACTCCCTGTGGAACCAGCTTTACATTTTACTTGTTTTTTTGTAGATTAATTTATTGAGAGATAATTTTGTCTCTTTCTCACTGTTACGTTTCCAACGTCAAAAAACGAAAAAGCAATCTTCCCCTGCCCCCATCGGTAAAGTTAGCCATTCCAGGAAACCCTTCATAATCTTGTTTCAGAAGTTGAAAAAAATTAGCTGTTCACTTCCTAGGTGACAATACTTCCATCTGTGAATGAATGGACTTGCTAAACTGGCCTAGGGGGTGTGGCTGTGGCTTTTTAATGAGAGTTCCTAACAAGGGAAAGAGAATAAAGGCATAAGATGTCATTTAGTCTTTGTAAGACTCTGTCTCTGTCCTGAGAATGTGGTTGTTACTTGGTTATTGCTCTGCTGGTTGCACTGCTCAGTGCCAAAACATAAAAGGGAATATTACAGTGGGACATCATCTCTGTCAATAGATCTTGGGTATTAAAAAGAGAGTGAGGTCACTCAGGTGGAAAAAGCTGTGCCAGGTAATTTTGTCTGTTAGTTTTAAGACATATAGGAGAGTCTCTTGATTCCATTAGATCTTGAAAGAGTTCAAAGAGAGAACTGCCTCACTATCAGAAGACTGAGGAATTAGTGTAATTAGTATCTGAATATTATTTAATATTTTCTTGCATAGAAATTAAAGGCAATTTGTTATCAAAAACATTCTTTCAAATGTCTATCTCCTGGAGTTGTGGAGTTCTGAAATTTTAGCCAGCTGCCTTATAAAGAGAATTTATTAATTAACTTTATGCCTGCCAAGGAGAAGGAAGCCATTCTTTATTTTTAGCCAAAAATTTCCCGAAGTAATGGCCAAATCATTATGTTTTGGGTTCTGGATTCTCTTGTTTAGAGTTATCAATGACATTTGAGTTTTAAGGCAGAAATGTTTCTAAATTCCCCTGTCATTTGTTTGGGAATCTATGGTCACTGGGCAACATGAAGCTGGGTCTCCCCTCTCTTCCCACCACAGGAAAGGAATCGCAGGCTGGAGGCGAACTTGGGTGCCTTGGGGTGGTGTCCCAAAGGAGGTGGTGGTGACAACAGACAAGTCTAGATGTTAGCAGGTCTTCTGATGAAGTTGGGGAGTGATCCCAACACAGATAGCAAATGCTAGAGTTAGGATTTCAATTCAGACCTTATGATTTTAAATCTACAGGACCACTGTATCACTACAAATCCTGGCTTTGCCCCCTTTTGATTGGAGTAATCAGATAAAGCACACTACTAATGTGATCCTTGGTAAATGTAATTTACTACTTAAGTACTTTGCTTTTGTAGATGTCAATTTCCTAGTTTTCTTTTATTTTTCTTTTGGTAAATGCAGCATTTTGCAAAAATTTACTACCAATTCCTTGCTCTCACAAAGCATTTACCAACACTGTGCCACTATTTCAGAAATAGAAACCAAATCCTAGCAGAAAATGATAAACTCATATATTTCCTTTTGAGATTAACCTGCCCTTTTGAAAGGAAGCCAGAAATGAATGTGAAATTTATTTGCTATTAGACAAATAAATGCAGAAACTGCAATTAAGAACTCTTTTTTAGGACTAGAGGCAACTAGTTGTTCTGCAAGTTTAAAGTTACAATTTTTTGGTGGCAAAAATTGGCCAACTGATTTCAAAATACTTATAGGTACTAAAGTGGACTTTTGAAACTGTGGTAAAGTCCATACATTCCATAAATTAATAAAACAAATAATCAGCCATTTTTTTCAAATATGATATAAAAATATCTAAGGGCTCCTCCCCTCCGCTGCATCTGGAATTCACTGAATCAAAGCTGTTATAGACTTGCATTTTTTGATGCACAGATAACCACTTTTTAAATCACTTGTAATATAATGAACATAAATAACTGAATTTTTTCTTACAGATTTGATTCTGAAGTATTTTTGAAGTGTAGTTAGAATCAATGTGTTTGTGGGCACACATTAAACTATTTAAAATTTTATTAAAAGTTTTTTTAAAATCCTTAAAAGACAGAGAATACCAGTTCTCTCTCTCTCTCTCTTTGCGGTAGTGGAGAAGAAAAAATAGTACAGGCTTTTCTTAACTCACCACGATGCAGTAATTAAAAGTGAGAGAGAAAGGAGGGAAGTTGGGGGATTATGATGGAGATAATCAGATTCCCCAGTTGCCCTCTGCCTTCCCTGCTGTCGAGACAGGGCATATTCTGGCACAGGAGCCAGAATTATGTCTGCAGGTGATTATTTCAAGGAAGCAGTTACTCCTTGTTGGAAGATTCACTGCAATTTCCTTTCAATTACATAGGCAGCCACTGGTGTTGGAGAAGGAAATAACAATATTCCCAAACCAAATAAGTAGGTTTTATGAACAAGACAGAACAATACATGAACCTGATTTCTCGAAGAGAAATTAAGTATATGAATGTCAATCATCTGATGAGATTAGCATTACAATATAGGTTTAGAATGAGTATTAAATCACAAAGTTACTTTTTATCACTTTATATAATAGCATTGCTCCTTTGATTATATCACCAACCGAGCAGCACTTCAAAAATTACTGTGGTGCTCTGTATATATTTTTAATTTTAAATCCTTTATTATTTTGGGGCCTGGTTTATATTTGATCTTTTCTTCTTCAGCTAATGTGTAAGAAGACATTATCAATATTTAGTGAAGATGACACTAAAATGCTGTTTTTCAAAACAAACTCTTCGCCTTTTCCTAAACAAGCAGGGAGCCATTATGCCTTCACTGTTTCACTTCCTTTGGTTCCTCTGTTTGCAGGACCCTCTCTTCTTTGACCGCATCTTCCTCCACCCTCTATCTGTGCACCTCCCCGCTGTCTAACCCCACTCAGTAACCTCTTTGAGAGTAAGAACTATGACTTATTTTTTTGTCACTGTTCTCAAAACATATCCCAAGTCTGTGGTAGAATTAAGGTAGTTTCTGGAGAGAACCTGATAACATCTGCTGAGTATTGATGAATAACCATTCCAGAATAGAATTCCAACAAAACCCTCGAGTAGGATAAAATAACTTTGTGAACCTCATAAAAAAGAATGTCAATTTACATAAATCATTACCATTGCTTTATGGATAGAGTTTTGCTAATCATTGAGAAATTATGGAACTGGAAAGTTCTCAGAGATAAACCAGGCAAGGGTTCTTATTTTGGATATGAGGAAACTGATGCCAAGAGAGGTGCAGGGACTTGTCCAAGGTCACATAGATAGTTTTATACCACAAAGGTCCATTCAAGTGTTTCCACAGTTGAACTCTAAAGAAAATTAATATTGAGAAAGGTACATCAGCACATAAGAAGCAAAATGGAAATGAGTGAAGTATTTCTAGATATGCCACAATTGATTTTCACTCATGTTTTGACAGAGAGATGGATGTGATGAAGGGTATGAGTGCAGTTACTGTTTAAGAAGGTGATGGACTAACCAACATTGGTTTTAGTGAAGAATAAAGAAAGTGACTGTCCTTCAATCTAGCTCCACATGCTGTTCTTAAATATTAACCACAAAGTGCTCAAGCCCAAGGGCACGAGCTCCGGGTACGCAGAGTGTAGCATTGACAGCTTTCAGGAATGCAGGCCCAATGAGAGCCCCAGAAAATATCCAGGAAGCAAACTATCTTGAAGTTCTATACTTTCCTTGAAATGACAAGATGAAATCTAAAAATATGTGTTCTGCTTTTTTAGTCTCATAAACCATATTTATATGATAGTTATCTGTCATATGGTAAGAAAAAATTCAACATTTCACATGCCCGAGCTTCATACCCCTCCTTTAAATATATCAAGATTTCATAAAGCTTTGGTTCTTCAGAAAAGATCAAGGTACATCACAGTATTTAAAGCATTATCTCCATATCTATTGCCACAGGAGGATAAAGAGAAAATAAACATAAATGTAAATAATGAAAATGCCTGAGCAATCATAAAGTATGAAGTTACTGTGTGGATTCTATTCTGTGTTTATGTGTTTTTTCCTTTACTCTTAAGTCAGTTAAACATAATGCTTGGATTCTTTCCTGATTTATTTCATTCAGCAATCCCCCCCAGCCCCCGACATCCCTTGCAAAGATGAATCAACAAAAGCTATTACCAAGAACAATATGATTGATTACTTATTTTCCATTTAAATCTATCTTTATATCAACCACCTCACTTGCCTACCGATTGAAGAGTTTCAATTAGATTTTTTTTATAAAGAGGACTTTCTTTACTCTAAAGGATATAGCTGATATTTATGAAGACAATGCTTTATTTACAGAGTAAAACTGAACTTTGCCATAACTTAGCATAAGCAAATATGTAGTTCCTGTTTCCCTAAAGGATTCCTGTCAACATCTTTTTCCTTTCATGTTCAAAGGCAGAAAGCCATTGGCTTTACCAGGAACACAGCAAAGCCATCTGTAAAGTATGCAAGTGTCGCTGGAATTAGGTGCTACCATATTTCTTGGGGAAATTAACACTTTTGACACATCTGTATGCAGTTCCAATCTTCGGATATCAATTTACAAACTCACATAAATTACATTTGGTTACATCTTTTGTTTTTGTCTCTTTCCTTGAGAAAAGCAAGAATTCTACTCTAGGCCAAATAATGGACAGAGATCATTAGGGCCCACTCCAGGGATTGAGGCCCATTAGAAGAGATTGGCAAGTGAGTAGGGAAAAGGTACGTCGAGGGTCAGAAAATAATCACATTTAGCCTAGTTCTCCTGGAGATTCCTTGGAAATTTTGGGGCCCATGAGCTCAGGTGCTGCTTCTGGGATTGCCCCTATTCGTATCAAATAGCAGAGAACTGAGATGCTTACCCACACCTGAGATTTGGATGCAAGTATGGGATAGAGGTGCTAGGCAGCTGCACTTTCATGCCTCAGTGCAGTCTCTCATACCTGTTCATCTGCAGTGGCGTGAAAGGCAAACAGATTCCTCTGCTCATTATGGGTTGTTGAAATAACAGAACCACTTGGTCTCAACATTTTCTATGACACTTGATACATAAGGAAGCTAAGAGATTAAAAGTCCTTGTTTCTATATTCCACTAGGTCTTTTTGAAAGTCTCTTTTACATTCTGGTTGCTATCATGACATCAAAGTCACCTGTATTCCTCATCTTTGTGGGGAAGAGCAGGCTAAATAAAGTAGGTAAGGACACCTTCTGAGTCTGCACCCCTTTAACTGACACATAGGGGATGTGGCCCTTGATGTTTCTGCTTCCCTCATTCTTTCTGCAACTAAGCAAATATAGAATGTGGGTTTTCCCGTGCACTTAGCAAGGATGAAACTCAGTGATCATTTGCTCTACTTCACATGGTAGTTGTTTCTAAGATTACATATCATACATATGCATATATATATATATGTTATGTTGTGCTACACACACACA
Organism: Piliocolobus tephrosceles; assembly: GCF_002776525.5. Lineage (NCBI taxonomy): Eukaryota > Metazoa > Chordata > Mammalia > Primates > Cercopithecidae > Piliocolobus > Piliocolobus tephrosceles. Next base: position 52,017,596 of record NC_045444.1, read on the forward strand.
ACTGTTAATGAGTGTTCTATCCCCCCTTTTTTTGTCTCTCTGCTCTCTAGGACAGCAGTAGCTTTATATGTATCTCCATCTGCCCTAAGTCTCCTCTCTTGGGCATTACAAACAGAGTTACCTTTCTATGAACCATCTATTGCTTTAAAATTATACCTCGGATGCAGTCAGGTTCCTAGCAGAAAGTAGATGGTACATTCAAAATGGTTAAAATAAAAACAATTATGGAGAAACTATTGACCAAGTGGGTTAAGATGGTTGATGAGTGCCCGGGAACTAGCAATAGAGAGAGCCAGTGCCATTCCAGGCAAGAGTGAAAGAGTGGCACCAGATTTCAATGAGAGTTAGAGCTTTAGAAGACTCGACCAAGAAGCTTAACTAAAGAGGAATGCAGCTGTTTTTTTAAGCTAGGAAGTGAGGTGTGGTGGGGAAGACTCTTCAAATTTCTGCTAATGCCTGTCTTGGGCTGCATTCAAAGCCATCTGAGAATGTTTTCTCCAGGTTAGCAGATGTGAAGGGTTGGTGGGAACTGGGGAAAATAACGATGTGTCTCATCTTATCTCTAAAAGCATATCTTTTTCTTTGCTTAAAAAGCAAAACACATGTGTTTAAAATATTTTACAGAGATGAACAAAACTGTTTATGATAAAAGATCCTATTTAGTACCCTAACCCTTAGTACAGTGCCTAGTATACGGTAGTGTATGATAGGGTTTGGCTGTGTCCCCACTGAAATCTCATCTTGCATTGTAACTTCAGCAATTTCCATGTGTCATAGGAGGAACCTGGTGGGAGGTAATTAAATCATGGTGGCGAGTCTTTCCTGTGCTGTTCTCATGATAGTGAGTAAGTCTCACCAGATATGATGGCTTTAGAAATGGAATTTTGCTGACATAGCTGTCTTTTTGCCTGCTGCCATCCACGTGAGATGTGACTTGCTCCTCGTTGCCTTCTACTGTGATTGTGAGGCCTCCCCAGCCATTTGGAACTGTAAATTCAATAAACCTCTTTCTTTTGTAAATTGTCACATCTTGCGTATGTCATTATCAGCAGCTTGAATTGGTACTGGGAGTGGGGCACTGCTAAAACATTCTCAGAGCCCAACAAATGCTGGAGCCCTGGAAGAAGGGCTACTAGTGGGAGCACTGGACTCCAAGGAATGCAGACCAGGGAAGAGAGTGTTGGGAGTAATAAAATGTGGGTTAGAAGTGGAATAATGGGCAAGTAGAGGGAAAGACTTTCAAAGTCCACTTTCCATGGACTGAGTAACTTGGGGGCCTTTATCCATTGGCTCTGAATGCAGCCCAAGACAGGCAGTGTACTGGGAGTGGGGCACTGCTAAAAAGATTCCTGAAAATGTGGAAGCCACTTTGGAACTGGGTAACAGGCAGAGGTTGGAACAGTTTGCAGGGCTCAGAAGAAGACAGGAAAATGTGGGAAAGTTTGGAACTCCCTAGACACTTGTTGAATGGCTTTGACCAAAATGCTGGTAGTGATATGGACAATGAATTCCAGGCTGAGATGGTCTCAGATTGAAATAAGTAACTTGTTGGGAACTGGAGCAAAGGTGACTCTTGTTATATTTTAGCAAAGAGACTGGTGGCATTTTGTCCCTGCCCTAGACATTTGTGGAACTTTGAACTTGAGAGAGATGATTTAGGGTATCTGGTGAAAGAAATTTCTAAGCAGCAAAGCATTCAAGGGGTGACTTGGGTGCTATTAAAAGCATTCAATTTTAAAAGGGAAACAGAGCATAAAAGTTTGGAAACTTTGCAGCCTGACAATGCAATAGAAAATCAAACCCCATTTTCTGAGGAGAAATTCAAGCTAGCTGCAGACATTTGCATAAGGAATGAAGATCTGAATATTAATCCCCAAGAGAATGAGGAAAATGTCTCCAGGGAATTCAGAGGTCTTCATAGAAACCCCTCCCATCACAAGCCTGGAGGCCTAGGATGAAAATGTGGTTTCATGGGCCAGGGCCAGGGTTCCCATGACTTTGTGCCCTATGCCTCAGCCACTCCAGCTGTGGCTGAAAGGGACCGACATAGAGCTTGGGTCATGGCTTCAGAGGGTGCAAGCCTCAAGCCTTGGCAGCTTCCACGTGGTGTTGAGACGGCAAGTGCACAGAATCAAAAACTGGAGTTTGAGAACCTCTGACTAGATTTCAGAAGATGTATGGAAATGCCTAGATGCCCAGGCAAAAGTTTGCTGCAGGCATGGGGCCCTCATAGAGAACCTCTGCTAGGGCAGTATGGAAGGGAAATGTGGGGTCAGAGCCCCCACACAGAGTACCTACTAGTGCACCACTTGGTGGAGCTGTGAGAAGAGGGCCACCATCCTCCAGACCCCAGAATGGTAGATCCACTGACAACTTGCACTGTGTTCCTGGAAAAGTCACACTCAATGCCAACCCTTGAAAGCAGCCAGGGGGGAGTCTGTACCCTGCAAAGCAACAGGTGTGGAGCTTCCCAAGACCATGGGAACCCATCTCTTGCATCAACGTGACCTGGATATGAGACATGGAGTCAAAGATCATTTTGGAGCTTAAAGATTTGACTGCCCTGATGGATTTCAGACTTGCATAGGGCCTGTAGCTCCTCTGTTTTGACCAGTTTCTCTCATTTTGAATGGCTGTATTTGCCCAATGCCTGTACTCCCATTGTATCTAAGAAGTAACTAACTTGCTATTGATTTTATATCCTCATAGGCAGAAGGGACTTACCTTGAGACTTTGGACTGTGGACTTTTCAGTTAATGCTAAAATGAGTTAAGACTTTGGAGGACTGTTGGGAAGGCAAGATTGGTTTTGAAATGTAAGGACATGAGATTTGGGAGGGGCCAGGGATGGAATGATATGGTTTGGCTGTGTACCCACCCATATCTCACCTTGAATTGTAAGTCCCACCATTCCCATGTGTCATGGGAGGAACCCAGTGGGAGGTATTTGAATAATGGGGGTGTGTTTTCCTTGTGCTGTCCTCATGATAGTGAATTAGTCTCACAAGATCTGATGGCTTTAACAATGGGAGTTTGCCTGCAAAATCTCTCTTTTTGCCTGCTGCCATCCATATGAGATGTGACTTGCTCCTCCTTGCCTCCAGCATGATTGTGAGACCTCCCCAGCCATGTGGAACTATGAGTCCAAGAAACTTGCTTTTCTTTTGTAAATTGCCCAATGTATTAGTTCATTTTCATGCTGCTAATAAAGACATACCTGAGACTGGGTAATCATGGCAGAAGGTGAAAGGCACATCTTACGTGGCAGCAGGCAAAAGAGAATGAGAACCAAGTGAAAGTGGAAACCCCTTATAAAACCGTCTCGTGAGACTTATACACCACCGCAAGAACAGTATGGGGAAAACTGCTCCCATGATTCAGTTATCTCTCACCAGGTTCCTCCCACAACACATAGGAATTGTGGGAGCTACAATTCAAGAAGAGATTTGAGTGGGGCACAGCCAAATCAGCAGGTAGATAGGAATAAATATATTGATATTCAAGCAGTACTATTTTTAGATCAATTCTAAGAATAATTTTAGAAAAATAATAATTGTTAATTTTGTTGAGGATTTAATATATTTTGGGACCTTCAAACCTCACAACAGTCTCATAAGATAGTTACTATTACTGTGTTATCTTCATGAATTTATAAATGAGGCAACTGAGGCTCAGAGTAGTTGAGCATCTTGGCCAAGATCACACAGTAACAAGGTGACTAAGTGTGATTCTGAAACCATCAGTCTATCTCCAAAGTACCTAATCTTACCATAAGGCCATACTAAAACTCTCCACAATATCACATTATTAAAATTATGGTGGAAAGTCTCTGCAATTCAAGTTCACAGGCAAACAAACAGAAGACGATAGTCTTTCTTTACTGATCAGGATTACATCGCATTAAGCTCATGGAAGGACATAATGGGGGAAGGATATTTCTACATGTAACTGACCCAAGATAGTTTTAGGTGTATGATAAAACTATAGCCTGCATTCTTGTCAAACATGTCAGGGGGCAGCATGTGGCAGGGTGGGAGGGAGGCAAATAGAGATCTTCCTTCTTACTTGCCTCAGATTCTTCAATCTTCCATAGCAAATGAAAGAATATAACTACGTTTGGAAGTACTCTCACCAAGTTAACAAATACGCTAAACACAGGAGTAGTGAGGGGAGAAGCATGTCTCAGTCTGGCAAAGCTTCAGACTCCAGAAGTCTAAATTTGTTAGAAATGAAAAAGCTAACAAAGCAGAACTGCTGATCGTGAACACTTGACAGTAAGATTCCTTTGGTGGAAGCTTTGTGTTGCAAATATTATATTTAATTAGGTGTTTTTTTGTTGTTTTTTTTTTTTTTCTCAGTTCATTTTCTAAAAACAAGGGCTTTTTGGCTCTGCTTGATGTTTGTGAAGACACGGACCACACAAAACCGTGATACTTTCTGAATTTTAAAGCCTTGCTTCTCCAAGTGTGGCCACAGACTGGCAGCATCCCCACCTCTTGGGAGCTTGTTGAAAATGTGGTCTCTTTGGCTCCACCCAGACCTTCTAAATAAGAATGTGCATTTTAACAAGATTTCCCCAGGTGATTCCATGCGTATTGGTATTTGAGAAGCCCTGACTCTCACATCTGGCCTCAGCTCTTAAAGCCTTCTCACTTCCTTCTGCATCTTGAACATGTAAATCAGCCACTCTGACCTGCTCACCAGTCCCTGGGTGTTCCCATTCCCCTTTGCAGCCCTGCTTGTACATACTATTTAGATACACAAAGCAAACACCCAATCTACTCTTCTAAGTCACATTTCTAATGTCAGTTGACTTGAGTGGCTCTTTAAATAAAAATTAACTTTCCAGTTTCTCTTCCCTCAGGCACAGTCTGCAGTGGCAATCGCTGTTATTTTTTTAATCTTCTCTAAAATTCTTGTGTATATCCAAGCATCCAAAATATACATGTTTTACATTTTTTTTTGAAATAACTTTGTACCAGACACCAGGCATGATGGTTCACGCTTGTAATCCCAACAATTTGGGAGGCTGAGGTGGGAGGATTGCTTGGGGCCAGTAGTTCAAGACCAGCCTGGGAACCCATCTCTACAAATATTTTTTTAAAAAGAAAGAAAAACATCACACAATATATATGACTGTAAACCTAGTTTAATTACATAATTTATCTCTAATTAGTTCACTTATGATTGCTTAAAATATTTTGTTCTGTATATAGATGGATACACCAAAGTTTATTTAATCAGTTCTCAGATGATAAACACTTATGTTATTTTCTTTCTTTTTTTTTCTTTTTTTTTTTTTTTTTGCTGTTTCTAACAATGCTGATGTATACATTTCTCTACAATTGCATTTCGCACTTTTGCAAGTTTTCCTTTAAGATCTAGTCTCAGGAAATGGTTCTGTCTGGTGGAAGGGCATGTGCCTTTTAACCTAGTAGATATCAATAGATTTCCCTCCAAAGATGTGGCACCATTTTATATTCCAGAACAGCATAAGGCACCTGTTTCCATCACTAGAAATTATCAAACTTTTTTCTTTGTTGACTGGGAGGTAGAATCTAGGCTGTCTTAAATTTATCCAGGAATTTCTCTGAGGCATTTATGAGTAGACACACAAAGAGGGTGGAGGAGAAAGAGGAAGTGCATTCTAAGAAGAGGAGGTATCATGTAGGACACATGTAAAGTTGGGTCTGTGGAAGTGGCTAGAGTCTGGAGAGATAGGTAGACAGCCAGATCAGAAGGGCCTGGCATACCTGCTAAAGAGGGAAAACCGGAACCACATTCTCAAGGAATCCATGAGAATATGGTATTGAGAAGATAAAACCAAATAGTTTGTTTTTTATTCCCACAAGTTTGGAGGAACCATCTATTTCTTGTCAGGGCATTGACTGATAATAGTTGTGTCTTTATAATTGGCTTATTTTCTCCTAAAACTCAAGTTAGACAAAGTAAGTGCGGGTGTGGGAAGGTTGGCTACTTGTTAGGAAGCAACATTTGGTAAATCTGGAGGCCAAACCCAAAACTTTTTTATTTTTATGTTCCTGGTTGTGCTTACTAATATAAAGTTAATTGTAATGCTTTTACTAGAAGCTGTACATTTGAAATCAAAACACTCTATCACTGCTACTTTCCCTTCTCCCAGTATGAGATAACAGTAATATTCTTTAGGAAATTTCATATGGAAGGTTGGTACCTGTTGTACTTGCCTTACAGCTCTGAATAAAACAATTCCAACAGAACATTGACAACTACTAGAATCCAATTTCACTGTCTCACTTGCTGATATGGTTTGGCTGTGTCCCCACCCAAATCTCACCTTGAATTATAATAATCACCATGTGTCAAGGGTGAGACCAGGTGGAGATACTTGAATCATGGGGGCAGTTTTCCCCATACTGTTCTAGTGGTAGTAAATAAGTCTCACGAGACCTGTTGGTTTTACAAATGGGAGTTCTCCTGCACAAGCTCTCTTGCCTGCAGCCACGTAAGGTGTGTCTTTGCTTTTCCTTTGTCTTCTGCCATGATTATGATGCCTCCCCAATCATGTGGAACTGTTAGTCCATAAAACCTCTTTCCTTTATAAGTTACCCAATCTTGGGTATGTCTTTATTACCAGCGTGAAAACAGACTAATACACTCGTTGAATATAAAACAGAAATAAAAAGAGAATGCCACTTTATCAGAGAGCTATAATTTCATTTGAAACAAAACAAGAAAGATTAATTTTTTCAGAACTCAGCATTTTTATCAAACAAATTCCAGATCCTGAGACATGTGTGACTGATGATGTATTTCGGGGTAAATGAGGAAAACAAAAACGTTGAGACCTTTACTTATCCTCAATAATCAATGCATCTCCAAAATGACTCTATTAAATCTAATCATCTTGGATTTGGTTGATGTTTGGATGACGATATTGCCAAGCTAAACTCCTTTACATAGAATATTCTAATTAGAAAAACATCTGAGGAATCATCTAATTCAGGCTTTCAGTTGACAAAGAATTTATTTTACTTTTGTAAAAATTTGTTTGGCTTTATATGGAGGTTTCTCAAAAAACCTTGAATAATTATTTTCTGAAATAATATTCTAAATTGGAATAAAAGATCATTCACGTTCACCTTGGGTATTCGCTTTAAGATTAAAGAGGGAAGTGACTTTGCCAAGTTTGTGACATTGTATTTTAAAGGAGGAATTGGTATTTGATGTTGGAAACAATTTTTCAGGTTCAAAGTCTGAAAACATCTCTGTATCAAACTCAAAGAGATTTTCTCAAGTGAAATAAAATGAAACAAAGAAAGTAGCATTAGCAGTTGCAAGTTGCAGAGAGTTCTTTTTAAAATTTGTTCTTCGGTTCTTCTAGGCCTCATTTGCAAGTTGCTACTTAATTAACTAGGGTGGATGATGTTAGGTAAAGTCCAAAATGTAAAGGAACTACACAGCAATACCAACATTTCAGTATTTCTTCAATAAAAGTTACTGACACTCTCTATATGTCAAGCACTAGAGGGTACCAGTGAAAAGAGATGGTGTGTTGCTATGTTCTGCATTTTTGTTGATGAAAACAGAGAAGTTGGCTGGGTTATCAATGTAGTACCTCTGGTAAAGCTCAAGTATAGGTAAATTTAATTCAGTCTTGTGTTTGAATTATTCCCTCTTAAGAGGGAAATAATCCTATTCCCATGGAGTTTTTTGAGGGCACTAAGTGATAGAATGCATGTGACTATGACTAGTATAATAGTGTGTTAAAATCATTCTGTAATACATATACAGGAAAATTAATTAAGCATATCATACAAATAAATGTGTAAGCCAGGTAAATGCATTAATCCTAGGAATAAAGCAAAGCATTGCTAATATCTCTGAAGGTCTTAGAGCATGAAGACTCTTGAGACAGGTCTTTATAAAAAATCACTTAGAAATTATACTTACCAATGTGTTCAAACTACATGAACTATTGAGTTTTGCTTTGTAAGATAGTGGAACAAGAAGTGAATTTGGCATTTGGAGACCTTGAGCCTTTATTTTCTTACTGCAAAATGACAGAGATAATGGGGCCTATCTTTTAGAGTTGCTACGAGTCTCAGAAAGGATCATGGTTTTGTTTTTTTGAGACAGAGTCTCGCTTTGTCGCCCAGGCTTGAGTGCAGTGGCACGATCTCAGCTCACCGCAACCTCCGCCTCCCAGGTTCACACAATTCTCTTGTCTCAGCCTCCTGAATAGCTGGGACTACAAGCGCGCACCACCATGCCTAGCTAATTTTTATATTTTTTAGTAGAGATGGGGTTTCACCATGTTGGTCAGGCTGGTCTCAAACTCCTGACCTCATGATCCGCCAGCCTCGGCCTCCCAAAGTGCTGGGATTACAGTCGTGAGCCACCACACCGGCCTAAGTAATTTTTTTTTTTTTGAGATGGAGTCTCGCTCTGTAGCCCAGGCTGGAGTGCAGTGGCGCCATCTCGGTTCACTGCAAGCTCTGCCTCTGGGGTTCACGCCATTCTCCTGCCTCAGCCTCCCAAGTAGCTGGGACCACAGGTGCCCACCACCATGCCAGGCTAATTTTTTTGTATTTTTAATAGAGACAGGATTTTACCGTGTTAGCCAGGATGGTCTGGATCTCCTGACCTCGTGATCTGCCCGCCTCAGCCTCCCAAAGTGCTGGGATTACAGGCATGAACCATCATGCCCAGCCAGGATCATGTTTTTTAAATTACTTGAAAATACAGATATAGTCATTCAAGTATGAGGTATTATTTTAGCAGAAATATAGCTACCTATATCTTATATTAGGTTCCTTAATCCACATATATCTCAGAATAACACCTGATTTGAATTGTAGAATAGTATACTGAAAAGAATCTTTAACTGTTGGGGAAAAGGTGTGTGTGTGTGTGTGTGTGTGTGTGTGTGTGTGTGTGTGTGTGTAGGTGTGCATGCATGTGTGTGAGGCTTGTCTGCTGTCGCACATATCAGGTCCAGAAAATGTCATACTAAATTGCCAACTGGTTTAGGTAAAAATTCATGGAAAGGTATAATTTAAAATTCTGAGACTCTAGCTTGTAACATTTGTAATTTTAAGGCTAAAGACATGAAAATGAACTTAAATTCAATATTCCTTCCAACAGCCTATGGTTTTATAACTTTTTGATTACACGATATGACCCCAACTGCCTTCTATGTATGGTGAATAGTTCTAAATTGAAGGCCCTTTATCTTCTAAACTCTTTGATGAGTTTGGACATCTACATCTGGATATAAGAGCTGTGGAGAGACGGACTGCTTTCCACACTAAGAAGAGAAAAATTTGGAGTGTTCAGATCTCTCAGAGTGGGGATGAGGAGCAGAGATGGGATGGGGAAGGGAGAAAAGGCAGTAGAAGACCACATCTTTCCTAGTGTTTATTAAATTGAAAAGGTGATTGGTGTAGGTAAGTCTCTGTTAAAAACTAGTGACAGACAGACACTGGGTCACTTGAGAGTATATATGAAACCAGGATGCCAGGACACAGAGGATGATGTAAGACTTTAAGCCCCTGATAAGTTGCAGAAGGTTTTGGACTTCCACTGACTGTGGTATTGGTAGATATCTTGCTCAGATATGTACCAATAGATCATCACCTAGATCTTCAAGGGGGCAAACAGGTCCCACCTTATACCTGAGTTATACAAGTAAAACATATCTTCATTTATTTATAAGTTTTAACCTACCTACTTCCAAAAGGATAAATGGTATGTTTGTTGTATTATTTATTATGATGGAACTTTTCATAGGCGAGCTAATCTAGGTCAGTGGTTCTCAAATGAGGAGGAGATCAGTTTTGCCTTTGAGAGAAAGGTATCAATGTCTGGAAATATCTTTGATCATCACAACTGAGGGTTTCTATGGGCACTTTGTGTGTAGAGGCAAGGATCCTGCTCAAAATTCCACAATGCCCAGGACAGGCCCCACAGTGAAGAATATCTGACCCAAATGTCAATAGTACTGAGTTGAGAAACCCTGATGTAAGCCAACCTTTCATCTTAATAAATGAGAAGCTGAACATAAAAGAGGGTCAGCAATGTGTGCCAAATCACACAGTGAGCAAACAGATAAGTCCTCTAGTATTTTTCCTATTAGACTATTTAACTTCTAAGAGCTGAAGTTCTAAAATGGAACTGTTGGAAAATAGACTTTCTTATGGACATATTTAGACTTAAGATATACTAAATGATTGCATAAATATTTAAAACATAGTACTGCTTACAGTAGGCTATCTAGGCAAAGATGAACATAGAAAATTTAATGACTATGTATTTAACTATATACAGTAAAAACCATTTTTATAATATTTAACCAAATTACTTTCCAGCACAGTGGTTCTCAGACTTTAGCATGCCTCATAATCACCTGGAGGAAAGGCTTATACAAACACAGATTGCCAGGATGCATCCCTAGAGCTTCTGACTCAGTAAGTCTGTTGCGAGGCCCCAAAATCTGCATTCCTAGCAAGTTCCCAGGTAGTACTGATGTTGCTGGTTAGGAGACCCCACGTTGAAAACCACTGTCCTAGAATTTAGTACGTACTTAGTAAATTTTGGCCTAATATTGTAAGTATTCAAACAATATGATCTCACCAAAAAATGTAATCTCACTTTAGCACAGATTAATTAATAATGCTAATTCCCACTTAGAGGAATACAAAGATATATATGTTAGGATCAAAACTAATTTAAACTTCATTTAATTCAAATTCCCCATTTTAAAATGAAAAAAAATATATATTTTAAGTTGATTATCACAAAGAAGAATCCCTGTTAGCAGTAGCCAATAGAAACAATATTAAATGCAAATCAATTATAGACAATTTGAATACTGACATTGTTATCTGAAAGATACATAAACTCAAAGATTATAAGTACAATTAAGTATGTATCCATCATTTTTAACTTATGAGGAATAGTCTAAATGTCAAACTGAGTAAAACCTGGTTTAATGGGGCCCTTATCTCAAGCTATGTCTAGGGAAAATGCCTATTGACATCAGTAATATAAAATCAGGCCCTGAGGGACCATAATTGTCTCTTTAAATTATTTGGGAACACATGTACATGTTTAATCAACTAAATACAGCATACAATTCTAAGTGGTATATTTTCATCATAAATAATCAATGTGCTGCTGTTAATATGGTTAATTATAGAATGAAAATTACCTCCAAGGAAATTTATTTTTCTATCACTCATTTTCATTCCTTTAATTTGTAAAATGCAAGAATTTTTAGATACTTTAAAACTATCTGTTTATCTAGAAAGTATGTGCTAAGTAACCTGCTTCATGCCAGTCATCACTGAGAGACACCAAAACAAATGATTCATAGTTAACTTTCCATTTTGCTCTTTGAGATCATGTAGACAGTTTATGCAGACTTCACTTTCCTAACTCATGTCATCCTGTCCAAGGTACTGAACTTCCCTTGCCAAGGACGCATAGGAAGATAAACCCTCTCAAATGTGCTGCATTTGTCTTCAACTTATTAAATATCCATCTATCTTTTAGATTAGATGCCATCTGTTGTATTATCGTATCTGGTTAAATCTTATTTCTTCAACTTTTTAAATATCCATCTATCTTTTAGATTAGATGCCATCTGTTGTATTATGGTATCTGGTTAAATCTTATTAAAATTCCTGGCCAATATATCACTCTGCTGCAGCAATCTTACCCTGCTACCTCTCCAGGCTTTTCTGCAGCATTCAATAAAGAGCCTGCTATTTTAACTAATTGCTGAGGCAGGAGAGAGTGTGAGAGTCTAAAACAGAATCAGTGCTATATTGTTTCTACTTTTACCCATAGAGTGAACAACTGTTCATATCAAACCTGGAATCATCCCTTCAAGTCTCCTAAACACAGTACAGTTTGAGCCAATGCAGTTAATCCACCCTCCTTCAGTGCTAGTGTTGAATGGCGCTTTTGCTGCAGTATTCACCTTGGAACTAAGTAGGTAGGATTCATTATTTGTTGAAGTCACCTGTTAGTTTTTTTTCTTATATGATCACAAACAATCACAACAGAAGACAAATACAGGCATACATATAACTCACAAGGGAAGCAAATTTGCATTCAGAGACAAGGGCAACATAACAAGAACTGCAGTAAATCTCTTTGAGCTAATAGCCACATCTAATAATGCTCTCCTATAACATCTCCAATCAAATAAATTGTATTCAGAGTTTAAACATCAAATCTACATTCATGCCTTGATGGTTACAGATGATGTCCGATAAGCAAATTTGAATTTGTGATTTATTTACTCCTTAAGTGTCTCAAAGCCAGGATTACTGGAAGACTTACTATGCTTATTCAAGCATGCTGACAAAACTGTAATCTCAGTAATTTCTCCCTGCAACTCTCAGCATGGCTGACAGGCATCTGCCAAGACTGTAGTACATAAACCGCTGAAACATGCAAAAATATTTACCCCCAAAAGATGTAGTAAAAGCTCAGCTTCCTCCAGCTTCCATAACCCCTGAAGTGTTAATCTGGAGGAACAGTTCCATGAGTTTCCACAGGCCAGCAGTGTGTCTCCTACACTTGACCTAGACAGCCTTACATAACGAAGCACCAGTGCTGGAGAGCTCTCTGAATGTCATCACCAGCAAGAGCAAGAAGTATTGGCAGCAGCAGGCAGCCGGGCAGGCTGGGAGTTTACATGGAAATCATGAAGTCTTTCTTGTCTTCCTCTTTTGAAATATTTTGGAAGGAGAGTTAAGAATAGCTCAGAAACTGGTCTCATTCTTTTTGTGGGAAGAATGACCAGAAGCATAAAAGCTAAGTCTTCCAGCAAGTACAAGACACCTCTTTCAGTGTTTGCAGTAAACCTAACAAGAGTGAATTGCTATCAGTAAAGTCCTGTGCCGTGACACCCAGAATGAAGGAACTGGTAAAGCAAAGTAATAACTCAAAGACCATCACCGAGGGCTTTTGTCTACCTTTAACTCATTGTGGTGAGTAGAGGGAAATATGTGTATATGTAATGAGATAATTATTGGGGGTGTGAGTTGTTTTGCAGGATGATAACTAAAGGATTTGTAAACGGTGTTTATGTTCCTTAAATATCTTGTTTGTGAGCAAGGTAATAGGATATAAATTCAGAATGTGATGGGTTAAACTGGTTGTGTTTAATGTGTTTCAACTTCTGAAATTCTTATGCAAGTAATAAGACAAGCAGATATCTGCCTATGGTGGGTTGCAGATAATTGTCAGATGTCCTAATTAATTACTTCTATTGTCTACACTGAAAAATAAGATCTTAATTTTAGCTTTCAGATTTTGCATATAATCAATCTTCTTTTAGACTCTGAAAATAATTTCTTATGATGGAGCAAGAGGATCGCTGTGCTTTTGAGATAATCTGTGTTAGACTTACTCCTAGATATCTGAGGGATACTTTAAACAGCAAATGTAAAACAATGTACTCTCCACCTAATTTTCTTTCAATTATCCCAAATGTGTGCAATGCAAGGTATGCTTTGAAAAGCTGGAAATAATAAAACCAGTCTTCTATTCTGATTCTGAGTATGGTGATATGGTATTATTAATATAGGATTACATTATATTATTTAATTATATATAAAATTGTGATTTGAGTTGTGGGCTAGTATGTGTAATTCCTGAGGTAACAGAAATAGAGAAGGAACCATGCATCATTTAAAAATAATCTTAATGTTCTGCTCTTGGCTGGGAAGCCTATCTGCTAATGCATCACACTAAGTAGAGTGAGGAAATAAGAGAATTTAGGTCTGTGGGGGAACACAGTGATCTAATTCAAACCCATTACTTAACACATAAGGAAACTGAGGTAGAAAGAAGTTAGATGATATGCCTGACACAGAGGAAGAGGTGAGTGAAAAATGGTTTTCCTGACACTGACTTGTTATTTTGTCACCCATACTACAATGAATAATTGTCTTTTGATACTGGAGTAAAGGCTTAATGTACAGTGATTTTTTAATATCATACAAATGACAGAAAAAAAAGTGGAGTAGTACTAAATATAGTCTGATTTTGGAAAAACAAGTTCTGTACTGATTGGAATGAAACTTTCTTCAGTTATTTCTCACAATAGTAATGAACACATTGGTGCAACATTTAATTAAATATTCAATGATAAAATTGTGTTCTGAACATTAAGCTATATACACCATGCTGTTGGCTCATATCCTTTTATTTTATTAATGTTGATTATGGTGCTAGGCTTCTCTATCCCTTGGAGAGTTAATGTATGTGAAACAAACAACCCACAGGAAACAAAGAACTGGAAAATAGAATGTTTTTAAAAAATATTCTGTCTTATTCGTTTCAAATAAACTAAGCCTTTTGTAATCAGGTGTGTGTTTTTCATTCTTGCATCCCTGCCCCTAGCACAGTGCTTCCTGGGCCTCCAATAAGTGTTTGCTGAATGAATAAATGGAGGGATGAAAAGTATTCATAATGTGTCCCTGTATGGGAAGTGCATAGAGTATGGCCTAGTAGAGTTATTTGGAGGAGTCATTTTAAGAAGTGTATAAAAATGTTTTACTAATATATATCAGTTTAATAATTGCCAAAGTAAATGAATGCTTCTGAAATGCATGTTTGGAAATGGTTAAAAGAATTTTTTGGCACATTCTTCTAATTGGATCAACTTGGTATAGCTTTGGCTGCTTATAAGAGATAATCAAACATATACTAGCTTAGCCAAAATAGAAGTTTGTTTTTCTTAAGTGACATTAGTCTGAAGATAGGATTTCACAGTCCTCAGAGACCTAAGCTCATTTTTCTTCCTCTTAAACATCCTCAGCTTGTGACTTTCATCCTTCTATTTGTTGCCTCATGGTCTTGAGATGGCTGCCTCACTTTCAGCATCCTAACTACATTCCAGGGAGAAGGATAGGAAGAACAAGATGCGTAAGACATATACCAGCTAAATCAGCTTTCTCTAAGAGCTTTCCCAAACCCCTAGAGATTTTAACTTATAGCCTATGGGTCACAACTGTGAAAAATGCCCACTCACTCCTGCAAGGGAATCTAGAATCACTGTGTTTTTAGCTGAGCCCATTGCCACTGCTAAATACAGTTGGGGTTCTGTTTTTAAGATAAAGGATGTATTTCCCCCATACCCATTTTCCATTAACATGGATTACTGGTAAAATCTTTAAAAATGTTGGTTACTGGTTTTGGTTACTGGTAAAATCTTTAAAACTTCAGTGTGCTTGGTTAGTCTAAGCTGATTTGTATTCCTAAAGAGCAAAAAGTCTCCTCATTTTATATCTGAGCTTTCTATGGAAAAAAATACCCTACTTTTAGAATAGAATGTTACTTGGGAAACAGATGGGTTTATAACTATACTGTAGTGAGATAGATGCGAAGATAAAACTGTAGACAGACTTTTCATAATGAAAAATGAAAAGAATCCCATGCCCTATTTCTTTTCATATTTACCCTACAAAATAAGGTTGTCTGAAGTTTTTTTTCTGAAAAGATTCTGACTGGGAGAATAGATAGGCATCGAATTAAAGCTCCAACCTTTGGAATCTCTTCAATTATTAAGCAAAATTGTATCTCACTAATTTAGAAAAGAAGCCTTTAATGAAGTTTTTTTGTTTGTTTGTTTGTTTTTGTTTTGTTTTCCTTTCTGTTCCACTTGTTATCTTGCTGGAATTAGCTACACTGAATAGCATGTGGCTCCCCCTGGCTGGTCCATGGAAGGTTTTTGTAAGTTCTCCCAATTTAGTCTCAACAATGCCTCTATAGACCAGAACCTGTTCTTCACATTGGCACAAGAAATAATTTGAAAGGTCCTAGAACATGATAGTCCCTCTATCCAAAAACTTTACTTTAGACTTGGAGAATGTTTATGGGCAGGCTGGAATAATAGCAGGTCTCTAATTTTAGAGGAACAAATGATGGTCTCCTTAGTGTCTATTAAACCCAATTTTTCTATGGAAGATAGTTGACTTCTGAATCCAGATCGCCGTCACCTTGGAATATCCTATTCAAAACCAGTTGCATATTAAATTAGGCTCTACTCCACTAAAAAGCTTCATAGAACATAGTATTCATTTCACACTCTTAAAGAAATAAATATGGACAATTCTTTGTTGAAAATCAGACTATATCCAGACTAACTGGTGACTGCAACATTAAAAAATACTTAGTAACTGGCAGGTATAGATTTTGTAAGTCACAAACGCACGGTAGAACAAAAGATTAACTTTCTTCAGTTTCTTATAAATTAATTTGGTTTCTATTTTTTTTACCTAATTACGGAAAATCTTATTTAATTATTTGTGAGCTCACTGAATGACATTCATGCTTTTTCAGTCATTTCATGTTGAATCCACTAAAATGCAAGATTTTTATTTTTGCCCTTTATATTAATTGGAATAACCCTTGTTTCAGCAACAAACATACTCCGAAATCTTGGTGGCTTGGTACAATGAAATTGTATTTCTTGCTCAAGAAAAATTCTGCGTGGTTGTTCCCAGTTGGCAGGTGGCCTTTCATGTGATCATTTATGGATTCGGGATTCTTCAGTCTTGTGGAACCTCTTGCTTCTAGGTACTCAGAGTCAGCTGATGATGGAAAAAGACATCATGAAGGATTACACCTACCTCTTCAGCCCAGAAGTGACACACATGACTGGCTCATATTTCAATGGTGAGAAATAGTCATATAGCCCCGCTAGATGCAATGAAAGGTTGAGACATTCCCCTAACTGGGCAGCCACTTCCTAGAAGGAAACATCAATTTTGGTGGTCACCAAGCTGTCTTTGCCTGCCTTTCATCTTTGCAGTTGAAGCAATTTAAAAGCATATATTATCTTTTTGCCAATTATCATTTAAAAATTAAATTATAGAACTGAGAGGATTTAATTTATGGGGGGGAGTAAATTTCATTATGTTGGTGCTATGATTGATTCTATTTTGCGCCTTAAGATTAGATCACATACTTTTGCTTCTACTCACAGAGCCAAGAGAAACTTCAGTATAGATTTTCCAGTTGTTACATCATAGTATCTAGGATTCAAGTCTCTTTTACATTTTAAACAAAGCATCCTAAATTGCAGCAGTTCTCCATACTAGGAGAAGCATGAATGATCAATATGAACTTTAAAAGGATTATTTCTGAATCCATTCTGATGGTAGCATCCAGCTGATATCCAGCTAACATTTCTGTATTTCAGGTAGGATATACGAAGGGACAAGAAGAAAGGGGTAGAGCCTATATCAGGAAAGAAAGCTGGTCGTTGTAGCTCACACCTACAATCCCAGCACTTTGGGAGGCCAAGGTGGGAGGATGGCTTGAGCCCAGAAATTTGAGACCAGCCTGGGTAACATAAAGAATTCCTATCTCTATAAAATAAAAAAAAAAAGGCATAGTGGTGTATGGCTGTGGTTCCAGTTACTTGGGAGGCTAAGGGGGGAGAATTGTTTGTGCCCAGGAGTTCAAGGATGCAGTGAGCCATGATCATGCCACTGCTCTCCAGCCTACGTGACAACAGAGCAAGACCTTCCCTCTCAACAAAACATAAATTTTAAAAAGTTCTCATAAATCCTTAGAAAACATATTCCTATGTATCTAATTGTCTGGAATTGTTATATGACTATTCATAGGAGCAAGGGAGGAGGCTGGAGAAACATAGCTTTTAAACTGGATTCATAGATGTTTCAAGCAAAATTCGTTCTCTTGATAAGGAAGAAGGAGGGAAAGATACGTGGCAGGCAAATAACAATTCTGGCCTCAATATTAACAGCCCAATTAATCAGCCTGTAATGATTATAAATTTGTTTTATACTTTCCAGAGGACTTAGTATTGTGTGTGTGGGTGTGTGTGTGAGACAGAGAGAGAGAGAGGGACACACAAACACACACACAAACAGAGAGAGAGAGAACTGAATGGAAGAGACTTGATATTATAAGAAAATTGGGGATAGAGAGGACAAAGAATAAGCTCTAGAAAAAGACAATTTCAGAATATTTTGAGATAAACCCCAAATAAACAGTGAAGGATATTCTAGAATAATGGAGAAATAGATTACAGTTCAATAGAAACACACAAAGTGGTTTGAAAAATACATTACATCACTAGAGTAGGTATGCTTATGATTAGTGCCCTGTGTTGGAACTAAGAAGGATGAGGCTCAGGAAGATGCTGTCCTTAGTAATAATAGTCTGAGGAATCTGCTTATTCCAAGTGATCTATTTCATAAGAGAGCCGAGGAAAAGTAACTGTTCTTTAGTGATTCCACAATCCAAAGTACAGTTTGTCTATCTAAATATATGGATAATAAATAAAAAGGTCAAAGTGGATGTTTTACCAGACATGCCAGCTAATGTGGTGACTAAGGTGGGTGGTCAACATGGATGAGGTCCTCTAGCTCTGGTCACTGTTGGGGTTTCAAGTGTCACTTGCTGTTTTACACTATCTGTTGCTTTGAATCAGACTTCTAGCAAGAAGGAGGAAGGGAAGGAGAAAGAGAGAGAGAGAGAGAAAGCAAGAGAGAGAATGTTAATTGGTGTTGAGGATGAACCCCTAGGCAATCCAGAAACTGCTTTCATTTAAAAGAGTTATGTAACCTAGTGTTCAATGAATCAGGGTTTTTGTAGATTCATAATTTTGCCTTTCTGCATTTTTCAATCTTGGATTCTCTTCTTAACCTGCAGGGATATATACAAAGTAGGTGTTCTACTCAGTCCAGGAAGAAGCACCCCCAAAATTTTCTGTTCTCCTTACCAGCTGCCTCACTTCATTATGCACACATCTACCCACCACTAGAACTTCTCAGTTTTGAAATTAAAAGAGAATCATCTAGGTCAGGACATGAGTGTGGATGGGAGGATTCAGGGAGGTGGGCAACTGGAAAGAAGGAAGGGCTAAATGTTCAATTTTTGTCCTTTCTAGCATTTTCTCTTTTCCAAGTTGGTTTCCCAAGTGAGATCTCAGAACACACAGGCCCTGGTTAATTATCCAGTGCATTAGATTATCTTTAATTCTGCCCTAAAAGGCCTAAATGGCTGGCAAAAATGCACTGTCGTTTCTTTTCTGGGATTCCCACATCTTAATTTTAGTCAATCTCCACATAGTTAGCCTTCTCAGGAACTGCCTTCTAGATCTGTGGGTAATTCTCAGACCAGATCAAGAGTTGACTTTTACACCCACTTATTTTGGCCAATGTTCCTACATCATTGAATTGCTTACAGGTATGAGAGATCTTTATGCTATTTCATGCCTCTGTGAATATGTTCAGGCTGCATTCTGTCAAGGGCATTCATCTTCCCTCATTCCACCAAGACCTGGCTTCACCATTCCATCCTCAGTGCTTTCCCGAAAGTCAAAGGACACTGAGACACTAATAAGTATCAATTATACCTATTACTGATTAGGTTTGAGAACCAGTTCTTTCAGATTGCCTTTCCTGATTTCTCTACTCTCATCTTAGTGGAAAGGATTCTTGCTCACTGGGATGTTGTTGTGCACAATAATAAAATTCTAATGTGCTTATACTTTGTTAAACATATTTGCTTATATATCACCAATCTCAAGTAATTAGCTAATTATTTGAAAGCAAAGATTGTGGATTATTCATCTTTGAATTTTCAGTACCTAAAACAGAGCCTTACAAGAATGCAGTATGCATTCAACTATAGTTCTCTGCCATTAAAAATTGTAATTATTGATACAAATGAAGATGAATCCTATCTATTTTAAGAAAGCCAAATACACATGAAAGCGTAGATTCATTGAATAGAAAATACTAGGGATAATGATATGTACAAAAAAAAATGCTTCACTTTGTAAGAGATCACCAGGTTATCATTGAAAATATCGGCCGGGCGCGGTGGCTCAAGCCTGTAATCCCAGCACTTTGGGAGGCCGAGACGGGCGGATCACGAGGTCAGGAGATCGAGACCATCCTGGCTAACACGGTGAAACCCCGTCTCTACTAAAAATACAAAAACTAGCCGGGCGAGGTGGCGGGCGCCTGTAGTCCCAGCTACTCCGGAGGCTGAGGCAGGAGAATGGCATAAACCCGGGAGGCAGAGCTTGCAGTGAGCTGAGATCCGGCCACTGCACTCCAGTCCGGGCGACAGAGCGAGACTCCGCCTCAAAAAAAAAAAAAAAAAAAAAAAAAAAAAAAAAAAAGAAAATATCATCTAAAAATTATCTTTACACTCAGTTCACTCCAGAAAAAAATTCTTTCTTAAAATAAACAACATCGATACTTTAAAAATCCAATTGAAGGCTATTTCTTGATTTTTTAAAATTATATCTGGTTATAGTAGCAGCTCCAGTTTGACTATTATCTGCCTATTTTATTAAATCCATGTATAAGAATTTAAAATTACCTCTCTTTTGAGAAGCTAGACGTTGGTAGTCTATTTTATAAAATACCCTAAAAATTATAGAAATGGCAACCAGACTTTATGACATATCTTTAAATTCAATATTTTTGTCTTATATTATATATGATGCTTTAGTTTCTCAAAACTCTGACATTATTATTTTATTGCTATAGCAATCCTGTAATAGGTGTTAAACATATTTCATGACTTTACCCCACAGCTCCCTTGAAAAAACATGGAGGAAGAGTGTACATGAGTTTTACCAAATCTCACAGTTAGATTACTGACTGTTCCCTTCTAATTTATTTACTTACTTTTGGAATTTATGTTTGCCCATGATAGGCCTCCATTCTGTTCAATGTGCTCAGTACATTTATTAGTGTTCAGCAATTCAAGCAGTCAACAAATACTTCTCCTGTGTCACCCTTTATTTATTTTTTCTGCAAAATCTTCAGGCATTTTTAGTAAGAATTTCAAATTCAGTTTTAGCAGTGCTATATTCAAATAGCAAGTCTTAGCTCCCTCCTACATTTTTGTGTTAAGATCTATGAGTACATAGCGCTCTAAACCAGCGGAGTGCTCTCTGCTCAAGGTGAGAGCTCTCCTAGAGGTGGAGAACTAAGATTGTATTTTCTGTACTGCTTAATCCAGATGGAACTTTTTCTGTTTGTTCTTTAGGCTCATCTCTTTCCCACGCCCTCTTCCCAGCCCATACCCCCCGCCCCCCTCCCAGGTTTTCAGTTGAAGAAAAGACCTGGAAAAATTAGATAACTTGCTTGAGGTTACAAAGCTAGTTGGCAGCAGGGCTTGGCCAACAAATAGGATTTCTTGACTAGAGTCAAATAAATGAAAAATCAATATAACTGAAATGAACAACAATCAAGATTTGCTTTTGTGGATACAGCTGGATTACAAAAATTTTAAAATGTATTCCACTTAGCAAAACCTCTAAACATGTTTTCATAGTGACAATATATATTCTGAGACTTCCTCTTCTTATTCTTGTAAAAGAAGTTGATGAGAATGTTGGGCTAATGGCAGATAAATGTGAATCATAATTTACACTTGTGTAAGTATGCCAATACTTTAGAAAGATTATTTGATCCTGTAGAAGCTTGGATTCTTACCAAATCCATGTGAGGTGGTGCTATGGTTAGGATATTTGACCCTCCAGATCTCATGTTGAAGTCTGATTCCCAGTGTTGGAGGTGGGGCCTAATGGGAGGTGTTCGGGTCATGGCAGATCCCTCGTGAATGGCTTGGTGCCATCCTTGCGGTAACGAGTGAGTTCTCACGCTATTAATTCCCAGAGAGAACTGATTGTTAAAAAGAGCCTGGAACCCTCTGCTCTCTCTTGTTTTCTTACCATGTGATCTCTGCACACACTGGCTCCCCTTCACCTTCCACCGTGAGTGGAAGTTTCCCAAGGCCTTCACCAGAAACAGGTGCCAGCACCATGCTTCTTGTACAGCCAGCAGAACCATGAGCCCAATAAACCTCTTTTGAAAAATAAGTTTCCTACCCTCAGGTATTCTTTTATAGCAACATAAAGAGACTAAGACAGGTGAGTAAGGCAGTCACTTGCCTGATTGCATGCTCCTATTAAGAGGGAGCCCAGGATTCATCCCAGGTAGTGGAACCCTGTGTGTAGCACTCTATGCAACATTTCACACCGTAGTATCCCACTAACCCAGTGCAGTTCTACAAGGATGTGAGGTGAAAAATAAGAGAGAAGAGCATCAATTTCTAACCCAACCCTGCCACAGAGAATCTCTGTTACCACTCAGGCTCCCACTTTGAATTTTGAAAGTGAAGATCACGATTTCAAAGATGGGCTCAGACTTGTGAAATCTAGTGATGAACAGATCTTCAGAAATGCCAAGCTCTGATATTATTATGAGTAACAATTAGTTCCCAGATGATTTTTATTTTGGGGAAGAAAATCTCAGAAGTGATTAGTCAACTAGCCGAACAGCTGCAAAAGTCTTCATATGTGAAGACATTGCCCTCTTTTCAGAGGACAGGCAATAGAGCTCCAAATGCAAGCAGATTTTGTACACACCAAGAATTACTCTGTCAGCAGGCTTAATTAGGTAGAAAAAAGTTTCCTCTAATTCCAGTACTAAGGCACATTCTAAATCAATGACTCACAGGATTTAGAGGTTGAAGGAAACCCCAATTTTGCTATTGCCCCACTTGGCTCACTTAGCAAGTACAGAAGAAGATGGAATTTGACTTCAACTAGTGTTCCTTTTAAAGAAAAAATATTTCTAGAACACACCGAAACACCCAATCTTTCTTTAGTAATGTAAAACATTTTAAATTTAATATGCTAGTAGTTTGACATTTGATATTTTGAGCCCTAATGAATTCTGTTCTATTTAATAGACAATAACATTTGATATGTTATATTTATGAATGCTTAAAACACATAAGTCATTGCATTTTTTAACACAAACATTATATAGAACAAAGCAGAAAAAAAAGATCACTTATCACACCACATGTTGACCATACTCTCTGTATAATCCTGGTTCCTTAGCATTCAGGGCAAATTTTGTAGGGGAAAGTGGGACTAATGATATTTCCCTCAGAGAAATGTTGTAAACTTTACTGGGAAAATATATGTTAGTAACTGGCATATGATGGGTGGTCAATAATGTTCACTTCTAACCTTCTTGCTGCCCTCATGTAAAGACAGGAATTTTTATCCCTAGGAAGCCAAAGGAGTACTACTTTTAGCCACATAAATCTTCAGATTCAACTAGATTAGAAATTTTTTCTTTGAGTTTTTTTTTTAGACAATTCCTTTGTATTATGATTTATCTGTTAAAGGAAAGGTAGGGAGGTTGGACGTGTTCCTTATTCATATAGAAAGCCCACTTTCAGTGTATGTGCTAGCCAGTGATCCACTGATTAATTGAGCTTCCCAAGTATCCTTATTTCTGATGTACTTAGGCATCTGCTGTGTCCTTGCTAACCCTAACTAAGAGCAAGGAATATTCATTGACCACCCAGTTCTTCTGCTCTTTCTCCCCCATCTTCTAGAAGTAAGCACTTTACTCAATCTTTGTGGATAATTTAAGGTCTGGGGAATATATAACATGGACAATATTACACTGTATGATCAGTGTTGTGTGCTAGAAACAGAAAATACAATAGATTTTAAAGGAGAATAACACCATCTCCTTCTTTGATGGACTGAGACATGTTCTTGGGAAAAGTGGGATTTGGATAGAAAAGTGGACGTGGGGATATCACAGGGAAGAATGTACAATAAAGGGAAAGGAGTGAACTGGTTAACCCTCTTTGAAAGAAAAAGAAAAGGAGAGGAGAGGAGTATTCCAGAAAGAAGGAAATGGTCAGTTTAGCTGGAGTTAAGCATTTATGTATTATCATGATTAATCACAGGAACAGTTGCCAAGCTTTCATTATAAAAATATTATTCAGGAGAATTCATCAAGTTCCATTGCCTATTAATTTCTGTCCATGCATTTTATTTGGCATCTTCAATGACAGAGGACACTTTTTTAAAAAAGAAATGAACACAAAAGAAAAAGTTCATTAGAGGAATAATTTATGTGTGATATTTAAAAATTAAGCCACGTCATCATCCTAAGAAAACTATGAGACTTTAGTTTTAGTATAAACTTGCAGTGTGTTCTTGAGATTTCTAAATATAAGGCTTAACATTTTTCCCTTAATACACATCGATTTGGCATCTCATATTTATTATTTATCAGGAAATTATAAAACAAAGTAAAATGATGTTGTGCCACATCATTTTTAGATTTGGGATTTTAAAACTTGATTTATAATCCTACTTTTACCATGAAATACTCTTTCTTGTATGACCTTGAATACATTTCCCATCTGTGAATCTGTGTAATCATGCACAAAAATAAATGAGACAAAAACCTAAGTGCATTTTAATCTCTTCAAATTGTAAAAAGTGTATAATAGTACATTTTCAAAACAAAACACAATCCTTTTATGTTTATATCCTTTTTGAAAACCGTGTTAATAATAAATAGAATCTGCAAAGTTCAAATCATTTTTTTTGTTGTTGTTATGTAGCAGGATAATTTTTCTAGGACTACAAACCAGCTTCTAGCCTAGTTAAATCTTAATGTCAAAACCAACTTCCTAAAGAAACTTAATGAGATAAAGGAAGATTTTAAAAGGAGATCTTCTCTCCGTTCCTGGTGGGGAATAGCAAGGACTCCTGAAATATGTATAATTTAACACTGATAACAACACAAGGCTTAGCAGTTCCAAAGTGTATCACAGATACAACCACACTTGACCTAAATGACCTTATAAAAGCTAATGTTGTATTCAAGCCTCACCACTGAAACTGGTAAAAGTATGGCTCCCTTAGGAATGTGTGCCATCTTCCATGTGGAGGACACACCCGCAGAGGGACAACTGCTGATGAATGGTTACCCCACTTCTGAGCATAGCCAAAAAGTCCCTCTGGTCGGGTTACCATCTCTTCACAGTTCCTCAATAGGAAGACTGAGCTCCAGCTCTGAATCAAAGTGCGTTAGAGAGAACATTTGCAGATATAAACCAGCTCAGACTACTGATTAAGCAGACTACTGATTAAGCATTACTGTTGCATCTCTAGCAATAGAAGTGATGGTTTGTGGGTTTTTCTTTTTTAGAATCCCTGCAAGAAAGCCTATGGCAAGTTTCTGCATATTCCTGGTTTCTCACAGCCCTGAGAAACTCTTTCAGATATTTTCTTAAGCCTGGGACCTATATGGGGATGAAATTCTAGCTACACATGAATAAATAATATCAGTGCTAATAGTGTATACACTTTTTGTTGTGAGGTAATTTTGTCCTGAATACCAATTGCTATACATTTTTAATTTCCCAGAATAAATCAAACTTTCCTTTACAAAGTGGCTAATGAAAGAGTAAGCCCTTTTATTCTGTTTTTCCACTTGACAGAAACAAATTTATATGCTACATTTTTAAGGCTTAAGAACATAGGAGACTCTATTTCCCAAAGCAGATGTGATTCTAATTTCCAGTACAACTTTTTAATATTTAAAGTTTAGTAAATTATGGAAATCAAAATAAAGCTATGATTTTATGAAACATAATTCATAAAAATCTTTATTCCAAATCATCTGTACTTAGCAATAATATAGTGACAAATCATAGGAAAACTCAGTTAGACAGAGGAAAACTCAGATATCTGGAGTGAGATTCTGGCTCTACCAATTGATAGTATTATGGCTTGTAGAACTTGCTTAAATTTTATGAGCTTTTCATCTTATCTGTTAAATGGAGATGATATTCTAAAATCGTAGGATTGTAAAATAAGATAATGAGGTAATGTGTTCGGCACATCAAAGGTGTTCAGAAAATACTACTCTTCTTTTCCACTGTCCTCCTTAATCAAGTTGAAAGCATACAGTGGGAATTTAATGAATGCATCACTGAAAAACAAAAACAATGCAACTTTATGATTTTATCCTAGGCCTTCTATTTTTTCTCACTTTATAAACTTCTAGGCCATATTGATCACTTTGTTGGATACAATTACCACCTATGTGCTGATGGTCTCCAAATTCCTATTTCTGGCTCAAATAAATTTCCTGTGCTCTAGACCCTTACGTGTGATTTTTAGTATATGTCTCTGTTAAACTTACTTTAAATTCAACATTTCCAGAGCTGAGTTTAACATTCACACAATTGCACTCCCTCCTACCTTTAAAAAAATACAATGGCAAACAATCGGCTTCTCTTGCTTTGTTTCCTAGCATAGGTGCCAAAGCCAGAAATTTGGGATACAACTTAGACTACTCCCTGTCTAAATTTTTTACGTTCAGTCATTTAGTTCTGCCCCTCCTACTTCTTTCAGGTCCATTTAAAACTCTCCATTCTTCCTGTCACTACCCCACTGCAGGCCACCACAATCTGTTGCCTGGATTTTTGCAACCAATTTTCAGTTAGTTGGTCTGCCTCTAGTCATGCTTGTCTCCAGTCTGTTGCTGGAGACTGTTCTCTCCAGTCTGTAACTTTCTGTTACAGCCAGAAATACCTTTCTAAACATAAAACAGGTTGTGTCTCTCCCATGCCTAAAGCCCAGGCCTTTATTCTCCTGACCTGATTTATGAAGATATATCTTTAACGTGCTTTGTTTATGATGAGGTGCACTTCCTAGATGCTACCCTCACCCATAGGAACTCAAACATTCATTGTGGTATTGAAGTCAAGAACTCTCAATTGTGTCCCTTCCTGGGGCTTTTCCTCAGCAGAAGAGGACCCCGCTTGCCCAAGGTCACATCCTTCCTGGGGGGTAGCCTATATAGCCTATGTCCAATGCATGCACCACTTGGGGTATAAAATTCTAGCCCCCATCCCCATTGGGAACTAATTCGAAGGTCCACTCCAATGTCAGAGTTCTCCATGGAGTTGTTGGAATCCTTTGTTGCAACTATATTATAGCTAAATTTCTGCCTCTGCACATACAGAGAGAAGTTGGGCAGTTGGCTTTCATTGCTTCCCCACAGGTGTAGACCTGGGAAGCTCTCCCCACAAACATCCCATATGAAAACCTCAACTTCTGAGTCTGTTTCCAAGAGACTCTGCCTTTGACTCAAGACTTTAGACTTTCCTATGGACTATTTAGCCTTTAAGCATCACACTGAATCACTTCTTCCTTTTGCATTCTATCTTCTGCCCAATCTGAACTAATTTCACTTCTTCAAATATATAGTGCTCTACCTGTGGGCCTTAGCACTTGCCCTTTCTTCTATCTGAGCACTCCCCTATCTCACTCTTCTGGTTTTTGCTTAAGTAGTTTCAGGAGGCTCAGACCCAGGTACTAGTTAAGTGCCTCTCCTTTGTGCTCTCCTGGTACTTCCTTCTTTAGAGCGCTCACCACTTCCATGTTGTATTGGCCATTTCTAGGCTGTATTATTGACTGGCTGTAGGCTCTGTGAGGAAAGGGAATTGTTCACATTATATCTTAGTACACTTTACAATGTTTGGCTGATGCTAGTCTCTCAAAAATATTTGCTGAATGACTGAAAGGGTGAATGTTTAAGACTGGATTTACACTGGTTGGAATTAAGAAATTTATGGAAGAGGAATTTACATGTTTATTTAAGAATGATCATGCATATTTTGCTTGAGAACTTTAGTCTTTACTGAATATACGTGTGAGTGTGTATACGTTTGTGTATTAATTCAGACACAATCATTAGCCCATATATTATTCAAACACAGGTATTAAAACAATCTCATAATGCATAATCCTTCATAGGAGTTGATCAAAATGTCAATTCAGTTTCTGCTAAGAGCTTAGTTTTAACTATATTAATTGTATTTTTAAAATAGCTCTTCCATTAAAACCTGACTTTAGAAAGTGTCAGAACTTACAGTTGTACTCTCTTTCTACTCTCCTTCTGCTGTTCCTAACAATAGATTTCTGGGAAATTAAGGGCCAAATAGATGAAATCCTGTCAAGGAGGTTATAAAGTGGTCCAAGAAATTAAATGACCCAATAAAGATGTTTGAATTAGTAAGTCCCTAGTCTTATGCTATAAAATGGAAAAAAAAAAAAAAAGGAAATTATATATAAATGCCATTCTCCAACCTGATTATCACAGTTGTGTTACCTAGAAGCAGGGAAGACTCTTGTACCAAACACCAGTTGGGTTTTGAGACATCAGATGCTCCCTTAGGGAAACAGGATGGGACTTTCTACACATTTCCAGGTGATGAGGTTGCTCCTATTGCCCTATGGCAATTTTACAGAAGAGGGGAAGCTCTGAGCTATTGATATAAACATTGACAGGAGGGGGAAATCTGCAATCTGCACATTGTTCTAATAAAGGGGATTTAAATGGAGACCAACATACATTATGCTATTCCCATGCCTCCGTGTTGTGTCTTTTGATAACTACAGCGTATTCATGCCTATTGCTGTCTCCCTTATTTAGAGTTTGGATTAGTCAAGGTTCTCCAGAGAAATAGAACCTGTATATGTATCTATGTATTTAAATATCTATTTATCTATTATTGATTGATTGATTGTGAGATGATGAGGCTAAGAAGTCCTGTAATTGCCATCTGTAAGTTGGAGACCCAGGAAAGCTGGTGGTGTAATTTTGCCTGAGTCTGAAGGCTTGAGAACCAAAGGAGCCAATGATGTGAATCCCAGTCCAAGCACAGGAAAAGATGAAATGTCACAGTTCAAGCACTGAGACAGGAAAAGAGGGGCAAGTTCCTCATTCTCTCCACCTTTTGTTCTGTTCAGGCCCTCAAAAGGATTGGATGCTGCTCAACCACATTAGAGAGGGAAACTTACTGAGTCTATACATTCAATGCTAATCTCATCCAGAAACACCTTACAGAGACACCCAGAAATAATGTTTAATGTGGACACCCCTGGACTACTCAAGTTTACATATGTAATTAACCATCGAATTTCTTAAATTTTTCTTTTGAACAGAGATAAATATGTACCAGAATTTTCTCCACTGGCAGAAATTATCACTAATTTTCTTAAAATGTATAAGTAGTTTCTATATTGTTGACAATACCTTATTTCTAAATTAACAATAGAAAATAGTGATTCCAGTCCAGTATTTAATGATAATAACATATGATTTAATATTATTAAATTTCTCATTTAGATATGAGAAGAGAATATTCAAATCTGACAAATTCTTACAAGATGTGTTATTAAAAACAGAAGTTATTTCCTTAAGTCTCAATATTATCCTTATTTTTAAAATACTTAGGGACACTGTTGGTGTCAGTTGGAAATTGGCACATAATTATATGTTCATTTCCAACTCAAGAGAAAAGGAATGAATTGGTAGCAAGGCTGTTAGAAGGTTCTAGAGGGAGGAAGTCATATCATAGATCCTCCTCCCATGAAGAGCTTTGCTTAAGACATTGTACACTTGTTCACAAAAATATGTCAATCTTTCGATCTACACATTTGATATGGAAACATAAGAATTTGCCCTTTATCATGATCCCAGAATACTTATACTTTAGACCCTTGTTAGAAACTGTAACATCAAATTTATCTGTTTGCTGATTCTTACCAAAAGTTAGAAAAGCAGAGTTTATAAGAGGATACTTTGAGGGCATGTACTTCAGTCCTTTCAAAAGTTGTCCCACCATTATTGGATAAGCAGAAAGGTTTATCCTGGGATCACACTGGTTTTCTTCTCACTGAGTGTAGAAATTAGAAGTATACAATGGACAAATTCTGGAGAGACCCACTGCAGGTTTGACTTGATTATGATCTTATTGTTTTCACTGATGTAGAATAAGAGGCTGTAGTTAAAAGCACATACGTTTCTGTTAATAGTCTGGCCAAACAGTTGTAGTTTATAACCAAAGACCATCTAAATATGCATCTTTTGGATAGGAGAGAAGGAAAAAAATCTAAATTGAAAATTGGCTTCAAACTAAAGTTTAGAAAGGATTTTAAGCGAGATCATGTAGCTCAAACTAAACATATACACAAATCACTATCTAAATAGTGACTATGAATATTAGCACACAAATTGCTAAACTAGAAAGTAGTTGGACAATTCTTTGCTCTCTGGGGAGTGCGAAAACCTCCAGGCCCATGTCCAGTGGGCTGGATGCCTGGATGCCTGGCTAACTTCAGGCTGGCTGGACACTTGCTGTCATTATTGAAAGCCTATCAAGTGGGTCAGAGGTAGCTCTGGCAGGTGGGATCTGGGGAAGAGAGAAGACCATGTGACCAAGTTTGTTCATCCCGGCAGGCTACTCCACATTTGCCAAGATAAAGTATAGCTTATCTCTGGGAGGAAAAGGAAACTGTTTTAAGAATTGCTTATTAGGAAAAATAAAGTTAGACCATTTACAGATTTTTAAGAATATATTATATTTATATTCTATATAGAATATGTATGTGTATTTATATGTATACATGCCATACACATATATATTTTTCAAATTTTAAAGCATTTTTTTCTGAGAGATGAAACATCTTTAAATTTTTTTTTGTATATATAAAACATCCAAGTTGACTCAAAAACAACACTAGACCCTTAGGTTTTGTCATAAAATGCTAAAAGTAGTTGGCTTCAGGGCTGTATTGTTTGATTGACCCTTACAGTCATCTCATGTACCCTTTGGCATGAAACCTCAGCTGCTTGCTTCTTTAGGCTATTGCAGCTGCTTCTGACACAGGATGGTAATGGAACATTGATACTACTGCAAGAAATCTCTTGCTCTGCTCACTACTTCTGGTCTCCTATGAAGAATGGGGCCACAGGGGCAAAATCTGGCCTCTTTTGAGGCTGCCAAAACATCAGTAGGCCCAGCCCCAAAGTGAGGCAAAGTATTAAATTTCCATGGAAAAATGTTTACCGGGGGAGAGAGGAGGGAAGAGGGAAGCAGTAGGATGATTTCTCTCCTTTTCCTCCACTTCTGGACAGTTCCAAAGCATGGTGTTATTATATAACCTGACCAAAGACATGCTTATGGATGTGCCTCTTCATGAAGCAGGCCAGCCTCATCATGTACCACTTAAATTTGTTTAGCCTCTTCCCCAATCCACCTCACATTTCCCACTCATTTGTTACTTTTGTGATTGCCTCAGGCTTTGTTTTCTAGTCAACCGTGGCCAAGGCTGGGGTATAATCCTTTAACTACTGTTGATAAAATAATTACCAAATCCTTTAAATTCCAACCACATAACAACATTTCCTAACTATACTTTTTTTCCCAGGCTTTATTATCATTAAGAAAACACTAGTTACAAGCAAGAGAAAAAATGGGGAAGATTTAATTGAAAAGTAGTACCGGTGGTTTTCTTTCATACATTTATTGATGATTTCTAATTTCTAGGGTTTTTTTCTTCCATATTTTTAGTTTTCTTTCCCCTGTGGTGCAGGTATATTCTTTATTTTAAAAACTGTTAAAAGAAAGCAAATGAAAATATTTTATGTTTCATTTTTAAATATTAGATCTATTATTTATTTTTTCTAATGTACTTTACAATATGTTTTATAAGACTTTTTGTTTTTCACTGTAGTGTCTCTCAAGTACAAAACCAGAACTTAGTAGACATTCAAAAAATGTTTGAATATGGAAATGTATTGAAGGAAGCGGATGAAATAGATATTTTACTCATTTCCAAAATATAATTTTGGTCTCAACATCTCTGCTGTATTACCCCTGTCTTCTTCTATTTTAACACACTAGTCCAAATCCCTATCATCTCTTGCTTAGACAAAAGCATCCTAATTTCAATCACTGCTTCTACACTAGTCCTGCTTCTACTCCAGCTGGCAATCATAATAATTCATTAAAAGTTTAAATTAAGGCATCCATAGAGGAAAAAAAGTAAAACCATCTTTTTTTCCTGAAAATGATTCTATATGCAGAAAACTCTAAAGACTCTAACAAAAGACTACTAGAACTGATAAATGATTTTAGCAGGGTTTCAGTATACCAAATCAATATCAGTAGCATTTCTATACCCCAATAACACACAGGCTGAGAGTCAAAACAAGAACACAATCCCATTTATAATAGCCACAAAGAAAATGAAATACATGGGAAGACAGCTAACCAAAGAGGTAAAAGAGCTCTACAAGGAGAACTACAAAACACTGCTGGAAGAAATCAGTGATGACACAAATAAATGGAAAAATATTCCATGCTCATGGATTGGAAAAATTAATATTGTTAAAATGCCCATATTGCCCAAATAAATGTAAAGATTCAATGTTATTCCTATCAAATTACCAATGTCATTCTTCACCTAATTAGGAAAAAACTACTCTAAAATTCATATGAAACCAAAAAAGAGCCAAATTAGCCAAAGTAATACAAAGCAAAAAGAACAAAGCCAGAGGCATCGCCCTAGCCAACTTCAAACTATACTATAAGGCTACCATAAGTAATCAAAACAGCACGGTACTGGACAAGCAGATACACAGACCAATGGAACAGAATATAAAACTCAGAAATAAAGAAACACACCTTCAACCATGTGATCCTCAACAAGGTCCAACAAAAATGAGAACAAGCCATGGGGGAAAACTCTCTATTCAATAAATGGTGCCGGGATAACTGGCTAGTCATATGCGGAAGAATGAAACTGGACACTTACCTTTCACCACGTACAAAAATTAACACAATAAGCTTTGAAGATTTAAATGTAAGACTAAAATTATAAAAAATCCTAGAAGAAAACCTAGAAAATGCCCTTCTTGACATCAATCTTGGTGAAGAATTTATGATTAAGTTCACAAAAGCAATTGCACAAAAGCAGAACTTGAGTGGGACCTAATTAAAGAGTTTCTGCACAGCAAAAGAAACTACCAACAGAATAAACAACCTACAGAATAAACAAACTACCAACAGAATAAACAACAAGCTACAGAATAAACAAACTACCAACAGAATAAACAACCTACAGAATAAACAAACTACCTACAGAATAAACAAACTCCCAACAGAATAAACAACAACCTACAGAATAAACAGAGTACCAACAGAATAAACAACAACCTACAGAATAAACAGAGTACCAACAGAATAAACAACCTACAGAATAAACAAACTACCAATGGAATAAACAACCTACAGAATAAACAAACTACCAACAGAATAAACAAACAACCTAAAGAAGGGTAGAAAATAGGCACCAATTGTGCATCAGACCAAGGTCTAACATCCAGAATCTATAAGGAACTTAATTCAATCAACAGGCAAAAATTAACCCCATTAAAAGGTGGGCAAAGTAGATGAACAGACACTTCTCAAGAGAAGACATGTAAGAGACTAACAAACATATGAAAAAATGCTCATCATCACTAATCATCAGAGAAATGCAAATCAAAACCACAGTGAGATACCATCTCACACCAGTCAGAATGGCTATTATGAAAAGTCAAAAAACAACAGATGCTGGTGAGTCTGTGGAGAAAACGGAATGCTTATACACTATTGGTGGGGATGTAAATTAGTTCAGCCCTACTATGAAAAGCAGTTTGGATATGTCTCAAAGAACTTAAAACAGTGTGCTACCATTCAACTCAGAAATCCCATTGCTGAGTATATACCCAAAGGAAAACAGATCATTAGATCATTACAAATACATGCACTCATGTTTATCACCACACTATTTATAATAGCAAAGACATGGAATCAACCTAGGGTGTCATCAGTGGTGGATTGAATAAAGAAAATGTGGTACATATACACCGTGGAATACCATGCAACCATAAAAAATAATAAAAATAATTTCCTTTGAAGCAACATGGGTGGAGCTGGAGGTCACGATCCTAAGCAAATTAATGCGGGAACAGAAAACCAAATAAGGCATGCTCTCGCTTATAAGTTAGACCTAAACATTAAGCACACATGGATATAAACATGGGAACAATAGACAAAGTGGACTAGTAGACTGGGGAGAAAGGGAGCGTGGATTGAAAAAGTACCTATTGGATATTACGCTCACTACTTGAATGCAATATACCCATGTAAGAAAACTGCATTTGTACCCCTGTATTCAAAATAAAAGTCGAAATTTAAAAAAGTAAATTAAAGTATGCCATTGCACTGCTTAATACGTCTAGAAGAAAACTCAAACCCCTTATCAAAGCCCACTCAATCTAGCCCCTGCTTGCCTCTGATCTTATTTCCTCCCATTCACTCCAGGTTTCCTTTCCTCCAATAGGTGGCGTTCATTTCCATCTGAAGAGATATGCACATACTGTTCCTTTTGTCCGCAATGCTCAGACTGTGGGTCTTGAAACCACTCATTTTTCTGGTCATTTCAGCCTTACATTAGATATGACATCCTCAGCAAGGTGTTTCCCTAGCAA
Source organism: Piliocolobus tephrosceles (assembly GCF_002776525.5). Classification (NCBI taxonomy): domain Eukaryota; kingdom Metazoa; phylum Chordata; class Mammalia; order Primates; family Cercopithecidae; genus Piliocolobus; species Piliocolobus tephrosceles. The sequence continues at coordinate 52,051,812 of NC_045444.1, forward strand.
AACAATCCAATTTAACCCTCTCCAATCGTGTTCCTTACGGTCATTTCTTCTTATACCACCCTGGCTTCCTTTCATCTTTGAACTTCCTGCTATCTGAAATTATCTTGTTCATTTATTTGTTTAGCTTTTTAAGTGTTCGGACATGGCTTTTGTTTCCTCACCCAGCATACAGACACTAGAATGTACACTCTGGGCAGGGGTGGACGTTATTTGAGTTTTGTTCAGCACCTGGAACAGTGCCCTGCGTGCACCAGCTGCTGAATATATACTTGTCTCTATTGGTTAAGGTAGCACTGGTATTTTGTAAGTTCCTTTTAAAGTTCTTTCATCTTAGAAATGTTATTCTGAAACCTCACACAGCTTTAATCTGGATCCAGTGAAAGATAAAGAAAAGCTAATGAAACCGTTCATTAAGAAGAGTGCTGCATCACAAAACTAAATAATATTCAGCTACTCATGTGGGGAAAAATTGGTTAGGTGGTAAGAAGGCCCTTAGGAAGAACTAACTGTTCACTGTTTAAAATTCTCACATTGTTTTGCTTCTTGATAACCTTTTAAAAATACATATACAAATCTTTCTGGAATTTCAAAATTCAGTAGTACTTTTACATTTTGTGGTCAGTGTTTTCTACAGCTAGTGAAAGTCTTCAAGTTGAGATAATCCTGGTTCAGGATTTATTGGAGGCAAATACTTGATATACTTCTCTATAACGTAAGACTGAGTTTCCCCAAAGCAATTTCATCAAGTTAATTGCTCCACTATGATCTAAAAGATATTTCTTCCCCATTGCTTTTATCAGGAACTTGACGTCATCAGACAGTAAATCAAGAGGTACTGACAACTGAGGCTGAATGATAGTCCCTGCCTAGGATTTGGAATCTTTGCATGAAACAGGACTCTAGCCACCAGTGACAAAGAAGTCAGGGAGACTGTTGTCTCTAGGAAACACTTCCAGGAAACAGGAATTCAGGTCAGTAATCAAAATTATTAATTGCTTTGGAAGCTACATTAACATTTTAGTTTCTTCTAACTTATTTGCTTGCCACCCTCCCAAAACACAAAGAATTTTTATGCACCCTTAAAAGTAATATAAAGTAGAATTATATATATCCTAGTTCATTGCCCTGGGAATTTGCTATAAGAACATTCTTCTTAGTAGAAATAATTTTTTTATTGTGAAACCATCACTACAAAACTTCTTTATAATGTTTCCCTTATTTTTCTGTGGTAGAAGGTGCTCTATAGAGTCAGTAAAATTACTAGCCTTCGTACTGGTTTAATGTCTGCAGATGGAATTAAGTCACTTTAGTGTGCCCTTCAGTCCAATCCTACCACTTCCTGGTCATGTTTAAGTTGGTTTTAATTGCTTCAGTGTCTGCTGATGGCAATATCCATGTTAAATAGTGATTGTGGGACTTTTGAAAATGTTTTTACCAATGTTTTTGTCTTGGGTCTCCAATGCTGCCTTTATGGAGGGGAAATAAGTATAAGATATTGGACACGTTCTGTGTGTACTGAATAAAACATTTAAATGTAGTTGTTTTGGAGAAGGCATAATGTTCAGATGTCTTAATTGCTTTGTATTTTTACTTTTTCTTTAGTGTACTCTGACTACAGTGAGCTTCACTTTGAAGTAGAACACAACTTTTAAATTTCCTTTTATATCACAGCTAGTTGGTAGGAAGGAAAGAGATATAGATCCATCTTTCTATTTAATCCTTGGAGTATCATAAAAAATAAAAACTTCCTAGTCTTATTCTTTAGTCCCTTTGCTCCACAAAGTGAAATAATTTCATACACATTTAATCATTCCACAACAATAAATTAACAGGTACAAATATCATTTTTAGAAGTCATGTTCCGGATATTTAATAAGGGATTTAAAAATTTCTGATCAACCAGTTTAATGACGTTTGTTCCCTAACTGAAGTACCGTATTAACTTATAAAAATGGGACTTATTTATTATCTTCTTGTTTCTTGTGTTTATTTAAGAAATTGAGGAAATGCTCACTGTTTTCTGACTCTGTTTCCCCTACGAAGAAAAAAAATACTGATATTTTTGGTCTTCACTTCATGTTCTAGTAATCTTAAATTTTTTGGCCTAGGTTTATTATACTCACTAGTAAGATAAACTATCTCGCTCAGTTCTGACCAGCATATGCAACCACAATTATTATTTAAAATATGTAAATACTGAGACTGGCTCTCCTCACTCTAAAATAATCTTACTTTGTCAATAACTTTTCTCTGTCTCCAAGAAGACATGAGAATTTTGGACCCCACTGCTAAAAGTAGAATAATTAGAATTTTCTTGCAGAGTAAGCTTCGTACTTACTATCTTTTAAAATAATAGAAGCAGTGAAAAATAATGCAAGCATGAGAAATACATACTGCAGACAAATTATTCTTTTTAGAAACTTAATATGACCAAATTCTGCTTTATTTAGTCTTAGTCTTAAGGTATTATTCTTTTCCCAAAGTAAAATCAGTTGGCAAATATTTTGTAGATTTATTAGTATATCCAGATACTGAATTTTAAAAATAACAATTTTTAAGTACTTAGCATTTGCTTAGAGATGTCTGATGCATAATTGTGCAGCTTAATGTCACCCAGTGCCTGTATCTTGAGTACATTTCTGTGTAACCCATATACCACTTGGTTTCACTAACTCTGGGCATTAGAGATTTATGTTAATTACAGCATTGCTATATTTTGTTAATTTGTCTTTTTCCCACCTGCACTATAAAACACTTATCTTCCCCATAAAAAGCTCTCATTCAGTGTGAACCAGTGGGAATAATTACCAATGTGACCTCAGAGGAGAATCTAAGTAGACAGTGAGGCTTGGATTCTGAAGGCATCCTCACCTGGCAAGCTGCCCACTCCACATTCATAATTGACTTGATTGTGCCTTCTGCTCAAAAGGTCATATCCATACTATGGAGCTGCCTACATCTGCCTTAAAGTCTCAGTATAGTATTCCAATTTTAAATAAACCCTTCGCCCTATGCTCTCATTCCACTTGCTTTATTTCTAAACTGATGATAGGATTCACGCACCAGAATGAACCCTGATCTATAAAACCTCACAGATATATGGATTGTACTATAATTTACATCAGTTCTTCCTGTTGTGCTTTCTTTGGAAGCCTGGTTTCCATTATTCCCCTTTTGGTGAGTGCCAGATTTACTCTGGGAAAATTACTTCTCATTTTTGTATAGTCAAGATGTCTTGCTCTCTGCAGGCTGAGTGGAAGAGAAAATAACTCAGGTGGGGTCACCCTGATTTTTTTTTTCTCTCCCAAGACTAAGAACTTGAGCAGAGTGAATACAAGAAAAAAGTGGTGGCACTCAAACTCAAACTGGTCTGCTACTTGTAATCTATACAGCCTTGTTTTTATCTTTTTTTTTTCTGAGTCATCTTCTTTAGCCTTCCCATGAATTTTGAACTACAAAATATTCTTGCAGTACATTATTTTCTGCTTAAGCAAGTCAGAGTTGATTTTTATTGTTCATATCCAAATTATCCAAGCTGAAATATGTGCTTTCTTGAATGTATCTCCAAACTGCATATATATACTTTATGGAATTTATTCAATATAATTATTTCTGAATGAGCACTTTGGGGTAATTTTTGACAGTTTCAGAGATGGTTTCACAGACAGAACTACCAGCTTAGATTTTAGGCCCAGTTAAAGAGAAGAGTGAATTAACAGAACATATTTCTGGTCATGCAATAAATATTTTTTGTTGTTGTTGAGAGTACAAAATGCAAAAAAAAAAAAAAAAAAATCATAGGACAATCATATGATCCATTGCCAAATGAAGGCTAGAGATAACAGATGCTGTGATGTCAGAGAGAGGTATGACACCCGTGTGCTAAAGTTATCTGGAAAAGTTTCATAGCAGCCTAGAGGTGATTGGATTAAACTAGGCCTAAAAGCAGCAAAAGCCAAAATTGACAAATGGGATCTAATTAAACTAAAGAGCTTCTGCACAGCAAAAGAAACTACCATCAGAGTGAACAGGCAACCTACAGAATGGGAGAAAATTTTTGCAATCTACTCATCTGACAAAGGGCTAATTTCCAGAATCTACAAAGAACTCAAACAAATATACAAGAAAAAAACAAACAACCCCATCAAAAAGTGGGGAAAGGATATGAACAGACATTTCTCAAAAGAAGACATTCATACAGCCAACAGACACGTGAAAAAATGCTCATCATCACTCGCCATCAGAGAAATGCAAACCAAAACCACAATGAGATACCATCTCACACCAGTTAGAATGGCAATCATTAAAAAGTCAGGAAACAACAGGGGCTGGAGAGGATGTGGAGAAATAGGAACACTTTTACACTGTTGGTGGGATTGTAAACTAGTTCAACCATTATGGAAAACAGTATGGCGATTCCTCAAGGATCTAGAACTAGATGTACCATATGACCCAGCCATCCCACTACTGGGTATATACCCAAAGGATTATAAATCATGCTGCTATAAAGACACATGCACACGTATGTTTATTGCGGCACTATTCACAATAGCAAAGACTTGGAATCAACCCAAATGTCCATCTGTGACAGACTGGATTAAGAAAACGTGGCACATATACACCGTGGAATACTATGCAGCCATAAAAAAGGATGAGTTTGCGTCCTTTGTAGGGACATGGATGCAGCTGGAAACCATCATTCTTAGCAAACTATCACAAGAACAGAAAACCAAACACCACATGTTCTCACTCATAGGTGGGAACTGAACAATGAGATCACTTGGACTTGGGAAGGGGAACATCACACACCGCGGCCTATCATGGGGAGGGGGGAGGGATTGCATTGGGAGTTATACCTGATATAAATGATGAATTGATGGGTGCTGACGAGTTGATGGGTGCAGCACACCAACATGGCACAAGTATACATATGTAACAAACCTGCACGCTATGCACATGTACCCTAGAACTTAAAGTATAATAATAATAATAATAATAATAATAAAAAAACTAGGCCTAAAAGGATAAGGTGTTCAGTGAGTATCCCCCAACCCTGCAAAGGATACCAAACCACAAAAGGGGATAGCCCTAAAGGGTACATAATATTATAACAATACCCTTGAACTGGCCTTTCTGTTGACAAAGTGATACCTCATTTAATTTCTTCTTCATCCACCAATTAAAGTCTCACATTTGCTTTCTGACTTGCTCAGATTGTCTGATTTGGTAAGACATTTTATCAAATCTCAGAGTTCTTAGTCCTCCCACTTTAGCTGCAAGCTGAGAATAGCCTTCTTCTTCCAATATTGATTTTGGAGTGTCCTCCTAGTAATGCCCTTCTTTTCACTGGCTCCTCTCCTGAAATAATTGGCTCCTTTCTTTTTGAGCAGCATCTCCTGGGCACATGCCAAGCTTCTCTCCTTGACAGTCTCCAAGGGCTGTACTCAGATAACTGGGAGGACTTAGGTAGACTGAGGGAAAGGCATTTCAGAGTGATAAAGTAAAGGGAAAACTGCATAAGTCAAAGGGTAGATGCATAGAAGTATATAATACACTCAGGGGAGCAGCTCTGACTGATTGGAGCGACAGGATGGAATGGGGGAATAGCAGAGAATTAAAATAATAAAACAGGTTAGAGTTAGTTTATGAGTCTAGCACCCAAATGATGTCTGGTTTTCATTCTGTAGGTAATGGGAGCACAGTCAATGTCTTTAATCAGCACCATCTATATGAACATTGGGCTTTAGAAATATTCATTTGGAAATGTTATGCCAAATAGATTGAAAACAGGAAGCTCTTGCAATGACCTAGATAGGAAGAGATGAAGACCTTGGATGAGATAGTGACAACAAGGATGAAAATAAGTGACTGACATTCAAAGGCAGAATAATGTTCTTGAGAGCCCCAAATGGTTGTTATTGTGCTGTGCTTACGTAGAATAAATTACCAATAACTACTCTGAAGCTAGTTATTTTCTAGTTTTAATTAAAGCTTTTCAAGATCCATTTATTAAGGCAAGGAAGGTACAAATCACTGAAGTGAGCCTTGGAAAATAAGATAGTATTCATCTTGCTGCCATATACAGAAAGACAAATGCCATGTAATCTTCCATTGATCCTGGAACAGGGGAGAGTTGGCAAATAAGCTTTCCACAATACAGATAGGCCTGGGTGTGCCCTCCCTATATTGTCATCACCACCCTCATCTTCTACCTCCCGCTTTTGGGTGCCTGGGCAATAATGTCCAGGAGAGATGGTCTGGTTTGTTTAATGTAATATTGTAAAGGTTTTTTCTTTTCCTTTCTTTCTTTTTTTTTTTTTTTTTGATAAGCTAGAGTGTATCTCCTTTCTCTGCTGATAAAAGTAACTCATACTTAGTTTAATTTTTAAAAGTTTAGACAAAAATGAAATTCATAAAAGTATAAAAAATTAGAAAAAGCATAGCCAATCCTACCACCTAGACATATCAGTATTTGGTATATACGTTTTTAGACATTTTAAATGAATTTACATATACATGAACTTATAAGATTTTTTAAAAGATGAAAAATGCTTAAAATGCATAGAAATATTTTCAACCCCCTTTTGGAAATATTTTAAAAAACATATACAGACACTTATTCTAATTATGATCATATGAACAGTACCTAAATGTGAGGTGGCTTAGGATGGAAATTTGAATCTCATGAGGGCCTGCCCTTAGGACCAGAGAGCTAGTTTAATAAATGTTTGTAATTGAGGTTTTCTGCTAGATAGGAAGGATGAAGACCTTGGATGAGAAATAGGAACACTTTTACACTGTTGGTGGGATTGTAAACTAGTTCAACCATTATGGAAAACAGTATGGCAATTCCTCAAGGATCTAGAACTAGATGTACCATATGACCCAGCCATCCCACTACTGGGTATATACCCAAAGGATTATAAATTATGCTACTACAAAGACACATGCACACGTATGTTTACTGCTGCACTATTCACAATAGCAAAGACTTGGAATCAACCCAAATGTCCATCAGTGACAGACTGGATTAAGAAAATGTGGCACATATACACCATGGAATACTATGCAGCCATAAAAAAGGATGAGTTTGCGTCCTTTGTGGGCGCAGATGGATGCATCTGGAAACCATCATTCTTAGCAAACTATCACAAGAAGAGAAAACCAAACACCGCATGTTCTCACTCATAGGTGGGAACTGAACAATGAGTTCACTTGGACTCGGGAAGGGGAACATCACACAATGGGGCCTATCATGGGGAGGGGGGAGGGGGGAGGGATTGCATTGGGGAGTTATACCTGATATAAATGATGAATTGATGGGTGCTGACGAGTTGCTGGGTGCAGCACACCAATATGGCACATGTATACATATGTAACAAACCTGCACGTTATGCACATGTACCCTAGAACTTAAAGTATAATAAATAAATAAATAAATAAATAAATAAATAAATAAATAAATAAATAAAAAGAAGCATGCCTGAGGCCGGGGGCGGTGGCTCCAGCCTGTAATCCCAGCACTTTGGGAGGCCGAGAAGGGCGGATCACGAGGTCAGGAAATTGAGACCATCCTGGCTAACACGGTGAAACCGCATCTCTACTAAAAAAAAAAAAAAAAAAAAAAAAAATACAAAAAAATTAGCCGGGCGTGGTGAGGGGGGCCTGTAGTCCCAGTTACTTGGGAGGCTGAGGCAGGAGAGTGGTGTGAACCTGGGAAGCGGAGCTTGCAGCCTAGATTGCGCCACTACACTCCAGCCTGGGCAACAAACAAGACTCCATCTCAAAAAAAAAAAAAAAAAAAAAAAAACAACAACAAAAAAGAAGCATGCCTGAGCTGGCCAGACCGCAGTGGACTGCTTTGTGATCAACGACTAGTGAACCTGTACTGAGATTTGATTCATGGATGCTCTAACTTTAGTTTATATCAAACCAGCAACAAACAGTATAAAGAATAAAAAGCTGATACAGATACAAATGAGTGAGAAGATGCAGCTCCTCACAGCCTTTTTCATTCTGGGCACACACAAAATGAGCCACCTATTAGCTGAGTGCACAGCCCATGAGGTCACAGGAGTCCAGAGCTGTGGGCTGGCTGCCTTTCATATCTTTGGAGGCCAAGTCACAGTTTCAGACTTACCCACTGTCATATAGTACGTTCCTTCCTGTTGACAGGTACATACTTTCTAGATCCATTTCTTTTATTTTCCATTTTTAATTTTAAATTTTTGTGAGGACATAGTAAGTATATATATGTATGGTGTTGTGATACAGACATGCAATGCATAATTATCACATCATGGCAGATAGGGTATCCAACTCCTCAAGCATATATCCTTTGTGTTACAAACTAATCTTAGTCTTTTAGTTATTTTAAAATGTATAGTTAAATTATTATTGACTATAGTCACCCTGTTGTGCTATCAAACACTGGGTCTTATTCATTCATTTTAACTATTTGTTTCTTCCCCTCAGATCCCTCACTCCCCACTGTCTTTCCCAGCCTCTAGTAACTATCCTTCTACTCTCAAACTTTGTGGGTACAATTGTTTTAATTTTTATATCCCATAAATAAGTGACAACATGGATGCTTGTCTTTCTGTGCCTGGCTTATTCATTTAACATAATGACCTCCAGTTCCATTCCATGTTGCTGCAAATGACTGAATTCATTCTCTACTTTTTTGTGGTTGAATAGTAACCCATTATGTATAAGAACCATATTTTCTTAATACATTTGTCTGTTTAAAAACATTTGGGTTGCTTCCAAATCATGGCTATTGTGGACAGAGCTGTAGCAAACATGGGAGTGCAGGTATCTCTTTGATATATTAATTTTCTTTCTTTTGCGTGTATACCCAACAGTGGGGTTGCTGGATCGTATGGTAGCTTTATTTTTAGTTTTCTGAGGAATTTTCAAATGATTCTCCATAGTGATTGTACTAATTTACATTCCCACCAACAGTGTATGAAGGTGTCCTTTTCTCCACAGCCTCACTAACATTTGTTATTGCCTATTTTTTGGATGTAAGCCATTTTAACTGGGGTGAGATGTCATCTTATTGCAGTTTTGATTTGCACTTTTCTGATGATCAATGATGTTGAGTACCCTTTCATGTACCTGTTTATCATTTGTACGTCTTCTTTTGAGAAATTTCTATTCAAATATTTTGTCTATTTTTTATTCATATTATTAGATTTTTTCAAATAGAGATATTTAAGTTCCTTGTATATTCTGATTATTAATCCCTTGTTAGATGGGTAGTTTGCAGAATAGAGAACTCAGAACCAAATACACACACCTAGAGTAAACTCATTTTCGACAAAGGTGCCAAGAACATGCAATGTGGAAAAGGCAGTCTCTTCAATAGATGGTGTTGAGAAAACTGGATATCTATATGCAGACAAATAAAACTAGATGCCTATTCTTCATTATATCTAAAAATCAAATTAAAATCAATTAAATAATTAAATATATGAATTCAAACTATGGAACTGCTACAAGAAAACATTAAGGAAACTCTCCAGGACTTTGGTCTGGGCAAAGATTTCTTGAGGAATACCCCACAAGAACAGGCAACCAAATCACAGATGGACAAACGGGACCACATCAAGCTAAAAACAAACAAACAAACAAACAAAAACAACTTCATAGCAAAGGAAACAGTGAACAAATTGGAGAGGTCACCTGCAGAGTAGATCCATTTCTTTTCATCAGTCCTACAGGTGGCCTTTTACAGTGAGGTCCGTGGAACTTAAATGTGTTTACTGAGGTGCTCCTGACTTGGCTTCTCTCACTGTTCTTTTAAGTACAGATCTCTACTGTGTAAGTGTTGTGCAAATATAAAAGAAATCCCCAGAAAATCAAACATTGTTAAGATGTGTCCTAAAAATTTGGGGTGAGGAGAAGGATTCAGACACATGAAATTCAAACAATGACCAAAGTAAAATTCTCAGTGAAGAAGTTAGTCAAGTTTGTGAAAGTTTTCTGAATAAAGTTATGTTATTCTTTTTGACTCATACTAATTTATTTGTGCAGTATGAGACTTAATTGCATTTTGTAACATGGTAAGTCTATTTCAATGACCAGAAGATGGAGCCATTATACAAAGAATTTTAAAAAGTTACATTCCCCAAAAAACTACATTTCTCTTTTTACTAAATAATTATTTTAAAACATCTTATGGAATCAGAGCAGTCTGAATATCTTTTCGCTTTTAACAATGAAAAAGAAGTAATATTTTATCCTCACATATGCAGAGAAGTAATATATTTTCAGGCAATTAGCACCTACATAAGTGAGCATATTCATGGAGGATTCATTGCCTCTGTCCTCAATGGGTGAATTATATTAGGAGATACCTGTAAGGTAATAATAGAATAAGCTGTTGCATGTTAATACTGTAGAATTATAATCACATTGGTTACTTTGGACCCTGGAAAACTTTATCAAGCAAGTGGCATATGAGCTGCTACTCTTTAACAATATTATTTGGGATTCTGATATAACAGGTAATCTGGGACTGTATTTTGACAACGAGAGGTACTAGGTACTCTAATTAAAAAAAAAAAACATCTATTGTGTACCATCTATAAGCACCATCTTCCTATACATTAATAATAATTCTTCTCTGTGACCTTTTGAGCATTTCCAAGCATTTTCTAAGTTCTTTCATCTACTGCTTATAATAATCTATACTTCCCTAGAACAGGAGACAAAACAAAGAAGTTAAATGTCATAGTTAACTAAGATCACACAGTCAGTAAGTAGCAGAGACTGAGACCCAAAGAAGCACTGCCATAGAGGAGAAACTCATAGAGGCACTGTCCACTGGATTTCTTGGCTGGCACTCTAACTTCTACAGTTCAGCACATGCTTGAAACGAACTAGCAACTTGAGGAAATGAGTGCTTTCTGGATGGGTAAGTTTTAGGAGGACACGCTGAAAATTATGTGTAAAGAATATAGAACCTACAAATTAAAATCCAGAGCAGATTGAGGGGAGAAGATGGCCAACTATATTGAGCCGGGAAGCTACACTCCCACCAAGAGAAATCAAAATATCAACTAAGCCATCACACTTTGAACAGATCTTTTGAGAGAAAACACTGAAAGTAAATAGAGAGGTGATGCAGACAACAAGGTGGAAGAAGGAGGAAGCTGGGACCCTGCACGGAGTTGCCAAATGTCACAACCGGCTCTCAGTCCTGAACAGGTCCTAAGGAAGTATAAGAACTGCAGGGCAACACACTCTCACCACTGACCTCTGAAATCCTAGCTACAAGTGATCCCACGACCCCCATAGGCACTCGAAAGCTTGTTTGGAGGTCCTAGCAGGGGAGCGCAGCTGCTTGTATATCCTTGACCGAAGACTGGTCCTCCTCTATCCTTCTGTGGGAGATGGTCATCCTCTTCGACGGAGCGGGCAGCTTTGGGAGGTTCGCACCTGGGGCGGTGAGGGAGGAAGGGGACACCCGCCTAGCCAGCCAGATCAGTCTAATCAACCCTGGCGATCAATGGTGTGACAGATGTCGCAGCCAGATCGCCCTCCTATCTCCCCATAGGCATTTGAATTGGCAGGAGGAACTGCCCGGAGTGTAGACAGAAGGAGAGCTTGAGCCGTGGAACTCAGAAGGTTTTGTGCATGGGGCAGCTGTAGCAAATGCAAAACAAGGGGCCCTCTCGCCAAGGCTCTCCACCTTGCTCTGAGTGTTGGTAGCTCATGCTGACTGTTGAGCTGAGAGAGAGAGGAGTATCTTTCTCGCAGGACCAGGACACGTTTGATCTGCACGCCCCCTGTCCGCTGGCCCCACTTTCCTGCCTGGCCACTCCTGCAAGAGGATGCACACAGCGCCGTCTCCACTGAGCTGCCTCGGTGTTTTGCCGCCAGCCTGGGAGCACTTTGGCCGCTCCTCAGCACAGCCAGTGTTCAACCCTGAAGGACCAGAGGACAGAGCCGTGGGCCTGGTCCCAATACCCAAACGTTTGAGCACACAGCTAAGGATTATTGACCTGAAATCTGTTGCTGAAACTCAAGGGGAGGAGAAGCCCCCACTCTCAAAGCACTGAGAGAGGCATATATGCTCATGGGTCGTCGCCGGAGGTGGGTGTGCCTCCCTCCACAAGACCAGCCCAGGAAGTGTGTAGACTGCTTGCAAGCTCTGCCTGAGGGAGCCCCACAGAGGGGAACAATAACAACCCAGTGATCTGGGTGCACAATGCTTGGGACAAAACTAGCTGGTTTGGTCCAGCTACTGGGGCAGAATCCGGAAAGAGATCTGGTTGGGGGACCATGAGCTGGGCAGATCCCACAGCTGTCTGCTGGGCAAAAAACCCTGGGCCATGGGGGCCACACCAGCTGCACAACCATGGCAATCTTGCCCTACCCAAGGATCCTCCACCCTTGACCCACTGCATCAACACATAAACCACAGATGTACCCTACAACCTACCCTGACTCTGCCAAGTACAGAGGACCAGTGGGCACCTAAGGTTGTTAGGTTGCTATGAGCTGGATCATAACAACGTAACAACCTTTGGTTAGGGCCACCCCTAAGGAACGGAGGAGTGCAGCCAACTAGGGCCCCTCTGGCTAAGGAAAGGCGAGTGCCGCCCAATGATTGGAGGCGGTCCTCGCAAGGCCCATGGACTTGGTGAGAGGGTCGTCTCTTGCCTCCCCCATCTCTCACACCTGAGAGCACTGCTGCAAATGCACTGAAATACAAAACAGGTGAGCGCCAAAGAGCCTATCTGCCAGGCCTTACTATTAACATTACGCGCCGTCGCCATCTACTGGATCAAGCCTGGATTACACCACCAAAAAAATACTCTCCCAGCACACATCGCTTGTGAGACCCAGGCAGGAATCTAGAGCCTCGGCCTTGGAAAGTACCAAAAAAAAAAAAAAAAAAAAAAAAAAAAAAAAATTAAGCCAGTAGACTATACTCAACATAAACCAAAGTCAAACTCTCTAGGGATATAATATAAAAACAAAAGCTTCATCCAAGTGACAGCAATTTCCAAAAGATATAGGAACACCAGCCCTGACAGATACAGAATTCAGAATCTGGATGGCAAAGAAGGTCAACAAGATTCTGGAGAAGCTGAAACACAATCCAAGGAAGTAGTAAAACATTCCAAGAGTGGAAAGATGATATAACCATTTTAAGAAAGAACCAAATGGAATTTCTGGAATTGAAAAACTTACTACAGTAATTTTATAATATACTTGGAAGTATTAACAACCTAATAGACGAACGTTAGGAAACAATGTAAGATCCCGAAGACCGGTCATTCAAATAAACCCAGTCAGACAAAAACAAAGAAAAAAAATAATTTCAAAAGTTAACAAAACCTCTGAGATATACGAGATTATGTAAAGAGACCAAACCTATGACTCATTATCATTTCTGAGAGAAAAAGAGAGTGTAAGCAACTTGAAAAACACATTTGAGGATGCAGCTCACAAAATTTTCCGCAATCACTAGAGGTTGATATGCAAATTCAAGAAATCCAGAGAACGCCTGTGAGATACTATACAACAGTGGCTCCCAACCTCTTTGGCTCCAGGGACTGGTTTAGTGGAAGATAATCTTTCCATGGACTGCGGAGGTGGGTATGATTTTGGGATGACTGGAACACATTATATTTATTGTGCACCTTATTTCTATTATTATTACATTGTAATACATAATGAAATAATTATATAACTCACCATAATGTAGACTCAGTGAGAGCCATGAGCTTGTTTTCCTGCAACCAGACGGTCACCGTCTGGGGATGATAGGAGACAGTAACAGATCATCAAGCATTAGAGTCTCATACGGAGTATACAACCTAGATCCCTGGCATGCACAATTCACTTCTGGTGACAGGTTCAGTCGTACTCTAAACTTCAGCATCACACAATATACCTTTGTAACAAAACTTTGTGTACTCAGAATCTAAAATAAAAGTTGAAAAAAAGAAAGAAAAAATTAGAGCAATTTCCATTGGTTATCAAACTTAGCTGCACATTAGAATCACCCCTGGAGCTTTGAAAAATTTCAATACACCCAGCTACGCCCTAGATTAATTTAAGTAGAATCTATGGGAAGAGACATAGGCATGGGTTTTAAGGTTTCCAGGTGATTGCAACATGCAGTAAAGTTTGAGAAACAGTGCTCTTGACCAGAGTTTTCTCAGCTGTCATGCATATGCAAATCCTTGGCATCTACAGAGACCCTGCTAAGTGTGGTTACTAGTCAAAAAGCCTCAGCATTACCTGGAGATTATTAGTTAGAAGTGCAAATTTTGAGCCCCGCTGTATATTTATTGAATCTGAATCAGAACCCCTGGGGTACATACCAGCATTCTGTGTGTTAAAGTTCTCCAGCTGATTCTAATGTGTGTAAATGTTTGAGAATTAATGGTCTCACTTGGGACCATTCCTCCTCCTTTTATTGGTGGCAGGTGGAAGTGACAACATCTTCCAAAGGCATGGAGCTTTATTACTTCATTGACAGTTGTATCCTGGAAACTGATCTATCTGTTGTTTTTCACCAGAATTTCTAAACAAATAGGCACCAGCTGTTTGATATTGGGTTACTTTATCTTTCAATGGCTGGTCCCCTTGATGTCTAAAATGTTCATGTTTTAGGAGGGTGTTGAAAAGCGGAACTAGCAAAGAAGGGAAAAAAGAGGAGAGAGCATTTCCAAGACTTTGTTGGTGCACTGAACTCTAATTAATCTACTTTTAGAATTCTCGTTCCAACTAATTATGTACTACACATATAGTTGACACTGAAAATAAAATCTACATCATCTGTGAGACGTCTAGGATGTTCGGAAAATAACCATGATCTTATGAAGCAGCTTGACACTTAACAATACTCTTGTTTTGTTTGTTGCTTTGTTTTTGGTGTTTTTTTTTTTTACTACTACTCCCTGAAACAAATGAAAGATGTGGTATCTGGAGTCAGATCTGGATTTGAACCTTGATTTTACCCCTTTCATGATGTGTACCTGAGCATGTTACCCAAGTTTATTTCCTCGTCTCTCACAGGTAACTGACAAATTAGTTTTGAGCATGGTGCAAAGATAGAAGAGACTGAACATAAAATGCCTCACATTATTCTTGGCACCTAGTAGATGTCAGTGCTGTGCTGGAGCCTTCTTGGGCCAGCTGGAGAGAGCAATGGTGCACGGCTCCTTCCAAGTCTATGTTCAGTGACTTCAGATTGTTTGCTGGAATTTAACCATGGGATGAGTATTTACACCACGGAAATAGGCAAAAGATACATACAAATAAGACCTTATTGTCCAGGAGAGTCAGTTGCTTAACATTTACCAAATACACCATTGGTAGACATTCCTTTCGTGGTTATCTGTTGATGGGTAGATTTTAGAAGGTAGTTTGCTTTTCTCTCATGAAACAGAAATAACAAAGCATAGCCCAAATAGGAGGGGGTCACAAAAGGGCTCCAGGAAAGCCCTTCCTGAGATTACTCTCTTACCATATATCTATTATGTATTCTCAGGATTTCTCTCAAATTCCCAGACTCACGGAAAAGGTGACACTCAATTATGAGCAGACACTGACATTTTTGTGAGATTAGTTCATCGGAGGTTTTCCTTCTAAGCCAAACTGATTGAATTCTGGGATCTGAAAAACACAATTTAACTAATGAACATCTGTTGGCTGTAAGGCCATCTAGGGAAGAAGATAGCTAAAGCAAACAATATCTGTAGCTCGTGGAGTTACATTTATCAATGCAGAGGAGACATGTAAACATGTAATCAACTTGCCATAATTTTAGATAATAGTAAATGGTAGATGAAAATAAACCAGTTTAATTTGGTAAAGAGTGAGGAGGGCAGTGGAATTGCTTTAAGCAGGCTGACCAGGAAAGGCCTCTCTAATAAGGAAATATTTCAACTGAAATCTAAAAGGATGCAGCTGTGTTCTGAATCAGAGGTACATTCCAGGTGACGAGCGAGAGAAAGTCCCTGAGTCAAGAATAAACTTGTTTTCAAGAACAGAAAGCAGGTTAGTAGAGCTGAGACACTGTGAGTTTAAGAAGAGGGTGGTGTGACATGGAGCAGCAGCACAGTCAAGCAGGGAACAAATCACGTAAAGCCCTTTAGAGAGTGAAGTCTGCTTTTTATGATAGGTGCAATTGGGAGTTCTGAAAACCGTAAGAAGGATTGGGGGTCATGGAGACAGTAGCCTGATCTCCAATAAAGTTTTAAAGGATCACTCTGATTGCACTGTGAAGAAAACATTTTAGAAAGTCAAAAGTGGAGCCAAAAGACCAGTTACGTGGCTACTACGATAGTCTAGGCAAAAGATATAATAGTGGCTTGGACAAGGGTGCAGGTGGTCTAGATGAAGAGAAATGGGTAGATTTGGGATATATTTTATAGATTGAATCAATAGCGTTTGTTGATGGATTAGATGTTTATGTAAGGGAAGAAAACAAGAATGTGCATATATATATGTTATATATACGTATGCACATTATATATATGCACATTCTTGTGCATATATACATGCTTATATATGTATGTATATGCATATATATACATTCTTGTGCATATATATACATTATATATAAAATATATATTTTATATATACACACATGTGCATATATACACACACGCATATATATGTGTGTGTATATATGCACGTGTGTGTGTATACATATATATATAATATTAGTTTTAGAAACAATGTGGATACTATGCCCATCAGTTAATTTCTAGTCTGAAGTAGGTCATAAAGGAAATGAGCTATCTAAGCAATACAGGAAAGAAAAATGTTTAGACTTATTGCAAGTTAGAAAAAATAAGGCTGTTCATAGTGCATCCTGTTTCAAGCCATGTCTCCAAAGATAAATGATTAATGCATTTGTGGTATATTTAAGTTCTCAGATGGCTTTGTATTGTTGGTAAAATGCAATTGTAATGCAGTAGGAAAATAATGTTGCAATTAGACTAGCAAATAAATTACTCATATTAAGTAATTTAAACATTATCTAAGTTTACAAACTTAGGTCTCAGGCTTAATGAGTCTTTATGAATATTTATTTTCTGTTTCCCTGCTACTTTTTTTGTCCTTTATAGTTTTGCTCTGGGAGGCTCTAGAAAAGAAGGAGAAAAAATATTTTGGAAGTCTAAATTGTATCAAAATGATCTTAGTTTTTATGACTCTCAAGCAAAGCTACAGGAGATTCCTAGCCAGATCATTTAGTGTACATTTATTACCTAACAATTAGATATCCAAGTATCCTGAAAAAAAATCCTGATAAACTGTTGGGTAAAATTTAATAAATAGCTTTATGAACGCAAAACCGAGCTTATAAGAAATTAAAGAAAATTTCCAGGAACAAAAAAGCAAAAGAGAAGCAAGAAACAGAGTGGTAAGATGACATTATACCTATAACCCCCTGGGGATGGTGGCTGATCTCAGTAACCCAGGATTTGTTTGTTGTTGTTATTTATTACTTCATTGGGATATGATAAGTACATAGTACATTAAGAAAATTGTACAGTTCAAATGTACATATTTATACTCCTAAATAAACACTACCTAGGTTAGGATACAAAACGTTACTATTACCTAAGAATTATCCCCTTTGCCCCTCTATGCCAATAACTCCCCCAAAGTTACCACTCTTCCATTAGCATAAATAAGTTTTGCCTGTCATTTTCATAAATTAATTCAAACAATATGTCATCTTTTGTGTCTAGCTTCTTTTGCCCATAATTATGTTTGTGAGATTCCCTATGTTTTCGCATGTTTTACATGTATCAGTAAAATGTCTTTTCTTAACTGTTGCATACGGCCCAGCACGGTGGCTCACACCTGTAATCCCAGCACTTTGGGAGGCCGAGGCAGGTGAATTGCCCGAGCTTAGGAGTTCACGACCAGCCTAGGCAACACAGTGAAACCCCGTCTCTACTAAAAACAAATAGCTAGCTGTGGCGGCATGCGCCTGCAGTCCCAGCTACTCGGGAGGCTGAGGCAGGATAATTGCTTGAACCCGGGAGGCAGAGGTTGCAGTGAGTGGAGATACTGCCACTGCACTCCAGCCTGGGCAACAGAGCAAGACTCTGTCTCAAAATAAATAAATAAATTAATTAATTAAAAAAATAAAGAGCTAGGATCACACTCTGTCACTCAGGCTGGAGTGTAGTGACATGATCATAGCTTACTGCAGCTTCAAACTCCTGGGCTCAAGCAATCCTCTTGCCTCAGCCTTCTGAGCACCTGGGATTATAAGCACAAGCCTGGATCCCATTGTTGTATACCTATACCTCAATATTTATTCTTTCTAATCTTGATGGATGTTTGGGTTGTTGCCGGTTTGAGATTGTAATGAATATATTATCTGTGAACATTCACATGCATGTTTTTGATGACTATAAATACTCCTTTCTGTGCATATATACCAGTGATAGAATTTCTGGTCAAGAATATACATGGTCAACATTAATAGATACTGATAAACATATCTTCAAAGTAGTTGCCCAGGTATATATTCTTACCAGGAATACATGAGAGTTTCTTTTGCTCCACATCTTTGTAAACATTTATTGTCAGGTTTTTTTTTTTTTTGTAACTTAGTTATTCTGGTGGTGGTCTAGCAATATTTCATTACTATTTTAATTTGCATTTATCTGGTGAATAACTCAAAAAATGAGAAAAAGACTGGCATCCCAATGCACTAAATTAGCATTTATGTTTGTCATTGTACTAAATATTGTCTTTGTGTCTTGGTTCTTTTTCCTTCTCTAGTTACCCCACTCTTTGTATTAAATAGATTTCTACTCCATTATTTTAATCCTGTTTTTCTTTTTTTTAATTTATATTTTACTGTTTTTTTGTTATTTTCTTAGTGATTGCCCTGGAGATTGCAATTAGTATTTAACTTATAGAAATATAGTTTGGATTCATACTAATTTAATTTCAATAGTATACAAAATGTTTCAAAATGTTTTGCTCCTCACTTTCTCTCCTCATTCATTTGTGCTACTACATCATACAAATTACATCTTTATATATTATGTAGCCATCACCACATATTTAAAATTATTGCTTTATAGTATTGTCTCTTAAATCATATAGAAAAAAGAGGCATTACAACCAAAACATACATATATATTCTCTTTAATATTTACCTGTTGGGCTACCTATTAGTGATCTTTATTTCTTCACATGGAATTAAGTTACTGTCTAGTGTCCTTTTATTTCAGCTTTAAAACTCCCTTTAGTATTACTTGTAGGATAAATAAGCTAGTAACAAATTCTTTTCAGTTTTTGTTTATCTCAGAATATCTTGATTTATCTTTAACTTTTGAAGGTTGGTTTTCTGTATGTAGAATTATTGGCCAACAGTCTCTTTCTTGGCCAACAGTCTCTTTCTTCCAGCACTTCGGTCATCCCACTGTCTTCTGGCCTCCATAATTTCTAATGAGAAATCACTGATTAATCTTGAATGTAATGAGTTATTGAATGTAATGAATTCTTAACTCTTGCTGCTTTTAAGATTTTCTGTCTTTTGCTTTTGGCAGATTGTGATGTTTCTATGTGTAGATCTCTTTGAGTTTATCGTACTTAGAGTTCATCAAAGTTCTTGAGCGTTACTCTCAATGTTACTCATCAAATAGAAAGTTTTTAGCCATTGTTTCTTCAAATATTCTTTTTGCCTTTTTCTTTCTCTCCTTCCCTTTTGAAACTCCTATTATTTGTTTATTGGTATATTTGATGATGTTCCACAATTGTCTGAGGCTCTCTTCAGTTTTTTACTCCTTTTTATATCTGTTCCTCAGACTGGCTAATCTCAACTGACATAACTTCAATTTTACTTTCAGCTCAAATCTGCTTTTGAGCCATGCTAGAGAATTTTTAATTGCAGTATTGTAATTTTCAAGTTCAGAATTTCTATTAGGGCTCTTTTTTGTAATTTGTGTCTGTTATTGACATTCTGTATTTGGTGAGAACTTGTTCTTATAAGTCCTTTAGTTCCTTAGACGTGGACTCCTTTATTTCAGGAACATATTTAAAATAGCTTTAAAAACATATTTGTATCTAATTATTGTGATTATACTTTAAATATTTGTCTAGTAAGCCAATAGTCTGACTTCCTTGGGGACTTTTTTTTTTGAGATGGAGTTTTGTTCTTGTTGCCCGGGCTGGAGTGCAATGGCACAATCTCGGCTCACCAAAACCTCTGCCTTCTGATTTCAAGTGATTCTCCTGCCTCAGCCTCCTGAGTAGCTGGGATTACAGGCACCCGCCACTATGCCTGGTTAATTTTGTATTTTTAGTAGAGACAGGTTTCACCATGTTGGCCAGGTTGTCTCGAGCTCCTGACCTCATGATCCACATACCTCAGCCTTCCGAAGTGCTGGGATTACAGGCATGAACAACCACTCCTGGCCTGGGGACATTTTTTTATTGAGTCCTTTTTTTTTCTCTGTATAGGCCATATTTTCTTATTGTTTTTCATGTCTCATAATCTTCGTAACTTGACATTTAAAATAATATAAGGTAGCAGCTTTGAAAATTGTACTCTCCCTGTATCAGTCCATTCTCACATTGCTATAAAGAAATACCTGAGACTGGGTAATTTATAAATAAAAGAGATTTAATTGGCTCATAGTCCTGCAGGCTATACAGGAAGCATGGCAACATCTGTTTCTGAGGAGGCCTCATGGAGCTTTTACTCATGGTGGAAGGCAAAGTGGGAGCAGGCATCTTACATGGCAAGAGCAGGAGGAAGAGAGAGAGAGAGACAGGGAGATTCTATATACTTTTAAACAACCAGATCTTACAATAACTTACCGAGAATAGCACTGAGGGGATGATACTAAACCATGAGAAACCTCCCCCATGATTCAATCATGTCCCACCAGGCCCCACCTCCAACATTGGGGATTGTAATTGAACATGAGGTTTGGGTGGAGACACAGATCCAAACCATATCACCCCTCTTTCCCTTGGGTTTGTCATTATTGCTCTTTGTTCTTGTTGTGGTTGTTGCTGCTGCTGTTTGTTTGTTTAGGGACTTTCCTAAGGTAAGTTAGTATAATCTCTATTCCTTGTCCTATGTGGACACTGAAGTCTCTGTTCAATTAGTTCAGTAGTCAGCTAATGACTGCACAGAAATTTCTGTAAATCTCTTGCATCACTAAATCTTCCAGTTTTGCTGAGGAACTGTTTGCTTACTGAGACATACCTTTAAGACTCAAGCATGCAGTGTATAACTCTGGCTTAGCCTTCTTTTTCTGCTTATGTAGAGCCTCAAGCTTGACCAGAGGTGAGAGCTCAGGACATGTGCACAGCCTAAGGATGCTTGCCGCCAGCATGGTGTTTGAGCTCTGAGAATGGACAGACTGCCTCCTCATGTGGGTCCCTGATCCCTGAGTAGCCTAACTGGAGACACTTGCCAATAGGGGCCAACTGACTCCTCATTCCCAGGCTTTTTATTATAAATTTTCTGATAACCTTTTAGTTTTCCCGTACTCTTATCATTATCTCAGATGGAAGCAATATAAAATCATTGCAAACAACACAAGGGAAAATACTGTTCACATTGGATGAACTTTGAGTCAAGCCAAACAAAGGCAACCTTGCAAATAGATTTTCCATGGAACTGCCAGGCAGGTCAAATAATGGGATTTTTCTGGCAATAGAAGTTTTGGGGAACTCCAAACTTTTTCTGTCCCCTCCATTGGCTTTTAGGCTTCAGATTTTTACTGTATTGTGGGTTGGTTTCCAAAGATACTGTTGATTTTTAAGACTACTATAGACCTTTCTATTCTTTCTCAGATTTAGCTATTTTCCTTGAGTAAATGCTCTTTTGGTTAGGTCCTAGAGTTCTGAATGAAAGAGGCTTTGATAATTTTTGCCAATGTTCCTATTTTATGGAGAAGCAATTTTCAGAAGTCCTTACTTGGATATTTCTTTCTTTTTCTTTTTCTTTTCTTTTCTTTTTTTTTTTTTTTTTTTTTTTTTGAGATAGAGTCTCACTCTGTCGCTCAGGCTGGAGTGCAGTGGTGCGATCTCAGCTCACTGCAAGCTCCACCTCCTGGGTTCACGCCATTCTCCTGCCTCATCCTCCTGAGTAACTGGGACTACAGGCGCCCACCACTGCGCCTGGCTAATTTTTTGTATTTTTAGTAGAGACAGGATTTCACCGTGGTCTTGATCTCCTGACCTCGTGATCCAACCACCTCGGCCTCCCAAAGTGCTGGGATTACAGGTGTGAGCCACCATGCCCGGCCCTTACTTGGGTATTTCTACTAATGTTTTGAAAACCTAAATTTAAAATGGGGAAAACATGAACATATGCTTCACAAAAGAGGACATCTAATTTTATTCCTTAAGTTTCTATTCTTATGTGCCCTGCTATGTGCTGGAAAGGTAGATTTCATGAGAGGTGACAATGATTATGTTAAGCCTTAACATATTTTCATTGGCTTATGCAATGTGACTTTTAAATCTGTTATTCCAAAATGGTCAAATAGGAACAGCTCCGGTCTGCAGCTCCCAGTGTGATCAACACAGAAGACGGGTGATTTCTGCATTTCCAACTGAGGTACCTGGTTCATCTCATTGGAACTGGTCAGAAAGTAGGTGCAGCCCATGGAGGGGGAGTCAAAGCAGGGCAGAGCATCACCTCACTCGGGAAGAGCAAGGTGTTGGGGGATTTCCCTTTCCTAGCCAAGGGAAGCCGTGACAGATTGTACCGGGAAAATCAGGACACTGCCACCTAAACACTGCACTTTTCCAAAGGCCTTAGCCAACAGTGCACCAGAAGATTATATCCTGCACCTGGCTCAGCAGGTCCCATGCCCACAGAGCCTTGCTCACTGCCAGTCCAAGATCCAACTGTAAGGTGGCAAGCCTGGCTTGGGGAGGGGCGTCAGCCATTGCTGAGGCTTGAGTAGGTAAACATAGCTGCCAGGAAGCTTGAACTGGGTGGAGCCCACCACAGCTCAAGAAGGCCCGCCTGCCTCTGTAGACACCACCTCTGGGGACAGGGCATAGCTGAACAAAAGGCAGCAGAAACTTCTGCAGACTTAAACGTCCCTGTCTGACAGCTCTGAAGAGAGCAGTGTCTCTCCCGGAACAGTGTTTGAGCTCTGAAAACAGACAGACTGCCTCCTCAAGTGGGTCCCTGACCCCTGAGTAGCCTAACAGGAGACACCTCCCAGTAGGGGCCAACTGACACCTCATACAGCAGGGTGCACCTCTGAGATGAAGGTTCCAGAGGAAGGATCAGGCAGCAATATTTGCTGATCTGCAGCCTCCACTGGGGATACCCAGACAAACAGGGTCTGGAGTGGACCTCCAGCAAACTCCAACCAACCTGCAGCTGAGGGACCTGACTGTTAGAAGGAAAACTAACAAACAAAGGAATAGCATCAACATCAACAAAAGGGACATCCACACCAAAACCCCATCTGTAGGTCACCATCATCAAAGACCAAAGATAGATAAAACAACAAAGATGGGGAGAAACCAGAGCAGAAAAGCTGAAAATTCTAAAAACCGGAGCAACCCTTCTCCTCCAAAGGATCACAGCTCCCCACCAGCAACAGAACAAAGCAGGACACGGAGAATGACTTTGATGAGTTGACAGAAGTAGGCTTCAGAGAGTCGGTAATAACAAACTTCCCCGAGCTAAAGGAGAATGTTTGAACCCATCGCAAGGAAACTAAAAACCTTGAAAAAAGATTAGACAAATGACTAACTAGAATAAACAGTGTAGAGAAGACCTTAAATGACCTGATGCAGCTGAAAACCATGGCACGAGAACTATGTGATGCATGCACAAGCCTCAGTAGCTGATTCAATCAAGTGGAAGAAAGGGTATCACTGATTGAAGATCAAATTAATGAAATGAAGTGAGAAGTTTAGAGAAAAAAGAGTAAAAAGCCTCCAAGAAATATGGGACTATGTGAAAAGACCAAATCTACATTTGATTGGTGTACCTGAAAGTGACCGGGAGAATGGAACCAAGCTGGAAAACACTCTTCAGGATATTATCCAGGAGAACTTCCTCAACCTAGCAAGGCAGGCCAACATTCAAATTCAGGAAATACTGAGAACACCACAAAGATACTCCTTGAGAAGAACAACCCCAAGACACATAATTGTCAGATTCACCAAGGTGGAAATGAAGGAAAAACTGCTAAGAAGAGTCAAAGAGAAAGGTCGGGTTACCCATGAAGGGAAGCCCATCAGACTAACAGCAGATCTCTCTGCAGAAAGTCTACAAGCCATAAGAGAGTGGGGGCCAATATTCAACATTCTTAAAGAAAAGAATTTTCAACCCAGAATTTCATATCCAGCCAAATAAAGCTTCATAAGTGAAAGAGAAATAAAATCCTTTACAGAGAAGCAAATGCTGAGAGATTTTGTCACCACCAGGCCTACCTTACAAGAGCTCCTGAAGGAAGCACTAAACATGGAAAGGAACAACCAGTATGAGTCACTGCAAAAACAGGCCAAATTGTAAAGACCATCGATTGTAAAGACGTAGGAAGAAACTGCATCGATTAATGGGCAAAATAACCAGCTAACATCATAATGACAAGATCAAATTCACACATAACAATATTAACCTTAAATGTAAATGGGCTAAATGCCCCAATTAAAAGACACAGACTGGCAAATTGGATAAACAGTCAAGACCCACAAGTGTGCTGTATTGAGGAGACCCATCTCACATGCAGAGACACACATAGTTTCCAAACAAAGGGATGGAAGATCTACCAAGCAAATGGAAAGCAAAAAAAAAAAAAAAAAAAAAAAAAAAAAAAAAAAAAAAAAAAAAAAGGGGAAAAAAAGCAGGGGTTGCAATCCTAGTCACTGATAAAACAGACTTTAAACCAATAAAGATCAAAAGAGACAAAAAGGCCATTACATAATAGTAAAGGGATCAATTCAACAAGAACTATCCTAAATACATATGCACCCAATACAGGAGCACCCAGATTCATAAAGCAAGCCCTGAGAGACTTACAAAGAGGCTTAGACTCCCAAACAATAATAATGGGAGACCGCTAGCAAGACTAATAAAGAAGAAAAGAGAGAAGAATCAAATAGATGCAATAAAAATGATAAAGGGGATATCACCACCAATCACACAGAAATACAAACTACCATCAGAGAATACTATAAACACCTTTATGCAAATAAACTAGAAAATCTAAAATAAATGGATAAATTCCTGGACACATACACCTTCCCAAGACTAAATCAGGAAGAAGTTTAATATCTGAATAGACCAATAATAGGCTCTGAAATTGAGGCAATAATTAATAGTCTACCAAGCAAAAAAAGTCCAGGACCAGATGGATTCACAGCCGAATTCTACCAGAGGTACAAACAGGAGCTGGGACCATTCCTTCTGAAACTATTCAAATCAATAGAAAAATAGGGAATCCTCCCTAACTCATTTTATGGGGCCAGTATCATCCTGATACCAAAGCCTGGCAAAGATACAACAAAAAAAAAGAGAATTAGACTGACATCCCTGATGAACATCGATGCGAAAATCCTCAATAAAACACTGGCAAACCGAATCCAGCAGCACATCAAAAAGTTTATCCACCAAGATCAAGTTGGCTGCATCCCTGGGATGCAAGCCTGGTTCAATATATGAAACTCAATAAATGTAATCCATCATATAAACAGAACCAAAGACAAAAATTACATGATTATCTCAATAGATGCAAAAAAGGCCTTCGACAAAATTCAACAGCTCTTCGTGCTAAAAACTGTCAATAAACTAGCTATTGATGGAACATATCTCAAAATAATAAGAGCTATTTATGACAAACCCACACGTAAGTATCATACTGAATAGACAAAAACTGGCAGCATTCCCTTTGAAACCTGGCACAAGACAGGGATGCCCTCTCTCACCACTCCTATTCAATATAGTGTTGGAAGTTCTGGCCAGGGCAGTCAGGCACGAGAAAGAAATAAAGGGTATTCAAGTAGGAAAAGGGGAAGTCAAATTGTCCCTGTTTGCAGATGACATGATTGTATGTTTAGAAAACCCCATTGTCTCAGCCCAAAATCTCCTTAAGCTGATAAGCAACTTCAGCAAAGTCTCAGGATACAAAATCAATGTGCAAAAATCACAAGCATTCTTATACACCAATAACAAACAGCCAAATTGTGAGGGAACTCCCATTCACAATTGCTACTAAATTAATAAAATACATAGGAATCCAACTTACAAGGGGTGTGAAGGCCTCTTCAAGGAGAACTACAAACCACTGCTCAATGAAATAGAAGAGGACACAAACAAATGGAAGAACATTCCATGCTCATGGAGAGGAATAATCAATATCGTGAAAATAGCCACACTGCCCAAGGTAATTTATAGATTCAGTGCCATCCCCATCAAGCTACCAATGACTTTCTTCACAGAATTGGAAAAAACTACTTTAAAGTTCATATGAAGCCAAAAAAGAGCCCATATAACCAAGACAATCCTAAGCAAAAAGAACAAAGCTGGAGGCATCACGCTATCTGACTTCAAACTATACTACAAGGCTACAGTAACCAAACAGCATGGTACTGGTACCAAAACAGACCTATAGACCAATGGAACAGAACAGAGGCCTCAGAAATAACACTACACATCTACAATCATCTGATCGTGGGCAAACCTGACAAAAACAAGCAATGGGGAAAGGATTCCCTGTTTAATAAATGGTGCTGGGAAAACTGACTAGCCATATGTAGAAAGCTGAAACTGGATCCCTTCCTTACACCTTATACAAAAAATAATTCAAGATGGATTAAAGACTTAAATGTTAGACCTGAAACCATAAAAAGCCTGGAAGAAAACCTAGGCAATACTATTCAGGACATAGGCATGGGCAAGGACTTCATGACTAAAACACCAAAACAATGGCAACAAAAGCCAAAATAGACAAATGGGATCTAATTAAACTAAAGAGCTTCCACACAGCAAAAGAAACTACTATCAGAGTGAACAGGCAACCTACAGAATTGGAGAAAATTTTTACAATCTAGTCATTTGACCAAGGGCTAATATCCAGAATCTACAAAGAACTTAAATTTACAAGAAAAAATCAAACAACCCTATCAAAAAGTGGGCAAAAGATATGAACAGACACTTTTCAAATGAAGACATTTATGCAGCCAACAGACACATGAAAAAATGCTCATCATCACTGGTCATCAGTGAAACACAAATCAAAACCACAATGAGATACCATCTCACACCAGTTAGAATGACAATCATTAAAAAGTCAGGAAACAACAGGTGCTGGAGAGGATGTAGAGAAATAGGAACACTTTTACATTGTTGGTGGGCGTGTAAACTAGTTCATCCATTGTGGAAAACAGTATAGTGATCCCTCAAGGATCTAGAACTAGAAATACCATTTGCCCCAAGGATCCCATTACTGGGTATATACCTGAAGGATTATAAATCATACAACTATAAAGACACATGCACACATATGTTTATTGTGGCACTATACACAATAATGAAGACTTGGAAGCGACCCAAATGTCCATCAATAACAGACTGGATTAAGAAAATGTGGCACATATATACCATGGAATACTATGCAGCCATAAAAGAAGGATGAGTTCATGTCCTTTGTAGCAACATGGATGAAGCTGGAAACCATCATTCTGAGCAAACTATTGCAAGGACAGAAAACCAAACACCGCATATTCAAACTCATAGGTGGGAATTGAACAATGAGAACACTTGTACACAGGGCGGGAGCATCACACACCAGGGCTTGTCGTGGGGTCGGGGGATGGGGGAGGGATAGCATTAGGAGAAATACCTAACGTAAATGATGAGTTAATGGGTGCAGCAAACCAACACAGCCCATGTATACATATGTAACAAACCTGCACGTTGTGCACATGTACCCCAGAACTTAAAGTGTAATAAAAAATAAAATATTGCAGTGAGCTGAGATCCGGCCACTGCACTCCAGCCTGGGCGACAGAGCAAGACTCCATCTCAAAAAAATAAAAATAAAAAAAAATAAAAAAAAATAAAATAAATCTATTATTCCACAGAAATTCTTATAATGAATGACAGACTCTTCAAGTGCTTAGTTGCTTGACAATTACATAAAATTTTTTAATGCTGATCATGTTCTCTTTCTGAAGTGGTGGTGTGCTTCTCCCTTCTCCTTACATATACTTTTCCTGGTTGACTTGGTCTGGTAGTTTGGATTCAGCCACCTTAGGAAGCAATGGCTCCTGGATATGTGTCTCTAACCCTAATATCTCCATCGAAGTCCATACTTTTATATCCAATTGCCTTTGAGACTTATTTAGCCTATAATACCTCAAGTTAAACACATTCAAACTAACTCCTAGTCAGTTTTAAAAAGTCAGCTCTTGCCTGTTTGGCTAGATGGAAGTACTACTCCATCCTGTTCTCATGATAGATATACAAATATAGCATAATACTATCATCATTGACTAATTTTTCCAGGACACAGTATCTGCATAATGTCATTTTGTTGAATTTATGACTGAATCCTGGATTGGGAGGTGCTTCCAAAAATGCATGGTTTCTACTATGTGTTTATATACTTGGGAACTGCTGAGTATCAGTCTTTTATAACTAAAGAAACTGAGGTTCAGAAAGTATGCTATATTGTTCAAGTTTACAGCCACACTGTTAGTGACAAAAATTTAAATTCTTGATATTATATAAAAGATACTGCTATGTATATGTTTGTATATTGACGTTTTTAAAACAATTCCTAAAGACAAAAGATTGCATTCCAAAAAGCAGGGCTTAAATTGTTAAGTACTTTCAATGTCACGTCTAATTTGCTTTATTGATCTCATAAAACGGAAGAGATTAGTTTTGTTGACTTTAGGTCCCAAGGAGACAGAAACAAGGAGGAAGGTCTCTTACACTAGGAGGAAATAACTTGACAGGAAGAAATGCAATAGGGGAAAAATGCCGAAGCCTACCATTTGAAGCTGCCAGAATGGTTCCTCAGCTTTGTGCAGATCAAAGTGCTCCAGCTCAGTGTCATGACGCTAAAGTCAATTGTTTCTCTTATTTTTCCTGGCTCCCTCCCGGATTCCTTTTTGCCCATAATGCTGCTCTAAGTAATATTCTGGCTGAGGCTTGTAGAAAGCAGACCCCCTTGTCTTTAAAATAAATGGACAATGTATGATTCTTTAGAGATAAGCATATCTTTTAATTGCAAGCACCAGGCCAAATTAGGTGACTCCAAACCACTTATTAATATTTGTTCTGAATTTAAGATAGAAATGAGGTGATTAGGATAAGATGAGTAAATAAAAGAAAATAAATTGGGCAGAAAATGAAGCATGGAAGAATTCTTTTCCCACTTCGGTTTCCTCCTCCTCCTGTTTTATCAGAGCTTTATCAGACTGATTCTATTAAGGTCATGGACAAGAATCAATATATCAAGATGAGCTGAGTTGTTGAGGTGTTACAATGCAATTTTATCTTTATTAATTTTAGAGGGAGTCAAAATTAGATTTGATACTTAGAAGTTTGGTAGTTATAAACTTTACAGGATTTTTTTAAGAGAAAAAGATATTTTCTGTGGCATTTCATACTTTCTTTTCATCCATAAAATTTTATTACAAAGGTAACTCATAATTTCTCAAAATGAGAAGAGCATCACAGAAAATTATAATAAACTATCTTCAGTCAGAAGCATACATTTATATTTTAACTGTAAATTTTAATCCTTGTCTCATTCATTGTCTTTGGCCAGAAATGTTAAAACAAGGTGAGTATTTTTAATATTGTTTTTTAAAAAATACACTTAAGGGAGTGAGAAATCAAATAACTATTAAGAATATAAAAAGTTAGTTGATGAGTGATATTTCTCTGGAAAAACAGCTTATATATTATTGAAACAAATTTCTAGACTGGAGTACATCTGAATTAGAGAATTGTGTAAGTCTCAGGACCTAGAAAACTTTTATCTGCCTCCTCCTCCAATATAGAATTTCCTCTGACTTGTTTTGATCACAGCACACTCAGTTTAAGGGATGTCTGCTTGGTGGGCCTATGCTGAATATAAAATTCTATTCAGAGAAAGTTGAGGAAAAAGTTACATATTTTTTTAACTAGCAGCATGAGAAAACTTAAATGTAATGAAATGAATGTGATGAAATAAAGCCCCATTTATTATTCATTCGGGATATGATCTGAAAAAGCTGACCTGAAATATTATGTCTGAATTATTTTTCTTGGAAAAAAGTTCTTTGTTTCAAAGTGCAAATTGTAACAAAGCACTAACACTTAGCGTGTCAAAGAAACTCCACTTGAACAAGTGATCCCATCTCTGTGACTGTTCCATGTAATTATAATAAAAATGGCAACCCAAACTCTTGACTACCCATAGGAAGAATTATCATGTCTGAATGTACCCAAAGCTTACCTGCTAGCCAAAAAGAAACACCTAAACTTAGAGATAATTGACTCAATTTCTCACAGAAAGACATCATTTTGAATTTGCAGCAATATTTTAAAAGAGAAAATCGAGAGCACTTAATATCCCTAGGACAACCAGTTAGTCATTTTTGGGGTAATGGTCTTCACTGTTGCTGTGTGATTATTTGGGGGGGTCTATCTCCAGAGGTTCCTATTCAGTAGATCTTGGGTAAGTCTCACTGTTTTTTAAACTAATAGCAAAGGCAATGTGGGTCATCCATGATTCATACCTTGATAGACATTGTCAGAGATCAGTCATTGTCAACTGGGGAAGATTTTGTCCCCCTGAGGACATTTAGCAAAGATGGGGCCATTTTTATTTGTCATAACTGTTGGAATTAAGAATGTTTATTGATATCTAGTGGTTAGAGACCAGTGATGCTGTTAAATGTCCCACCATGCACAGGACAGCCACTCACAACAAAGAATTATCCAGCCCAAATATCAAGATTGCCAATATTGAGACACTCAGACCTTAGAGAAATAAATGTCTGATTTTAATATAGAATGTATATGAAAGTTTTCATTTTTCAATCCCTTTATTTCCTACTTGACATTATCTCTGCTTTTTTCTACTTTGTTGAAGGTATAGAGGAAAATAATTTTAACTTATTCCTTCAAAAATGCCAGTTTTCTATACTAATTTTGTGAGCAGTGGGACGGTTTCAAAAATGCACTCAACTTCCGACGTGAAAGACATGTGTAGTCTCTCTCAGGCCAGAAAGCACTGGAACTGTATAAGAATATAAGAATCCAAGAATACACTATACTTTTGTTGAGAAGACCCTACAAACAGAAAGAAAACTATTGAGACTGAAGCACACACATTAAGATAGGGAAAGAGGGAAGATAAGAGCAGTGAGGCTGACATGGTGTAGGGCTGGAAAGCTTGTAGAACTTGTAGACTGTAACAGTATAGAGCTTGTAAAATCTTTGCTGAGGATTTCAGAATTTGTCATAACAATAATGGAGAAATATTACAGAATTTCATGCAGGAAAATGACCCAAAATTTTAAGCAGGGAAATGTTACAACCTCATAAAATCCACTCTGGCTACTGTACTGAGAATAGATTTGGAAGTAAGACAAGAATGCATTTAGGAAGATAAACCAAATAGGTTATTATATTGTCTTATAAAGAGGTTAAAGGTGGTAATGGATTGGATTAGGGATTGACAATGGAAATTAAGAGAAGTTGATGGATTTACATTACATTAGGTGGTAGAATGAACTGGTCTTGGTGAATAAATGTGGAGGGTTAATGAAGAGGATTACTAGTTTGGAAAACTGGATGAATGGTGGTACTAATGTCATGAAGGAAAATGTAATTTATTTATCATATAATACAGTTGTCCCTTAGTATCTGTTGGGGATTGGCTTCTGGACTCCCTGAGAATACCAAAATCCACAGATGCTCAAGTCTCTCCTATAAATGGCATAGTGTTTGCTTATAACATACACACAACCTCCTATATACTTTAAAATTACCTACACATCACTTCATGTGTATGGATTCAATGTAGTACTCAGCATATGGCAAATTCAAGTTTTGCTTTTCGGGACTTTGTGGATTTTTTCCCCCAAATATTTCTGATCCAGAGTTGGTTGAATCTGCAGATCAGAAACCATGGATATGGAGGACTGACTATATATATATATATATACATTCCATCATGTGATTAGTATTCCTATGGAAAAAAGAAGAGAGACCAGAGCTCACTGCCTCCTCCATGTGAAGACAGAGTGAGAATGCTGCCCTCTGCTAGACAGGAAATGAGCCCTCAGTGGGGAACGAAATTGGCTGGCACCTTGATCTTGGACTCCTCAGCCTCGGGAACTGTTAGAAATAAATTTTTGTTGTTCTAGCCACCCAGTCTGTGGTATATTATTATGGCAGCCCCAGCTGTCTAAGACCAACACAAAAATGATAATACTCTGGCTCCTACTATTGCTCTAAGTAATAATCTATTATTGTCTCTGACTCCTGAGTCTCATATCTTCTACAAGCATGTAACATGCTAAAGTGAATTATGTTACTCTAAGAGTGAAATATATAATGCACCCTTCCTTAAATGTATTGACATAGAAACTTTTTTATGTTCTAAATGAAACATTTTAGAAGACATTTGCTGTAGATTCTCTTGGCCTACATTTTAAAGGCATGAGTGGAACAAGTATACTTCAGATTCTCTTTGACTTTGAGAAAATTACTTAAGATTGCCCATTTTCTTTGGCTTCTGGGTAAAAATTTGACAAGGTGCTTTGTCAAGAATAAGCTGCACTGAATGGTCAACACTAATAGGATAGTCAACAGGGAAGAAAATCTCCTCCTTTAAATTTTTGATAAGATAACAATTAGCCTTTGTTTTCTATTTTCTACATCAGTCTTTTGCGGGCAAGATCAGTGTGCCAAACTGTCTCATCAGTGTCCTTCTCTTTTTACCCACACAGTCTGTATGAGCCATTGTGGTTTGTTAAAATATCCTTTCTAGCCGCATTTGCTCATGTGTATTTATATATTAGCATGGTACATTGGAAAACAGGAGCATGCATTTGTGTTTGATCCTTTGTAACAAATGATCACAAATTTAGCAGCTTAAAATAATACAAATGTATTATCTCACAATTTTTATGAGGCAGGAGCCTGGGTATAGTTATCTGTGTTGTGTATAAAGACACATGTAACCCCATCCATTTATTTTTTCTGTTCTGTTAGAAGGAATTAGTATATCACAGCTGGTTTATATCATTTTCTTATACGAGCAAGATATCGTTCTTTCTCATATAAAAATGGGCAGTTCTCAAGAGTAGCCTAAGAGCAGGAGAAAACACATTTTAACATATTGTCAATGTACAGAGTAGAAGACACAAGATATTTAAAGAGAGTAAATCCAGAGACTCTTCAGATGAAGGGCCAGCCATAAGTAAAATAATGCATTTCTTTAAAGCAGCACATGGAAACCCGGATTATGTTTTCACATATTTAGAAACAATAATTTAATGGGAAAGCCTTCTTAATATTCACTGGATGTAATTTTCCCATAAATTCTAAATTTTGTATATCACTAAAAATAGAAATGAATCATGATGGTATATTAGAGAAGAATTATATTTTTATAAAAAGGATATGACTAAACTAACTTGAAGACATTTTGTCTTGTAGGAAATAAAATAAAAACTAGGTCATGCCAGCAAATATTACAACTTAAACAGGAATAACTTTTGCTCAATTCTACTAAATTTTCAAAAATTTTAACAAGCTCTGAACCTTTTCTGTATACTTATTGTGCATTGCTTTTATCTATTGTTTCTAAGGATATATTTTAAAAGATTCAAGCTAAAGCACAAAGATGCAGTTATTACCAATGTCTCATAAATCTCTTCAAATTACCTTTTTCTCAGACAGATCAATTATTAATGTAGATATGGCTCTCAGAGTAATAGGGATTCAAGCTAAGTGTCGCATGTTTGCTCTATTGCTTGTTTATAACTATCAATTATTCATGTTTCATTTCCTGTGTGCATCAAATACTATTGCAACAAAACCCCTCTGCTCTTGCTAGTATGTAATTTCTCCCTCCCTTGAGAGAGATTACCATATACCCTGCAGCTCATTTTGCTTGGGTTATGGCATAGCATTATCTACAATGTGAAAGAATTTAGCTTTGTTGTTGTAAAAAATTTATGTGTATGACAATCATTTATGTTGAAATAGATTACAGTATTATTCAGTGATTATAATTCTATTTTGCAGAGTGGCTATTACAACTATCAGTACAGAAGTCCCGAGGAATATTTTACACCTTTTACATGCTATTATGATAACATACAAAGTTGAAATAATGGCCTAGCATAGCAATTATTTTTAGAATATCTTACCTAATGACCATCAACAGGACTTGATGCTTATAGCTAAAGTAGAGGGTTGTATTAATTACTCAGCTAAAAATGGGAAGAACCACCTCCACTTTTGGGAAACAAGCTAGACCTTTATAAATGTACACATTTCCTGATTTTAATAGGTTGTTTGAATTCATAAATCTCAAAAGTAGCTAAATTTTGAAATATTTTGTGTATATGCCACTTCACTAAATATTTACTACCTACCAATGGGTGCATGAAACTCTTTTGGGCACTATAGTTATACTTACTCATATAAAATAGAGAAAATATTGTCATTATTTAACATTCATGGATACTGTATTGTTCCTGTATGATACAGAGGTAGCCTGGGTTCTTACATTTTTAGTAGCAAATTGATTGCCATATTAACTACTCTACTACTAATATACATTTTTAATGTGTTTTCAGTCATTGTTCTAATTTCTTCATGAAGCTTGTCTCATTCTGTCATTACAACCATGTAATGAAGTAGTACTCTTCTCCTCATTTTATAGATAAGAAAGTTGAGGTCCATATAGGTTAAAGAATGTATTTAGCAAACTCATAGGGTCATGACTTAACTGGGATACAAATATAGTTCTAGTCCTAGAACCCATGCCCTTAGCCATTATGTATGCTGTATCACCTCTTAAGAGCTGGTACACCTTTCCCATCTGTAAAATGAGAAAAAGAGTTAATACTCCATGATGTGGTTGTAAGGGTAGAATGAGACAAGCTACACAAAGAAATTAGAACAATGACTGACAATACAGAATCAAGAATTTATATTAGTAGTAATAGTAGTTAGTATGGCAACCAATTTGCTACTAAAAATGTAAGAACACAGGCTACCTCTGCGTCATACAGGAACAATGTAGTCCCCATGAACCAAAGCTCTTAGCCATTATGTATGCTATACCAACTCTTAATGCTATTACACAAAAATGTATACGTCACTGCATGGCTAGATGTTTGCATATTTTTGCTTCCTGTCTCAATTTTCTCCCCTGCACAAACCTTGATGTAGATTTCAAGAAATTGCTTTGGAATTCCAGATTCTTTATCCTTGTCTTTGTTTCCTGGGAACACTTCTTATGGAGGATGTTAAAAGCTGTCCTTCTCTCAATGAAAAGGAAAAATCTGTCAGTTGCTGCAACTTATTTAGATATGCACTGACTTTACCCACCTATGGTTATTCTCACTGAAACAGAAAATACGTGTAAACATAATTTTATTTTGTATAACTTTTATTCTTAGATTATATTACAATGTATCAGTCTCAAGTATAACTACAATATAATTTATGACAAACTCAAACATTTTGAGCATTCATAGATCTACGAAATTTGTAAAGAATCCTATGTAAACAGCTTTATTATATTCTTGGCTATTTATTTATTTTCATGAAGCAATTCTTGATTGTTTTCCTCAGGAAGATAATAACATAATAAACCACAGATATTTTTTAAAAACTGGAGGCCTTTATACATAGGTCCTAAACCCAGGCCAATTCCCTGGCCATCCTAATTTAGTTGGCCCTTCTCTCAGTACTTCTATTAACATTTCTCTGAAATAGCTATTTAGAACTGCTTTATTTATGTATGCATTTTATTTTCACTCTTTTTAATAAAGCTATCAAAATTCTATAAAATCATGCTAAATATCTGTGATGTTCAACAATCAGCATTTAAAAACAGCTCACAAGTCACCCAAATCTTTTGCAAACTAGGTAACTATCAAAATGCTAAAATTAGATTCTCTAATTTTCATTCAAAAGATTTGTGTTCAAACCTGTTTGGGGCATGGTGGCTTATGCCTATAATCCCAGCATGTTGGCAGGTCATTGCAGTAGGACCACTTGAAGCCAGGAATTTGAGACTAGCCTGGGGCAACATAGCAAGACCCCTTATCTACAAAAATTTAAATATTAGCTGGGCATGGTGGCATGTACCTGTAGTCCTAGCTACTTGGGAGGCTGAGGCAGGAGGGTTGCTTGAGCCCAGAGTTGAGACTGCAGAGAGCCATGATTGTGCAACTGCACTCTAGCCTGGGTGACAGAGCGAGACCTGGTCAGTTAAAAAAATTTTTTAGAAAACCTGTTTGCTTCCATTTTATTCTAAATTAAATTCTTCAGTGTAACTGCCATTCTGTATTATTGGGTGTAATAAGTTCAGTGATTATAAAATTTAAATATTAATATGACAGTGCCTTCTGAAGGGTGATACAATCAGTACAAACAGTAATCCACACGGAAAGAGAAGTCTAATTTTACTTCAACTTATACTTAATAGGCTCTTTCTTCCAAATAATTGTATTTAATTGATAAAAAGTCACAAGTAGATATTTCTGAAACAAACATACATCTATATAAAACTTAACCATGTTATTTTTTAGAAAAATCATAGTTCATGAAATAGGAAAAAGAAAAACTTTATATATATTTTTGAAATGCTAAGAAGAAATTGTGTTAATGAACCAGTTGCCCATATTTTTTATTTTACATAAAAACAAGGCAATGTAAAAACATTAATAGAAAATTACACACAAACCTGTCAAACATCTTTTCATACTATATTATGTAAGTATTCATAATGCAGTTAATTTGTGAGTTTGAAATAATGATAGATTGAATTCAGATTTAAGGTGATGTTAAATCCTTAATTGAATGTATTAAAAAATTTGATGAATGTAATATGTTTTGTGTAGGTCCCTACTTAAATTATCAAAACCTATTTCCAACAGGCTTGGCAGGTATGGGATGCAATGATCTATATAGTCTCGGAAAACACTGCATGCTGTCTTTCATATTAAATTAAAAAGTGGTTCAAATAACCTAAGATGAATGAACCTAAGATGGTATAAAGAATCTTTAGCCCTAGATATAGTTTTATACGTACATTAGAACAAATGTCTCAAAGTCATAACGGATGTTGTAAAATATATCACAATTTAAAAACATTCTAGACTTCCTGTCTCATTCTTTAACCGTAACTGTTCGTTTCTATAAGTACATTTAAATCCTCTTTCTTTTTAAATTTTCAGAACAACAAAAATATGTGCTTTAAACATTTATTATATAAATGTAATTTATTATTTTTTAAATATGAAAAGCAAATTAGTGAAAGATGTTTTATATATTCACTTCAAAACCTCCCACAAAAATCTTCTAAATAAAACTATGTTCTATCTGTGTAGCTCAACTTTTGCCTGTGCATGAATAACTTTATAGAAGAGAGATCTCATATTCCTGAAATAAACTCATGAAAAAAAGCATTATGGTTATTTCTTTTCAAAGTACTATTAATAGGTGTTTTCAAAAAACTAGATGTATACAGCTAATGCAAAATGAATATGTGCTTGATAAATTAGAAGCCCATGGTACTGTGTTGATTGAGGCAAAATATATTTCATATAATAGAATTTTAAGGAGAAGGTGACATCTTCCTCATTGTATACATTGAAATATATAGATCTAAAAGATTACTTCCATAATTTAGGAAAGTAAGTTGGTGGCAAGAGAGCAGGTTGGCAAGAATCCCTATTTCAATGCTTTTTTATTCATACTAAACACATATCTGTGTTGAAAGTCTGTCATATTATATGTCTTGAAAGCTTGCCAAACACAGGATTGTATACAAGTGATGCAATACTGTGCCAAGGTTATTATCTGCTCAAACATATACCATGGTCAAACAACTAACTGCATAACAGGAAGGATTTCATCAACTTTGCTTACAGCTAAAGGATGACTAAACAATACTGCATGAGAAAGCAGGAAAATTTGACAAAAGTTTAAGAGACTATTATCAGTATTTTGGGCAGCACAGTCCAATGTTAGGCTATATAAGTAATAGCAAATAGAACTTCCGTCAATTACTTTTTTCCTCAGTTATCTTTATTTTTTGAGGAGTGTAATATGTACTTAGAATAATTTTTCAAGTTCTGTGGTTATTCTAAGAACAAAGAGGGATATGAAAGAAGAAACGCTATGAAACACAATACTCTAAAGGTAAGTATTATGCTTGTTGGCATGTGAGTCAAGATGAATGAAAAGCATTTGTAGAAACGAATAGCCTACATATATTTTTAATCCCATGGCATTTTATAGGCACATATAAATTGGTTCTAATGCAATGTAGAATAAATTTAAGCACCTCAATATATAGAATAACCTCTGTACATTGCTAAAAAGTCAAGCTCCCTAATAATGCATTTTAACTAAACATTCATTACTAATGTTCATTACTTCTATCAAGCATCTCATTGCAAAGCCAAGGCAAAATACTTTTGTTGATTTTCAAATAATAGATAAATAATAGATTTTTCTGTGTGTGTGTGTGTGTTGTTTATTTACATGAGAAACATGAATAATTACAATCCTGTGAAAAGATGACAAGGCAGATGTAAAAGTTTTCTATGTGGTCTTCTGATTTATTAAAAACCAAAAAACTGAATTACCTTTGTTTACTACAATCAATAATTCCTACAGAGTTCTCTTACGATTCTTACAGAATCATCAGTGCAAAAATAACCATCTGCTAACGCTGCCCACCTTTCTTAGGAAATCAGGGTTAGTGACTGCACTGCCTTTGAGAGTATTGTGATAAAAAGGATTTTGGCATAGACCTCCTCAAAAGAGTTTTATTAACACAAATAAATCACTTTCACAGGCTGTAAACAATATATCAAAAATGAAGTTCTATTTTTTGCTTTCCTTGCTGTCTTTCCCTTTGTCTTCCTTTTCTGTTCTGTCTTGTTCATATTTCTCTTTGTCTGGCTTTGTTACACTATCATATGAAGGTGGAGAGGTGGTGGATGAAGTGGCATCTGTTTTTTCTGGACTTGAGTTCTCATTAACGTTATCAAAAACCATATCTTTTTTATTGAGTAAATCATCATCTCTGTCTCCATCTTTTATGTATATACTTGATATATTTTTGACATTTTGCCTTAAGCGGTAACGTCTATAAGCACGTTGAATGACAGTAGCAGACACATCCTCTTGTTTCCGTTTCAGTGTGGTTGTGATGGGTTCATAGGAAACTTTGGAAGGATTTGCAGACATGAACCTTTCTTCCATCTGTGAACGAAGAGAATCCATCTCCCCACTCTCACCCAAAACACGCTTTGTAAAAGCAAATAAGATGTCAAGACAATGGATTCGGTCACCACTGACCATGGGCAGATCCATGGCAATGAGCTGGACTTTGTTGGGTTTTGCTATGAGAAGAGGAGGATCCAGGGCAGCTGCAAAATCAGAGAGCTTGCTATATTCTATAAACTGAGTTGCATCTGGATCAAACTTCTCCCAAACTTCATAGAACATCTCAAAGTCATCCTCACTCAGAGGTTCAGTACTTTCTTCAGTGGCAACACTAAAATTCTCCAGTATGACTGCAATGTACATATTCACCACAACCAGGAAGGAAATGATGATATAACTGACAAAGTAGAATATTCCAACAGATGGGTTACCACAGTCTCCTTCAACTGAACTTCCAGGATGAACTTTTTTTGGATCACAGTCGGGTGGCTTACTGTTAAGAATAGGCGCTAGCAATCCATCCCAGCCAGCAGAGGTTGTAATTTGGAACAGGCAAATCATACTGTTGCCAAAGGTCTCAAAATTGAACATGTCATTAATTCCATCTTCCTTTTTAACATAGGCAAAGTTGGACATCCCAAAGATGGCGTAGATGAACATGACCAGGAAAAGCAAGAGGCCGATGTTAAACAATGCAGGAAGGGACATCATCAAAGCAAAGAGCAGTGTGCGGATCCCCTTTGCTCCTTTGACTAGACGTAAGATTCGGCCAATCCTGGCAAGACGGATCACTCGGAACAGGGTAGGGGACACAAAATATGTTTCAATCAAATCAGCTAGAAACATACCTATGTGTGGAGGAAAATAATAGAAATAAAATATCTAAATATCTATGCTACATAAAATGATGACTCTAAACAGTTTTATCTGTCAACTTGTTTCTTATGAATTCAAGAGAATCCATCTCCCCACTCTCACCCAAAACACGCTTTGTAAAAGCAAATAAGATGTCAAGACAGTTATTTTATACTGAATGCAATTACTTAAAAAAGGATTAAGCAATTCCAAAGAAAAATGACTGACATTACCATTCTGACATTTTCTCCTTTTTACTAAGTTCATGGGCCATTTTCTTTCTCCATAATAGTGTTTTAAATTTTAAGAATAATACCTACTCACATAGAAAATTCAACCAATACCATTAAACGCTAAAAGAAAATATAAATCACCTGAAATGTCAACAACAATAACTATTATCAATTTTTTTTGAGTATCACTTCAGACATTTTTCTGTGCAAGCACATGTACACACACAAACAAATGTATTCATGTTATATAAGCTTTTTTTGTAGCTTATTTTTTATTTATTTTTCAAGACAGGGTCTCGCTCTGTCACCAAAGTTGGAGTGCAGTGGCGTGATCTTGGCTCACTGCAATCTCCGCATCCTGAGATCAAGTGATTCTCCAGCCTCAGCCTCCAGAGTAGCTGGGACTGTAGGTATGCGCCACCACACCTGGTTAATTTTTATATTTTTGGTAGGGACGTGTTTCACCATATTGGCCAGGCTGGTCTCAAACTTCTGACTTCAAATGATTTCACCCGCCTCGGCCTCCCAATGTGCTGGTATTATAGATATGAGCCATGGTGCCCAGCCTGTAACCTATTTTAATTACTTTATGTGTCATGGAGATAGTTTCATAAAAATGACAACAAAATAACTTACTATAGTGGTATAATGTTCTCTTAAAATAACCACAGATTGAAGACTAGCACTTACACTGTTTCCATTTGTGTTACTGAAATGAATATCTAAATAGGTATGTTCTCCTAATTGCATGAGTACTTTTTAATAATATATTAATATAACTTGTTTCAACAACATATATATAGTTATATATATACACACATACTGTGTATACACGCATACCATATATATACACATGCTATATATACACATAATATATACTATATATAGTATGTGTGTGTATATATAAATACACTATATATAGCTGAACCTATCTCCAGAAAGCCTGTACTAATTAACATTTCTAATGGCAGTATATGAAAGTGCTCGGCTGGGCGCGGTGGCTCAAGCCTGTAATCCCAGCACTTTGGGAGGCCGAGACGGGCGGATCACGAGGTCAGGAGATCCAGACCATCCTGGCTGACACGGTGAAACCCCGTCTCTACTAAAAAATACGAAAAAACTAGCCGGGCGAGGTGGCAGGCGCCTGTAGTCCCAGCTACTTGGGAGGCTGAGGCAGGAGAATGGCGTGAACCCGGGAGGCGGAGCGTGCAGTGAGCCGAGATTGCGCCACTGCACTCCAGCCTGGGTGACAGAGCGAGACTCTATCTCAAAAAAAAAAAATAATAATAATAAAATAAAAAAAAAAAGAAAGTGCTCATACCTTACACATTCACCAGTATTGAGTACTATCATTCTTCTTTATAGTTTTTACCAAAAAATGGTCATGACATTTGAAAACATCTACTATTGTAATTTATTTGCATTTTTTGTGAAAATAATCCACAATTTGTCTTGTATTTTGTCGTTTTGTATCCTTATTGGTTGTTTTTAACTTCTGTTTTTGGCTTAGTTGGTATTTGCCCATGTGTCTATTGGGATTTTTACTATATTCTTATTAATTTATAAGAACAATTTTCTACTTAAAGTATTGATCCTTTCTCAGCCTTAACTGTTACATAAACATTTCCCCTATTTTTTGTCTTTCAACCTTTTATTTATGATTATTTTTTCCTCAAAGAATATTTTGTTTTTTTTGTGCAGTCATTTCTTCCT
The DNA here is from genome assembly GCF_002776525.5 of Piliocolobus tephrosceles. NCBI lineage: Eukaryota > Metazoa > Chordata > Mammalia > Primates > Cercopithecidae > Piliocolobus > Piliocolobus tephrosceles. The sequence continues at coordinate 52,094,037 of NC_045444.1, forward strand.
CATTTTTTTTTTAGCTTTACAAATTTGTGTTATGAATAGAAAGGATTATAAGAGTATATGGTTTATGTCTATTTCCACATATTTCCTACTAGAATCTCTTTTTTTAACTTTAGACTTTGATTCATGTGATCTGTTCACTCAGTAAATTGGTAATTATACATTAAAGTTTAATTTGGACTCTCTCTTCAAACTCATTGAGCTTTTGTATTTGAACAGTTTTACTTAACATCAATATTATAAGTCTTAATATTTTGCAGAATAAGCCACCTCTTATCACCCTAATTTTCTTCCGATGAACTTAGAATCATTTAGACTTACATTGTTACTGTCAATTTATTACCCCCACTGCATAAAAAGACTCATTGATATTTTCCTTGAACTTATAGATTAATAAATAAAAAAGTCTTAATTACAATGAGAGAAGCTTATCTAAGTACATGATAATCCTTTCAATTATTTCAGCTTTCTTTTATATCCTAAAGTTTTCTTCAGAAGTCTCATATGATAAAGTTATTGTTAGATAATTTACTTTATTTTTATTGCAATTGTGAATCAGATTTTCTATTTTTTTTCATGTATAAGATTATTAGTGTTGGCACATGTAATTTAAAATTTGTACCTTTTCAACTCTAATTGAATTTATTTTTAGTTGATTCTCTTTCATTATATGAAGAAGGTCATTCATTATATGAAGAAGGTCTTTCATTATATGAAGAAGGTCATTATATTAAGATAAGGATCATTTGCTCCATTGTTTGGATATATGTACCTCTTTGTTTTCTTATCTAATTGCATTGGCCAACACTATTAAAAACAGGGATGATACAGGGACATCTTTTTTTCCCTGACTTAATGGGAATGCTTTCAGAATTATTATTGTTAGTGTGAAATTCTCATCTAAATTTTAATTGATTTTCCTATATCAATTTTGGTATGACTTCTGGTGATAATATCCTTTTCCAAATATATTGATTATAAATACTTATTCTGTGGCACTCAGTTTTATGATTCTAAGTTATACAACCTTTAACCTTTTCAGACTGATAACCTGTTGATTAAGTTTGTAGTAAATAATCTCTATAATCTCTATTAAAAGTTTATAATTCTAAAAAGAAATACAATCCTAAAATACTTTGCAAGATATGTGAAAATAATGAAAAAAAACCCCAAGAAGATAGAAAAACAGCCATGATAATGAATATGTAGGAAGTATAAAATCATGTGCTGTTATTCACAGACATGACCATGGCTGGTTGAGGAATGATTGGCATTTTATCCACTTGTGAAGTATTAAGCCTTAAAAAATAAAACTGGCATTTCTAGAGACTTTAACTTCACTTTAAATTCTGGAAGAATTTTCAGAAATTCACAGATATTCTGGCTATTGATATTATCATTAATCAAATGACAAGTCTCACATGTGCTAAAACCAGAAGTGATTTCAGATTCAACATTGGTTTTTCCAAGACACAGCTATATACACAGCTATATATAAACATGGTAACTAGCTTTGCAAAGGTAATATTGGAAACTAAACATCAACAAATATAATTTCCTTCTAACAGATAGAAATATTTGGCTTTGGGGCCTGCAGTGTAAACCCAGAAACACTGTAGTATGAGAGTCACAGATATTTTTATTTTGCTTTTTAGGATTTTTTCATTCTTTCATTATACTGACTTACTCAAGAGTAAATCTGCATTCAGGAATTCAGAATATACTTCCTTGAGCATAAGTGAAGTTTAGCTTTACTCAAAAAATAAAATCTGAATAATAAATATTCTTACCTACAATGGAGATAATCACAACCACAAAATCAAAAATATTCCATCCTACAGTGAAGTAGTAGTATCTGAGGGAGATCAGTTTTAGCACACATTCTCCAGTGAAAAGGATTATAAAAACCACATTTATCCAATATAAAACGTCAGTCATATATGGACTTTGACCCTCCTTTTCTACCATCATGGTTACCATGTTGAGACAGATAAGAACCATGATACTGATATCAAATGCTTGATTTGTCACTAGGTCAAATATACATCCTTGGATTTTGTTCTGCAAAGAAACAAGAATAATATTGAATACAGAGTAAATGTTTCAAGTAGTATCTAGAAATTAAAGATGTGCATTAAAAATGAATTAGAAATAATTTGAAAATCTATATGCTAAAGATACATATTTTTTTTTACCCTTGGTCGAGGAATTGGCTTTTGTGGCTTCTTGGACCCCAGCTTTTTCATTGCATTATAGTATTTCTTCTGTTCTTCTGTCATAAAGATGTCTTGACCTCCAAGGTAAAGAAACAAAAAAGAAATGTAGTTAAAACCAGAATCATTGTCTAGATCTTTCTACAGATCACTAAGATAGGTTAAAATGTTTTAATATAGAAATAAAATGTATTTTATTGTGTTCATGGTAGCTATACATAAACTATGTCTTAAATAATTATATATGTGCAGAAACGTGGGTCTCCAAACACAGCTAAATGTACATATATAAAATATTTGTATTACATATAACAAGGATTGGCTCAATTTTCTTTTGGTGTGCTAATCAGTGTTGTTTTAAACTATGTACTTGTACCTTTTTTATCTGCTAGCTGTCTTACCATGAATTTTATTGTGAAGAAAAGTTATAAGAATTAAAGGTGATGAATATCTTCTTTGATGATTTGGCTAATATTTAGAACTTTGATAAAGAATAGGGAGCCAAATCATGAGTGAACTCCCATTCACAATTACTACAAAGAGAATAAAATACCTAGGAATCCAACTTACAAGGGATGTGAAGGACCTCTTCAAGGAGAACTACAAACCACTGCTCAACAAAATAAAAGAGGACACAAACAAATGGAAGAATATTCCATGCTCATGGATAGGAAAAATCAATATCGTGAAAATGGCCATACTGCCCAAGGTAATTTATAGATTCAATGCTATCCTCATCAAGCTCCCATTGACTTTCTTCACAGAATTGGAAAAAACTACTTTAAATTTCATTTGGAGCCAAAAAAGAGCCTGCACAGCCAAGATAATCCCAAACAAAAATAACAAAGCTGGAAGCATCACACTACCTGACTTCAAACCATGCTAAAAAGCTACAGTAACCAAATCAGCATGGTATGGGACCAAAACAGATATATAGACCAATGGAACAGAACAGATACCTCAGAAATAGCACCACACATTTACAACCATCTGATCTTGGACAAACCTGACAAAAACAATCAATGGGGAAAGGATTCCCTATTTAATAAATGGTGCTGTGAAAACTGGCTAGCCATATGTAGAAAGTTGAAACTGGATCCCTTCCTTACACCTTAAACAAAAATTAACTCAAGATGGATTAAAGACTTAAATGTAAGACCTAAAACCATAAAAACCTTAGAAGAAACCCTAGGCAATACCATTCAGGGACATAGGCATGGGCAAAGACTTCATGACTAAAACACTAAAAGCAATGGCAACAAAAGCCAAAATAGACAAATGGGATCTAATTAAACTAAAGAGCTTTTACACAGCAAAAGAAACTGTCATCAGAGTGAACAGGCAACCTACTGAATGGGAGAAAATTTTTGCAATCTATCCATCTGACAAAGGGCTAATATCCAGAATCCACAAAGAACTTAAACAAATTCACAAGAAAAAACAAACAACTCCATCAAAAAGTGGGCAAAGGATATGAACAGACACTTCTCAAAAGAAGACATTTATGCGGCCAACAGACCTATGAAAAAAATGTTCATCATCACTGGTCATCAGAGAAAGACAAATCAAAACCACAATGAGATACCATCTCACACCAATTAGAATGGCGATCACTAAAGTCAGGAAACAACAGATGCTGAAGAGGATGTGGAGAAATAGGAACACTTTTACACTGTTGGTGAGAGTGTAAATTAGTTCAATCATTGTGGAAGACAGTGTGGCGATCCCTCAAGGATCTAGAATTAGTAATAAATACTATTTGACCCAGCAATCTCATTACTGGATATATATTACTGGATTATAAATCATGCTACTATAAAGACACACACACACGTATGTTTATTGCAGCACTATACACAATAGCAAAGACTTGGAACCAACCCAAATGTCCATCAATAATAGACTGGATAAAGAAAATGTGACATATATACACCATGGAACACTATGCAGCCATAAAAAAGGATGAGTTCATGTCCTTTGCAGGGACATGAATGAAGCTGGAAACCAACATTCTCAGCAAAATATCACAAGGACGGAAAATCAAACTCTGCATGTTCTCACTCATAAGTGGGAGTTGAACAATGAGAATACAAGGACACAGGAAGGGGAATATCACACACCGGGGCCTGTTGGGGAGTTGGGATCTGTGGGAGGAATTGCGTTAGGAGAAATACCAATGTAAATGACAAGTTGATGGGTGCAGCAAACCAACATGGTACATGTATACGTATGTAACAAACCTGCACATTGTGCACATGTACCCTAGAACTTAAAGTATAACAACAAAAAAAGAATAGGGGCTACATACAATAACCAAAATTGTATTAATTTTATATTCATTTTAATATGCCATTATTCCTTTACAGAAAAATGAATATAAACTAAAAAGATAATATACATTTCTATATCTCTGTTTCAAGAAACTCTTTGACTACCTTTTTAATTCTAAATAAAGGATTTCAACATAAACACTTTATTGGATGTCAACATTATGCTTGATAGATTTCTAGGTACTGAGGAAGTTATCAATTATCAGACCCAAACTGAAGGACTTTCCAATTAATTATGTAAAAGAAAATATAACTTTTAAAATCAACACTAAATAACATAACATCTAAATGAGGTTTTTGACTGGAAAAGCCTAAATCTCACAAAGGGGGCTAGAAACTTCGGTTGCTCCCTTCTTTCTCTGCTACTTTCTTAAATAATCTGTAAGTTTTACAGATTTATGTATATTCTACATTGGTCTGTAATTACATATTTTTTAGTCACAGCATAAATTAGTATAATCCATATAATTAAGAATTTATTTTCAAGGATTTCTAGTTCTGAGATCATTACTTAGCTTGTAGGGTACTGGAGTTAAAGATGATCTTGTTATGGTTTCCCTTTATTCTCTTGGATTTGGTAATATTCAGCTTTCTCTTATTTATTTATTTATTTATTTATTTATTTATTTATTTATTTATTTA
>NC_045444.1:52099228-52188930 GCF_002776525.5 Piliocolobus tephrosceles
TTATTTATTTATTTATTTATTTATTTATTTATTTATTTATTTATTTATTTCAGTTTGCTGTTGAATGGGAAGCTTCCTATTATACTGAATTTTCTTATTCATCAAATACCTAATGTTAACCAGACTTCCCTTTCTGCCTTAGAGTGTTTTTGTTGTTGCTGCTGTTTTTGACGGAGTCTTGCTCTGAGGCACAGGCTGGAGTGCAGTGCCACCATCTTGGCTCACTGCAACCTCCACCTCCTGGGTTCAAGTGATTCTCATGTCTCAGCCTCCCAAGTAGCTGGGATTATAGGTGCATGCCACCACACCAGGCTAATTTTTGTATTTTTAGTAGAGATAGAGTTTCGCCATGTTGGCTGGTCTGGTTTCCAACTTCTGGCCTCAAGTGATCTGCCTGCCTTTGCCTCCCAAAGTGCTGAGATTACAGGCATAAGCCACCATATTCAGCCACCTTAGACTGTTTTAATTCAGCTTTCCTTTATTTAATATGCAGTCTTTATGTGATTTTCATATTCATCTCACCTACTGGAAAGGCATGAGAGAGAGAGACTTCATGTCAATGTCAAGAGAAGCCCAGATCCTTTATTGTTCATTAATGGGGACTGAATATTACAGCTTGCCAAGAACTTAAGAGAAGAAGCTGCAGAAAAACTGAGGAGAAAACTCTAACTTAGAGGAGAAAATCAAAGTAATAGATTTTGTTTTCCCCTAATGATACCCTAGTTGTCAATATGATGAAGAGTGGGATAAAACTAATAGGAGATTATGAATTACCTCAATAGAGAAACTTGTGTGGGTGTTTTGTTTTCCTATAGCTTATATAGGCCTTGTGCAAAATGCACTCCTTTAAAATGTAGGTGGAAGGTATTCTGTAAGTCAGGCTATTATTTTTTTCTATGTTACAATCTACATCAAGGCTGTATTACACAGTAGTAAAGACTTCACTTCTGGTGTCAGATCATCTTTGTTCAAATCCTTTCTTTTGTCCTTGGGTAAGTTTCTAAATTCCTTAAGTAAAACCACCTCATCATTATAAGAGTAGTCACTGCATTTGTGTTTACTGAGAAGATAAATTGAGGTAATGCATGAAGAACATTTAGCATAATGTCTGGCACATGGTAAGTCTTAATTAAATTTTAGTTACTATTACTGTTGTTATTCACCTTCCTGATAAGATTAGAGTTAATGAAAGGGGTTATTGTTAAAATTTACCCCATAGTTGCTCAAATATGTAATAGATATTTGTATAACTATATCATGTAATCTTTCTTTTTATAACTTGATCTCATTAATGACTTTTGTTCTAATTGTCAGTAGTAGATTTTATGATTATTAAAAACTAATTTCACATGAAATCATTAGAGGTGAAAAAAGTACTTATGAGGATGATGAATAGTTGGAAAAACTAGTCAAATAGGGTTGGTTATTAGAAAGAGGCATGGGTAGTTGATAGAACCATAAGTTTTGATCAAATTATTGAAGTTAAAAAGCAGTAAGTACCAACTTTGCATTGTGGAAAACATATGGGCTTTCAAATCAAACAGGCATTTCAATCTAACTGTGCCAGTATCCTGTTACTTGGTTTGAAACAATTTATCCATCCTTTCTAGGGGCTAATTTATTCATTTGCATCAAGATACTACTTTCAAGAGAGGGAGAGGAGTGGAGCATATCAAATGTCCTTGCCTTTCAGTGTGCTGAACTAGGGTCCAGTTCACTCTTGCCTCATATAGAGCACTGAAAGAATCAGTATGATTAGAACAATTGCTACAGCTACAAACATAGGCAAAGAGGAAGGTAGATTAGCTGTTTGAGAGGCTCCCAGTATCTCTAGTCAGGCTGATTGGCAAAGGTCTTTCCCTGTCAAAGTCAGTTCATAGGTCCTGGTGGCATTTGTGACATTGTGTCAGATGGCTGACAGGTGGCTATTCTTCCATTGCATAGACACCAATGCAAAACACAAGGAACACAAAGAATTAGAGAAACAAGAAATCCACTGTTACTGACCCTGAAGAAAAAGAGATTTATAAATTGCCTAAACAAGAAATCCACTGTTACTGACCCTGAAGAAAAAGAGATTTATAAATTGCCTAAAAAGAATACAAAATAGCCGGGCACGGTGGCTCAAGCCTGTAATCCTAGCACTTTGGGAGGCCGAGACGGGCGGATCACAAGGTCAGGAGATCGAGACCACCCTGGCTAATACGGTGAAACCCCGTCTCTACTAAAGAATACAAAAACTAGCCGGGCGACGAGGCGGGCGCCTGTAGTCCCAGCTACTTGGGAGGCGGAGGCAGGAGAATGGCGTGAACCCGGGAGGCGGAGCTTGCAGTGAGCTGAGATCCGGCCACCGCACTCCAGCCTGGGGCGAGAGAGCCAGACTCTGTCTCAAAAAAAAAAAAAAAAAAAAAAAAAAAAAAAAATTATCCTAATGAAGTTTAGCAAAGTACCAGAGAACAGAGACAGACAACTAAACAAAATCAGGAAAATGATACACGAACACAATGAGGATATCAATGAAGGGACAGAAACTACACACACACACACACAAAGTCAAATATCAGTAGAAACTCTGGAATTTAAGAATACAATAACTGAACTAAAAAATTCCCTAGAGGGTCCAATAGCAGACTTGATCAAACTGGAGAAAGAATCAACAAACTTAAAGATAGATCATTTAAAAGTATCCAGTCAGTGGAGCAAGAAGAAATAAAAAAGAAAAATGAGTGAAGACTTATGGGACATCATTAAGTGAAACAATATATATATTATGAAATCACAGAAAGAGAAGACAGAAAGGGGTGTAAAAATATTTTTAAATGGCTAAAAAATGTTCAAATTTGGGGAGAGATATGAACATCTAAATTCAGGAAACTCAAAGAATACCAAATAGGACAAATCTAAAGAAGTCTCAGCTGGGCGTGGTGGCTCACTCCTGTAATTCCCACACTTTGAGGGGCTGAGGCAGGCGGATCACCTAAGGTCAGAAGTTCAACACCAGCCTGGCCAACATGGCAAAAACCACACCTCTACTAAAAATTACAAAAATTAGCTGGGTGTGGTGGCGGACATCTATAATCCCAGCTACTCAGGAGGCTGAGGTAGGGAGAATTGCTTGAACCCAGGAGGCAGAAGTTGCAGTGAGCCAAGATCATGCCACTGCACTACAGCCTGGGTGACAGAGCAAAACTGTATCTCAGAAAAAAAGAAAAAAAAAAGTGTCCACTGGAGACATAATATCATCAAATTGCCAAAAGTGAAAGGGAAGTTTGAAAGCAGCAAGAAAAAAAGTGAATTGTCACGTACAAAAGATCTCTCATAAGATGAACAGCAGATTTCTTAGCAGAAACTTTAAAAGAACAAATAAAGTGAAATGATATATTCAAAATACTGAAAGAAAAAAACTGCTGACTGAGAGTAGTATACCTGCAAAAACTGTCCTTTAAAATTAAGGAAGGATAAAGACTTTCCCATACAAACAAATGCTGAGGGAGTTCATCACCAATAGACTTATCTTATAGGAAATGCGAAAGTGAGTTCTTCAAGTTGAAACGAAAGCATGGTAAGGAGCAACACAAGAGCATATGAAAGTACAAATCTCACTAGTAAAGGTAAATACATAGAGAATACTGTAATACTCTAATAGTATTATGTAAATCATTTATAATTCTAATATAAAAGTTAAATGTCAAAATAAAGAATAATTAAAATTATAAAAATATGTTTGTAGAAACACATTACAAAAAGATGTAAATTGTGACATTTATAACAAAAAGTGTGAGGGAGGTATTAAAAGTAAAGATTTTTGGTATATGATTTAAGTTAAGTTATCAGCTTAAAGTAGACTATTATAAGATATTTGTGATTGCCTCATGATAACCACAAGGAAAATCCATATAAAAATACAGAAATAGAAAAGAGAAATCAGAAATCATAGCATATCACAGTAAAATATCAACCAATCACAAAAGAAGACAGTCGAGAGAGAAAAAGATAGAAAAAAGAACTACAAAACAGAAAAATTCAACAAAAAGGCAATAGTAAGTCCTTATCTACCTATGATTATTTCAAACAAATGGATTAAACTTCCCAATGAAAAGACCTACAATGCCTGCATAGATTTATGAAAACAAGATCCTGTTATATGCTGTTTCCAGATACTCATTTCAAATTTAAGAAAACATAGTTTGAAAGTTAATTGATAAAAAAGATACATTCTGTTTTACTTTTTCTTTTCTTTCTTTCTTTTTTTTTTTTCTTTTGAGACAGAGTCTCGCTATGTCACCCAGGCTGGAGTGCAGTGGTGCGATCTCAGCTCACTGCAAGCTCTGCCTCCCAGGTTCACACTATTCTCCTGCCTCAGCCTCCCGAGTAGCTGGGACTACAGGCACCCACCACCACGCCTGGCTAATTTTTTTTTTTTTTTTTTTGTAGTTTTAGTAGAGACGGGGTTTCACCATGTTAGCCAGGATGGTCTCGATCTCCTGACATTGTGATCCACCTGCTTTGGCCTCCCAAAGTGCTGGGATTACAGGTATGAGCCACCGTGCCTAGTCAAAAAGGATACATTCTGTACAAACGGTAACCAAAAGAGAATAATGGGGCTATACAGTTGTCCTTTAGTATCTACAGGGTCATGGTTCCAGAACCCCAAGGGATACCAAAATTGAGGATGCTTAAGTCCCACAGTTAGCCTTGCAGGACCTGTGGAAAAAAAATTTTGACCCTCTGTATCTGGATTTCACATTCCATGAATACAGTGTTTTCAATCAGCATTGACTGAATCTACGATGTAAAACCCATAGACACAGAGGACTGACTATAATTATATCAGCCAAAATAGACTTTAGGTAAAAAAAAAAAAAAAAAAAAAAAAAAAAACTGTCATAAGAGACAAAGTAGGTCATTAAATAAGATAAAAGAGTTAATTCATCAAGAAGATATAACAATTATAAATATATGTGAATCCATCATCAAAGCATGTAAATACATAAAGCAATCATTGACAGATTTGAAGGGATAAACATACAGCAATACCATAACAGTAGGATACATCAATACTTGACTTGCAATAATGAACAGAACAGCCAGACATAGAATCTATAAACAAACTGTTGATTTGAACAATGCTATAGACCAAATGGATAACAAACACACAGGATATGCTACCCAGCAGCATCTTAATACACCATCTTTTCAAGTGCACACAGAATATTCTCAGGATAGATCACATATCAGGTCATGAAGTTAGTTTTGACAACTGTAAGAAGTTTGAAATCATACCAGATATCTTTTATGACCACAATGGAATGAAACTAGAAGACAGTAATAGAAGGAAAACCAAAAAATTCACAAATATGTGGAAATTAAACAACACTCTCTTGAAAAAGCAATGGGTCAAAGAAAAAAAAACAATAGAAAAATTTAAAAGTATCTTGAAACAAACAAAAACGAAAGCACAATTTCTAAAATTTATGAGAAGCAGCAAAAGCAGTAATAAGAGCAAATCTTATAGTGATACATGTCTACATTATAAAAAGAAAGATCTCATATAAACAATATAGATTCACATGTCTAGAAACTAGAAAAAGAAAAAACTAAGCCCAACATTAGCAAAAGGAAGGAAATAATAAACATTAGAGCTAAGTAAGTGAACTAGAGAATAGAAAAGTAATAGAAAAAGTCAACAAAACTAAGAGTTGGTTTTTTTGAAAGATAAAATAGATGAATCTGTAGCCAGGATAACTAAGAAAAAAGATAGAAGACTCAAATATGTAAAACCAGAGATGAAAGAGGAAAAATTACAACTGATTTTATGGGAATAAGAAGGATCAAAGAGACTACCATGAACAATTATACACCAACAAATTGGATAACTTAGAAGAAATATGTAAATTCCAGAAACGTACAAACTACCAGTACTGAATCATGTGAAATAGAATAACTGAATAGACAAATTGAACCAATAATAATAATAATAGTAACTCCCAAAAAAGAAATATACAGGACCAGATGGCTTCACAGGAGAAGTCTAACCAAACATTTAAAGAAGAATCAACATTAATTCTTCTCAAACTCTTAAAAATTTGAAGAGGAGAGAACACTTCGAAAGTCATTTTATGGGGCCAGAATTACTCTCATACCAAAGCCAGACAAAGACACCATAAGAAAAGAAAATTACAACTTTTGAAGGAAGTGACTTAACAACATTGTGGAATAGGAGGCTTATGACTATTTTTTATCTCATGGACATACCAAGTAAACATCTATATACATATGGATCAGGTCTCTGCAGAGAAACCCATAATCCAGTAGAAAAACTAATACACACCAGAGGACAGAAAATATCCATATCAAAATGGGTAGAAAAAGTGGAAAGACACTCATGCACTAACCCCACCCTGAGCACAGTGCCTTACATTTAGGAAGAAACCTGAATTTGCAGCTAATTCCCAAGGGATGAGAAGCTATAGCACACATATAGAACCCAAGCTTTTTTTTTTTTTTTTTTTTTTTTTTAATTTGAGGAAACGTATTTATTTCTAGGGAATGATTTTTCTGGAGTGGAAAGAGAGAAGATGTGAACTATATTATAAAATCATCTTCATAAGTGCCTTAGTTTTCCATTTTGTAGAACCCAACTTTTATAGTCCCTGCAACAGAGTTTGGCTTTTATATCACCATGCTTGTGGAATGGCAGAGATAAGCTATTGGAGTTTTCTCTGAAGTACAAAGAACAATGGGGGGTATTGAACTGACTGAGCCCTCTCAGAAGCTTTAATTCCTGGGATCAGACCATTTTCCAACTTCCCCATAGAAACCATTAGGCTGCACATTTTCCAGCTGCTCCCTGTGGTTCTGGCCTCTTCCAGTACTTGGAAATCTACATAGCAAATGAAGAATAAACCTTCTTCAGCCTAAACAAGAGGAATAGCATTCCCTATGCCTTCTTCCCTGGCTTCCTACAGAGACAATCCCAATTCTATAATCTTTCTTTTAAAAAAGGTGGAAGGTCTCTACCACCAAGAACAGGAGAGTGACTTCTTTACTGGCTTGCTCCTGACATAATTTCTGCAGTCTCTCGTTAGAGGAAGGCATGAACTACACTTTAATCCAATGGACCTAACAGATATTTATAGCAGAGTTCATCCAACAGCAACAAAATACATATTCTTCTCAAATCACATGAAACACTCTCCAGGATAGATCACATGTTAGGCCATACAACAAGCTTTAACAAATTTAAGAAGATTAAAATCATATCGAGTACCTTTACTGTTCATGATGGCATGAAACTAGAAGTCAATAAGAGGAATAACCTTGAACAACTCATAATTATGTGGAAATTAAACAACATGCTCCTGAACAGTCAGTGGGTCAAAGAGGAAATTATATGCAAAGGCAGAAAATATTTTAAGATCAATGACAATGAAAACACAAGATAACAAATAGTATGGAATGTAGAAAAAGAAGTACTGAGAGAAAAATTTATAGTAATAATTGCCTACATTAAAGAAAGAAGGACAATCTCAAATAAACAACCTAATATTACATCTTAGAGATTAGAAAAAGAAGAACAAAATATCCCCAAACTTTGCAGAAGGAAGAAAATAACAAAGATAAGGATAGAAATAAACAAAGCAAATACTAAAAAGTTGTTTTTTTGAAAAAAGAAAATTGAAAAACCTTTAACTAGACTAACAAAGGGAAAAAAGACAACTCAAACAATATCTGAAATGAAAGAAGGGAGACTAACACTGATAACACATACATACAAGGAATCATAAACTATTACTGTGAATAACCATACACCATCAAACTGAATAACCTAGAAGAAATGAACTAATCTTTAGAAACATGCAACCTACCAAGACTAAATCAGCAAGAAATATTACATCTGAACAAGCCAATACTGGATAAAGAAAATAGATCAGTAACAAATTAAGTCTCCAATCAAAAAAAAGAAAAAAAAGAAAAAGGAAAAGGTCATTGGTGAATTCTATTTAAAGAAGTAATATGAATTCTTCTCAAATTCTTCCAAAAATTGAAGAGGAGATCAAACTCATTTTATGAGGACAGCATTACACTGATATGAAAACCATAAGAGTATGCTACCAGAAAAGAAAACTGTAGGCCAATATTCTTGATGAACATAGATCCAAAAATCCTCAATAAAATATTAGAAAACTGAATTCCCTAGCACACTTAAAAAATCATTCACCATGATTATTTGAGATTTATCTGAGAGATGCAAAAATGGTTAAACATGCATAAATCAATAAATGTGATATGCTACATTAACAAAATAAGAACAAACATCATATGATCATCTTATTAGATGTAGACAAAGCATTTGATAAAATCTAGCATATGTTCATAAGAAAATCTCAAAAAATAGATATGTTAGGAATGTACCTTAACAACATAAAGCCATATATGACAAGCCCACAGCTAACATTATACAAAAACTGTGAAAAGTTGGGAGCTTTTCTTCTAAGATCAGGAACAAGACAAGGATATCGACTGTTACTACTTCTTTTTGACATAGTACTAGAAGTCCCATCCTTAGCAATTAGGCAAGAAAAAGAAATAAAAGACATCCATGTAAGAAAACAAGAAATAAAATTATCTCTGTTTGCTAATGACATGATCTTATATGTAGAAAACCCTGAACACTCTACAGAGAACTGTTAAAACTGATACATAAATTCAGTAATGTGCAGTTTGCAAAATCAACATAGAAAAATCAGTAACATTTCTATACATTAACAATGAGTTATCCAACAAAGAAATTAAGAAATTAATCCTATTTAAAACAGCACCAAAATAAATAAATAAAATACTTTGAAGTAAATTTAACCAGGAAGGTCAAAGATCTATACACTGAAAACTATACCTTGATTTGAAAAAAAAAAAAAAAAACTGAGGAAGACACATATCAATTGTAATATATTTCATGTTCATGTGTTGGAAGAACTAATATTGTTAAAATGAATGTAATCTCTATCAAAATTCTAATGTCAGTTTTCACAGAAATAGTCAAAAATGCTAAAATTTGAATAAAATAAAAAAGATGCCAAATGGCCAAAGCAATCTGAGCAAAAAGAACAAAGCTGGAGGTACAATACTCTCTCATTTCAAAATATAAAGCTATGGTATTGGCATACACACAGATATATTGGCTAATGGAACAGGAGAAAAAGCCCAGAAATAAACCCAATTATTTATAGTCAATTGATTTTCAACAAAGGTGCAAAGAATAAACAATGAGGGAAAGGGCGATCTCTTCAATAAATGGTGTTGGGAAAACTGAATATTCCTTATGCGAAAGAATGAAGTTGGACCCTTTTATCATACCACATTTTTAAAAAATCCAAACAAGTAAAAGTATTAAATATAAGAAATGAAACTATAATGCTACTAGAAGAAAACATAAAAGAAAAGCTCTATGATTTTTGTCTGGGCAAGGATTTCTTGGCTAGGACTCTCAAAGCACAGGTAACAAAAGATAACGAGAGACAAGTTGGATTAGATCAAACTAAAAATGTTCTTTACAGCAAACAAAACAATTAACAGAGTGGAGAGAGAGAGCTCATGGATTGAAATAAAATATCTGCAAACCATACATCTGATAAAGGGCTAATATCTAACATATGCAAGAAAATCAAACAACTCAACACCTAGAAAATCAATAAACCAATTGAAGAATGGGCAAATAATCTGAACAGACAGTTTTCTTAAAAGAAGATATATAAATGGCCAATAGATACATTAAAAAATACTCAACATCTCTGATCATCAGGAAAATGCAAATTAAAATCCCAATGAAATATTACCTCACACCTCTTAGAATGGCTTTTATCAAAAAGACAAATGATGACAAATGTTGATGATGATGTGGAGAAAAAGGAACCCTTATACATTATTAGTGAAAATGTAAATTACTACAGCTGTTTGAGAAAAATAGCATGGAAGTTCCAAAAACAAATACAATTACCATATAATTCAGCAATTCCACTTCTAGGTACATAGTGGTATATATTTAATTTCTTTAGAGGAATTAAAATCATTATGTCAAAGGTATACCTGCACTCCCGTGTTCATTTCAGCATTATTTACGAGAACCAAGACATATTAGGTTGCTGCAAATGTAATTGCAGTTTTTACCGTTACTTTTGCTGCAATTAAAATAATGGCAAAAACCGCAATTACTTTTGCACTAACCCACAGACACAACCTGTACCCATCAACAGGTGAATGAATAAAGAAAATGTGATAGGTATACACAGTGGACTGCTATACAAAACTTCAAAAGAACAAATTTTGTCATTCATCCCAACATGAATGCAACTAAAGGATGTTATGCTAAGCAAAATTAGCCAGGTACAGAAAGATAAATATCATATGATCTCACTTACATGTAAAATTTTAAAAAGTCAACATCACAGAAACAGGGTATAAAGGTGGTTATCACAGGACTGGAGGAAGAAGATGTGGAGAAAGGAGAAATGTTGATCAAAGGATGTATAGTTTCCATTTAGAGTAGAGGAATAAATCTCAAGATGGATTAAAGACTTAAATGTAAAATCTAAAACTGTAAAAACCCTGGAAGACAACCTAGGCAATACCATTCAGTACATAGGCATGGGCAAAGATTTCATGATGAAGACACCAAAAGCAACTGCAACAAAAACAAAAATTAACAAATGGGATCTAATTAAACTAAAGAGCTTCTGCACAGCAAAAGAAACTATCAACAGAGTAAGCAGACGCTCTACAGAATGGGAGAAAATTTTTGCAGACTATGCATCTGACAAAGGTCTAATATCCAGAATCTATAAGGAACTTAAACAAGTTTACAAGAAATAAACAACCCCATGGTTGTTAAAAAGTGGGCAACGGACATGAACAGACACTTCTGAAAAGAAGACACACATGCAACCAACAAGCATATGAAAAAAAGCTCAACATCACTGATCATTAGAGAAATGCAAATCAAAACCACAATGAGATACCATCTTACACCAGTCAGAATGGCTATTACTAAGAAGACCAAAAATCACAGATGCTGGCGAGGGTGTGGAGAAAAAAAGAATGCTTACACACTGTTGATGGGGGTGTAAATTAATTGAAGACTCTGTGGCAATTCCTCAAAACCTAAAGACGGAAATACCATTCAACCCAGCAATCCCATTACTGGGTATATACTTAAAAGGAAATACATTGCTCTATTATAAAGACACATGCACACATATGTTTATTGGAGCACTATTCACAATGGCAAAGACATGGAATCAACTCAAATGACCATCAATGATAGACTGGATAAAGACAATGTAGTAAATATATACCATGTAATACTATGCAGCCATTAAAAAGAAAGAGATCATATCCTTTGCAGGGACATGAATGGAGCTGGAGGCCATTTTCATTAGCAAACTAAGGTAGCAACAGAAAACCAAATACCACATGTTCTCACTTACAAGTGGGAGCTAAATGATGAGAACACATGGACACATAAAAGGAACAACACACACTGGGGCCTATTGGAGGGTGAAGGGTGGGAGGAGGGAGAGGATCAGGAAAAATAACCAATGCATACTGGGATTAATACCTCAGTGATGAAATAACCTGTACAACAAACCCTCATGACACGTTTACCTATGTAATAAACCTGCACATCCTGTACAGGTACCCCTGAACTTAAAATAAAAGTCAAAAAAGTCACACATTAGGAAATGAAAAAATAAATGTATTGTATATTTCAAAATTGCTAAAAGAATAGCTTTTTAACTTTCTTACCACAAAAAAATGATAACTGGGTGACAGGATGGTTATGTTAATTAGCATGATTGAATCTTTCTACAATGTTTATATAGAACAAAACATTGTTTTGTACACCATAAACACAATTTTTGTCAATTACAAATGAATAAATTTTTAGAAAGAAAAAAGAATACTACAGGGCAAGATCCCTGATGAATATAGATGCAAATAACTTCATCAAAATATTAGCAAACTGAATGCAACAGCTCATTAAATGATCATGTACTATGACCAAGTGGGAGTTATTCCCAATCAACAAATTTACTAAATGTTGAAGGATATAAAATCAACATACAAAAATCACCTGTGTTTCTATACACTAACAATAATCTGAAAAGAAAATTAAGAAAGAAATCCCATTTACGATAGCAAGCAAGCATGATTCAACATATGCAGATCAAATAATGTGATACACCACATGATCTGAGAAGGATAAAAATCACATGATCATCAAAAGAGATTCAGAAGAAGCATTTGACAAATTTCAACACCCTTTCATGGTAAAAGCTAAAAAAGAAAACAAAAGCTAGGTATAGAAGTTGCTATAACTTGAACGTTTGTCCCCTCCAAAACTCATGTTGCAATTTAATTGACGTTGTGACAGAATCGGGAAGTGGGACCTTTAAGAGGTGTTTAAGTTATGAGAATTTTACCCTTTTAAATGCATTAATGCTGTTATCTCAGGATTGGGTTCATTATAAACAGGCAGGTACTGCCGCCTTTTCTCACTTATTCTCTCTTTGTGCCATGTGATACCTTACGGCAAGTTATGACACAACAAATAAGACCTCACCAGCTCCGCAATCATGAATTTTCCATCCTCCAGTACTGTGATCCCATAAGGTTTGTGATCATAATAAATTACACAGTCTGTGATATTCTGTTATATTAGCACAAATGGATGAGAACAGAGAAAATTTACCTCATGATAACAAAGACTACATGAAAATCCCACAGCTAACATCATATTCAATGGTGAAAACCTAAAAAACTTTCCTGTAAGATCAGGAATAAGATAAATATGCCTACTCTTGCCACTTGTATTTAATACAGCACTGAAAGTCCTAGCCAGAGAAATTAGGCAAGAAAAACAAGTAAAAGACATCCCAACCTGAAAGAAAAAAGTGCTTACAGATGACATTATCTTATATGGAGAATACCCTAAAGACTCCACACGTCAGGAAAATCTGTTAGAACTAATAAACAAATTTACTAAATGTTAAAGGACATAAAATCAACATACAAAAATCACCTGTGTTTCCATACACTAACAATAATCTGAAAAGAAAATTAAGAAAGAAATCCCATTTATGATAGCGTCAAAATAAATAAAATACTTAGGATATGCTTAACTAAGGCATTGAAAATGTATGCACTGAAAACTATAAAATGTTCATGAAAGAAATTAAAGAAGACACAAATAAATAGAAAGATCTGGTACTCGTGAATTAAATGATTTAATATTGTTAAAATGCCCACACTACCCTAAGTGATCTGTGAATTCAATACAGTCCATATCAAAATCCCAACAGCATTATTTACTAAAATTTAAAAAAAAATCCTAAAATTCACATGGAACTACAAAAGACTCTGAATAGCCAAAGCAATCTTAAGAAAAAAGAACAAAATGGATGAATCACATTTTCTCATTTATTATTTATTTATTTATTTACTGAGACACAAGATCTCACCCTGTTGTCCAGGCCAGAGTGCAGTGGCATGATCATAGCTCACTGCAGCCTCATATTCTTGGGCTTGAGTGATCCTCCCACCTTAGGCTCCTAAGCAGCTAGGAGTATAAGTGTGTGCCATCATGCCTGGCTAATTTTTAAATATCTTCGTAGAGAAGGAGTCTTTCTATCTTTCCAAGGCAGGTCTCAAACTCTCGGCCACAAGTGATCCTCCAGTCTTAGCCTCCCCAGTTGCTGTAATTATAAGCATGAGCCACTGCACCCAGTCCCCACAGGTCCTCATTTCAAAATATATAACAAAGCTACAACAATTAAAACAGCATGGTCCTGGCATAAAACAAATATATGGGCCAATGAAACAGGATAGAGATCCCAGAAATAAACCCATGCATAAATAGTTAACTCATATTCAACAGGGGTGCCAAGAATACACAATAGAAAAGAGGCCACTCAACAAATGATGTTGGGAAAACTGGATATTCACATATAAAAAATAAAATTGAATTATTTTCTTATACCATACACAAAAATCAACTCAAAATAGATTAAACATTTAAACCTAAGACCTGAAAACTGTAAAACTCCTAGAAGAAAACATAGCAGGAAAGCTTCATGATACTGATCTTGACAATGATTTCTTGGAAATGACTCAAAAATTCAACCAACAAAAGCAAAAATAGACAAGCGAGACCATATCAAACTAAAAAGCTTTGGTAAAAAAGAAAAGGAAGCAATCAAGAGGGTGAAAAAGCAACCTACAGAATGGGAGAAAATATTTCCAAACTATACATCTAATAAATGGTTAATATCCAAAATATATAAGGAACTCCTACAACTTAAGAAGGCATACAAATGGCCAACAGGTATATGAAAAGATGCTCAATATCACTAATCATCAGAAAATTCAAATAACAACTGTAATGAGGACTGGGTGCGGTGGCTCATGCCTGTTATCCCAGCACTTTGGGAGGCCAAGGCAGGTGGATCATGAGGTCAGGATATCAAGACCATCCTGGCCAACATGGTAAAACCCCATCTCTACTAAAAATACAAAAATCAGCTGGGCATGGTGGCACATGTCTGTAGTCCCAGCTACTTGGGAGGCTCAGGCAGGAGTCGGAGGTTGCAGTGAGCCAAGATCACACCACTCCACTCCAGCCTTGTGACAGAGTAAGACTCCTTCAAAAATAAACAAACAAACAAACAGAAATAGTAATGGGACATCATCTCACACCTGCTAGGATGGCTATCACCAAAAACAAAACCAAAAACCACCCAAATCAAAAGATAATAGGTGTTGGCAAGGATATGGAGAAATTAGAACCCTTGTATATTGTTGGAATGTAAAATGATGTAGCTGCCATAGAAAACAGTATGAAACTTCCTGAAAAAATTAAAAATATAACTACCATATGATCTAGCGATGCCACATCTGAGCAAATTTTAAAAATTTGAACTCAGGATCTCAGAGTCCACACTTCTGTGTTCATTTCAGCAGTACTTATTATATCCAAATACAAAAACAACCTAAATGTCCATTGATGAATGATGGGATAGAAAATGTGATATTTATATACCTGCATGTGTGTGCATGCAAACACACAGTATTCAGCCTTATAAAGAAGGAAATCCTGCCATATGCAACAACTTGAATGAACCTGGAGAAATTTATGCTAAATGAAGTCACAGAAAAAATATTTCATAATTCCACTTCTATGAAGTAACTAAAATAGTCAAACTCATGGAAACAGAGAGAAGAATGGTGATTGCCAGGGCATAAAAGGATGGTGAAATGGAGAATTGCTATTCAACAGGAATAAAGTTTCAATTATGCAAAATGAATAAGTTCTATGGACTTGCTGTAGTACTTCATGCCTATAGTTAACTATATACTTAAAATTTAAGTATACTTAAAAATTGTGTTAAGCAGGTAGATCTCATATTAAGTGTCCTTACCACAATAATTAAAATTAGGAAAGGCAAAGAAAAGGATACCACTTTCATTTTTTTTCTTCTATGGAATAAATGAGTTCATCATTTGTTACCTACTTCTAATAGCATGTGTTAACTAATTGAAGTGTTGGTCATGTTTTTTCAGGGAAGAGTGGAAAGAAATTCTAAATCATTCAGAAAAGGTCAGAAAATAAAAGCTATACTTAGATTTCAAGATGAAACACTGGAAGAATGATAGGGGATATGAGTTTTCGATGCTTCTAAATCAGTAACTCTTTCCTGACTTTAGTGGTGATAGTATCAACCCATTCTATTTTACTTCCTGCAGTAGAAATGTTGTTGTAAGAATAACATTAACAAGCAGGAAGATTAAAGTCAATTGGGCTCTGGCTGTTTTATTCATACTCATACTGCTCTTTCTAGATGCATTTAATTTATCCTATGCAAGGAAGGCTGAGGAATTACTTGTGTGTGCTTATATATTACATGTATGTATATATAATGCTTAAGTTGAGAAAAATCAATTGAAAATCAGGGTATACTTTATAAAATGTAAAATGGAACATGAGATTTAAAACTTTTAAAAATAAACATCTGTATTTGGAAATGTCAGGTTAAATAATGCAATATTTACTAAACTTTTGTCTACATGTGAATAGTCAATCACACACACTAATGACATTTCGATACATGTACATCTGTCTTCTTAGATGCTAAGCCAGTATCCGAAATGATTATTCTCTTATAATTCTACCATTTAGTCTCCAAAGGTCTCTTTTTGTATAGGTGGTACTACAACCGGAATATCTCAGTTAGTTGACAAGAAACTCCACAGTTAGATTCCTTTATCTCTTGCAAATCACAAGCAATACTGTAGATTCTACCCTCTAAAATGTTTTAATGGAACATATTTCCTATTCTCCATTGCCACTAATTTGGAGAGTAAGTATGGGCCAGGTAGCAGGTCAAGCAGGGTCTGAAATAGTCTTTGGACTTTCCCTAGTCATTTTGGGCATCGCTGCTAGATTAATTTTTTTTAAAGTTCAGTCTCAGACTCTAGTAAAAGATCCATAATGAAACTACTTTTAGCTGTTAGGCCATGTGCAAATAAGAAAATTTTTCTGAGAGGTTAAATGAGGATACTATGTCTTTAGGATTTGTTGTAAAATTTGACTATGATTACATTAGAAGTATTTTACACAGGATCTGACATATCATTGAGTCTTAATAAACATAATCTCCTGCTTCCATGTTCTTCCCTACTCAACATATATGAATGAAACACCAGCTGCTACTAAAAAAGGTCTAATACGGCTTTTTATATCGACTTTCAAGCAGGTCAAAAACCTCATCTTTTACTATTTCTCCAAATCTTAAATTTCTTCAGAACTGAAGGCATTGCTATCCCCCCTGAATTGCTGCCTCTTTTATCAACACAATTCATTTGCTCACTCATTTCTGTTTCCCTCCATGTGGGTTAGCCATTCTTTTGCCTCTCAGTTGCTGCATATCTTCTTACCCATCCTCCAAAGCCTTCTCAATTGTCATATATTTCATAAACCATTCTATAGCAGCATCTATTTTTACTCCAACTGTCATGTACATTTTTTGTTCTTGCTAATTTTTCTTATTGTATTTATCATTATTATAGTATTTGGGGATAGAGCATAGTAGAGAGTCTAAAGTAATAGAGTACAAGATACATCGAATTTACTACTGACTCTATCTAACCTTCATCACATACTCGATATATGACCTTGGGTAAGTCACTTAATCTCTCTGTGCCTTTCCTCATTTATGAAAGAGAGTCTGTAATAATGCTTTTTGTGATTTATGTTATGGGTTGAATTGTGTGCCCCAAGAAGGTACATATAAGTCCTAAGCCTTAGCACTTCAGAATGTGACCTTATTTGAAAATAATGTCATTGAAGATGTAATTAAGATGAAGTCATACTGGAGTGGAGTTGACTCTTAATCCAGTGTGACTGACAGCGTTACTAGTAGAGGAGGAAGACACACAGAGGGAAAATGGCATGTCACTATAAAGGGAGAGATTGGAGTTCTGTTGCCATAAACCAAGAAACACCTGGGCTACCAGAAATTGGAAGATGCAATAAAATGTACTTCCTTAGAGGCTTTAAAGAGAACATGGACCTGCTGACACTTTGAATTTGGACTTCTAACCTCCGAAAGTGTGAGAGAATACATTTCGCTTGTTTTAAGTCATCAGGTTTGTATTATCCTGTTCTCACAGGTCAAAGAAACTAATACAGTTGATGTGAAGATTAATTAATTAAAAATTTCAGAAGATTGCCCAAATTACAGTATTCATCAAATCTTAATTTTCAGTACTTGTATTACTTATTCTGCTACAATATAAACTCCTTGAGCTCAGGAACCATATCTTATGTTGGTCTCCCCCAAGCTCCAACCCAATATGTATCACACAGAATAAAATAAATAGCTAGTTATAAAATGTGTTTTGAATAAATAGTGTATTGATTTTTTAAAATTATTCAGTCCTCTATAGGAAACATTGGAAAAAACAGAATAGTTGATGTATTGCTCAAAAACTATGGGTTTAACCTAAATCATAGGTTAGCCAGAACCTATTATTTAGAAAATTGTTTTCTGTGCAAGAATGAATGAGATTAAGTATATTTGTAATTGTATACTAGTCAATTATTTGAAAAATAAATGAAGTTCTAATAAAACTAATCATGAATTGATATCAAATTAAACTTTACATTATCTTTTTTGGAAAATAATTGTTCATCCCTTTCATTGCAATGAAATATATTTGAAATACTTATCTTCTTTTTCTGTTGGTTGAAATTATCTATGATGACACCAATGAACAAGTTCAAAGTGAAGAATGACCCAAAGATGATAAAGATGACAAAATAAATATACATGTAGAGGTTATATTCATATTTGGGCTGCTTGTCTACCTATAAAATTTACAAAAGTTAGCATTATATGGACAATAACATACCTCATTTTCTTTTTCACATGGTTTGACAAGGTAATTCAAACAGTGCTATCCTAGGTAAACAGGATTTAAGGAGCTATAGCATTGTTGAGGTTTAACATAATCACTCTTAACAATTTATTCAACGTGTATTCATTACATACTTCTTTAACTTATTACATACTTATGTAATAAACAATATAATCTTCAAATAACTACAAAGGGCTTAATCATATGCATACTTGTGCTCATATTGGTAGGACAATTCAATAACTAAGTGACATACTGTGTATATGTTATTTCTAAAAGTACTATAAATGAGACATTATCATATTTATATAAATTTTGCCATGTATTTTCATTTGATTCCAAATATGTCTTTATTAGATTTTGTAAAACTGTTACCTAGGGAGTAATCATTAAAGTTTCTTAGCATGGAACTTATTTCACATAAACTCATCCAAGGTGTTTTAAAATGTAAAAAGAGTAAAAGTTATACATTATAATTATTTTATTTTTATTTGATAAGCGAATATTTTTACTGAGCATTTAGTAATGCCAGCCTGCACTAAGTGCTCTGCTTCTATTTTCTTGCTGGGTCCTCACAATACTATGGAGTAGGCATTGGATGATTATAGACATTTATTAGACAAAGGATAGATTCATTAAATTATAGATTAGACAAATAAACTAAGTCTCAAGAAGGTACGGTAATTTGCCCAAAGTCAGCTTTAGAGCTTGGATGATGTGGTACAGCTAAAATTTGAATCGGGCTCTATCTCCAACTACTGTACTCACAACCACTAGGCTACTATCGGGTGGATGTTCTTCATTGTCGGTGTGAGTCCCAGGGGCTTCATGAAGTTATAGTTTGGAAATCACTGAAATAAACTCAGAAGCTTGTAAAACTAAAGTTTAGTGCTAAGATAATCAATACTTACATTAACGGAATCCACTGCTGCATACATAATAATGGTCCATCCCTTAAATGTTGCCTTTAAGAATAATATTAATAGAATCTGAATGTTAAACTCATATTCTAAAATAGCCATAAACATAGTTTTGTCTGTTTAATGTTACCACAATTATTAAGCAATACTAGTAAGTTTTGCTGTATTCAACATGTCCATTTAATATAAAGATTTTTTTTTAAAGGACATATTCCCAAGTAACATGCTAAATTTTAGTTCTAGTTAATTATTTCCAAATTGTTACATTTGCCTGTGAATTTTGCATGTAACCTTTTATTTTTTAAAGGTGAAGGGAAATTTTATGAATAAGACAGGAAACATCTTTTCTCCACTGTTTTAAGGGTTCTCCACGCCTGTGGGAAGTTCCTCTCATCCCTTCACAGTGTGAAGCAGGAAGTCCAAAAATGTTTATTTCTGAAGAAATATTTGAATGGTGCAAGATGGGAGTCCACATGACACCAAAGAGTCAATTATAAATTAATAACTCAAATGCAACAGAACCCATGCTTCTTATTCATATAGGAACATGTTCTAGGAAAGACCAGCACTTTTTTTTTTGAGACGGAATCTCGCTCTGTAGCCCAGGCTGGAGTGCAGTGGCATGATCTTGGCCCGCTGCAACCTCCACCTCCTGGGTTCATGCGATTCTCCTGCCTCAGCTTCCCACGTAGCTAGGATTACAGGAGCCTACCACCACATCCGGCTAATTTTTTGTATTTTTCGTAGAGATGGGGTTTCACTATGTTGGCCAGACTGGTCTCGAACTCCTGACCTCGTGATCTGCCCACCTTGGCCTCCCAAAGTGAAGAGATTACAGGCATGAGCCACTGAGCCTGACCAAGACTGGCACTGTTTTAAAAACCATACAGTATTTTATCTTCAATTTATAATTAACAGACTATTTAAAGAATAACTTATATCCTTTGTCCAATATCTATTAAAATACCAAGCATTCATGAAAGGGGACACTTACAACTTGAAGCAGAGATAGGTAACCAAGTCCGACATTATCAAAGTTCACTTTCAGGTTTTTCCATCGCACATTTTGACTAACATTCATAAGGGCAAAACATTCAGAACGATTTGGAACTTGACTTGCAGGAAACCGTGACCCATCTGTGGTGTTAATACACTCATAGAACTTGCCAGCAAACAAATTTACTCCCATGATGCTGAATATCAGCCAGAATATAAGACACACAAGTAGCACATTCATGATGGAAGGAATTGCTCCTATAAGTGCATTCACAACCACCTAGTATTCAAAAGAAAGAAAAGAATGATTAGGATTAGTAAGATGTTAAATACACAACATGAAAGAAATGCCATGAAGACATAAACATATTAGAAAAGCCACCCTTAAATATCTAAGACACCAAACCAACCAACCGACACATGTTTATTAAATGCCTACTCTACACTCAGCAGTGTGCCAAGCAAGACAAAATGAGACATGAACTCTGTGATCACCAGGCTTACAAATTACATGACTATCACACAATAAAATTATTAGCAAACTATAAGACAAAATAACTAAAATAGTGTAATAGCTTAAATAAATATAAAATAAATAAAAATAATAAACCAAAACCTGTTATTGATAAGGTAAACTTGTAAAATCTGTATACTCTGGAAAAAAAGAAATTTATAAACATAAATGAAAAATGTATATTTATATACATTTAAATGTTCATGATCCTATTATTACCAGCATTAAAGATTCCCCCATAGAGAAACTATTGGTGTATATCAGGTGGAATTACGACTGGACATCATTTTAATTCAGTTTTGTTATTTTATTTTCTTATTCTCTTTTTTGGAGACATTCTTCTCTACAAAAGGATTGAGAGTCTTTAAATGGTTTGAATCCTTTAGATTTGGCTGGTTCTACAAAATAAGAGCAATCTTTTTAAATTTATTATTATTACTCTAAATACTTTATATGTAAGCCTGTGCCTAAATATAGATAGTGCTGACCTCAGTTAAGGCAAAAATTAGGAACAGTTTTTCTTTAATCCTTTCTTTATTTCTGCTTTTCAGCACTTGTACTGCTATTGATCATCAGTGTGTCTTGCCACTCCAGTTTTCCTCCAGGGCAATTACTGTAGCATTTAACACTCTCCAGATTTTCTCATTTACTTAATCCTTTAAAATCTACCTGTCTTCTACACTTCAGCTCGAGTTCCCATTCAAGTAAAAATGTGTTAAAAATTAACCTGTTAGGGAAGTAGCACTGGGATCCTTCTTTTCTGCAATGTATTAAGCAGGTTTTCAGGATGCTTTAAAATAGAGAAATACTAAGGATCTCTGACTACTAATCAGATCATCTAGGGAGAACATTTGCAAATATTTTTATAAATATTTTTAGGCTTTGTGGGTTATATCTCCGTTGCAACTATTCAACTCTGCGGTGGTAGTCATAGGTCACATATAAAGAAACTGGTAAGGATGTGTTCCAAGAAAAAAACAGGCTGGGGTTTGTTGACCTTTGGTCCAGAGCAATGATTATTTGGAGTTCATGGACCTGTAGAGGTTCCCTGGGGGCATGAAATTATACAACAAACATTATGGTTGTGCTCTCTTTCTGGAAAGAAAATTCTTACTTTCATGAGATTCTCATAGTCTACGTGACCTCAAAAAAGATTAGGAGGAACAGGAATAGAGAATGAAGTTCCAAGTGGCCACCTCCTAGTAGAGTCTACTTTTTCATGCTCATTTCCTGCTGCCCTCCCTGCTAGGTTTATCACCTAGGCACACTGATCTGTCTAGTCACTGACCACGTACACCTTGCACACTCTATTCTGTGCTGCCTTACCATGTGGTATCTCTGCCTTGAATGCCTATCTGCCTATGATTTGGGGCTTACTCTTCAGTCATGAAATGTCTGAAATGTCACCTCCTTGTGATGTCTTCCCAGACTTCCCCAGATAGCCACTCCCTCCTGTATATTCCTGTATCATTATGTGCCCTTGTCTGTCTCTCTTGTAACCATTGACCCTACTCACTCTTTGGGGACTGGGGTCTATGTACCACTGTACTCTGTGTTTTTTATACCACAACACCTGACACATAGTTGGTATTTAAAATGTTTTTCTAAAAAACGTGAGTAATGATGGAATCATGGGTCTCTGAGAAAGAAAGGCACATATTGGTCTGATGAGAAGCCAGTTGAGAAAGCTAAAGAGCCTAAGGACTCAAACAAGCTAACTACAATATGCCTCAAATGCATTATTTCATTATTTCATTTATCCTTCAAAATAGCCCTGCAGCATGAAGAAATATCTCTTTTTGCATGGTTAACAAATGTAACTAAACAGACATTTGTCCCTCAAAATATACTAAACTATTCTCCTGCATCCAATTCACCTGTAATACAGATAAAGAACAAAGTGCAAACAGAGTAAAATAATAGGTTTACTTAGTCACTGAAGGAAGTGATTTTGTAGGGGAAAGTTCTAGATAGGTTGTAGCATTCTATTAATGCTCAAAAAATTAAGTTAATGTCAATGAATTCTAATACTACCTTTCTGCACAAAATGAAACTTGTAATTTTCAACTTGTAGATAGAATATTTTTGAATTGTGCTTACGAACTTTTTTTATATAATCATGTTCTTTCTTACATACTTGGAAGCCATTATACACTGGATACTTAAAATAGCAGAGATCTCAGTCATAATTAGGTTTGTAGGGGTAACAGTGAAGATTTAGTAGGCTGAAAGATCTCTAATGTTCACTTGAAGCTGGTTAAAACCCAAATTTCTTCCCCATCCTGGAGTTTCTGACTCAGTAGGTCTGGGGTGAGATCCAAGAATTTGCTTTTTTTTTTTTTTTTTTTGATACAGAGTCTCGCTCTGTTGTCCAGGCTGGACAGCAGTTGCATGATCTCGGTTCACTGCAACCTCTGCCTCCCAGGTTCAAGCAATTCTTCTGCCTCAGCCTCTGGAGTACCTGGGACTACAGGTGAGCACCACCACGCCCGGGTAATTTTTTGTATGTTTAGTAGAGATGGGGTTTCACCATATGGGCCAGGCTGGTCTCGAATTCCTGACCTCATGATCCACCCATCTTTTTAATAAGTTTGTAGATAATGCTGATAGTTGGTTAGTAAACCACACATAAAATATCAGTAAGCTAGACTAATCTCCATGTTAAATTGCTCAGAGATGGTAAGGTAGGGAGGTAGTTAAGTAAACAAATAAGTAAAATACAATATAATGAGGATTTTAGGTGTCTGAACAGAGAGAGAATATGCAGTTTTGTCTGCTGGTGGACAGACAAGGCAACTTTAAATTGAGCCTTAAAGGACAGATAGGTGTTTGCTGTATAGACGGGTTAGTGTCGGGGCAGGGCAGGGGGAGCATTTCAGAACAGAGGCATAAAAAAGCAGGTATAAATCTGGGGAAGAAATCTTAGAAGAGTACCAACACATGAGGATATGGACTAATTACAGAAAATAAAGTTGTTGTCCTTCATGTGTGTTACAAAGTTGCTAGTTTAATACACTCCCTAAAGCTAGGTTATGGTAGTTGTTATTCATTATAACTTGTTTGTCTCTGCTAATTGAGTATCTTTTCAGGCACTCTGCAGCCTAAGTGCAAATTAAGTAAACTCTGTGACCTTTAGTTTTCTCAAATATAATTTAGTTATAATTCCACTTACTTTGCAATGTTATTTTAAAGGTGAAATTAAATGTGATGGCTGATGCGGTCTCACTTCCCTATCTTTTCTAATGCTCCTTACGCAGGTGGTTCCTTTAACAAGTATTATTTGAACACCTGATATAAGTAGGTCCTTGATTACTTATGTATGAGAGATGATGTTAGGAGTAATAGTTTCCCCTTTCACTGGGACTTCCTAGCACAGGGAAGATTTCCATTTAACATGGAAAAAGTCACTCATTTGGATCATTCTATTGCTTGATGATATTAGATAAAGGCAGGATTACTGTGATTAACTTATTCCCTTGTTAAACAATATGTGCTGAAATACTGTGTGTGTATATATGTATATATAGTATGCATATATATACACACTAATATGTACAGTAACTACTGTATATACATATACTATATATGCATATTTTATATATAGTATTTCATATTTTGTATATATATATATACTAGTATATACTAACTAGTATTATACTATTTTTAGTAATATACTATTTAATTAATGCTATAATTAGCATTTATATATTAGTATGCATATATATGCCATTAGTATATATAATATGCACATATACTATTAGTATATGTAACATGCATATATGTACTATTAGTATATATAATATGCATATATATATCATATACGCATAGTATATATAGTATATATGCATACTGTATATAGTATGTAAATGCATACTATATATAGTATACATATGTATACTATTATATACATATGTATACATATATGCATACATATATGTATATGTACGTACACTCACATACATAAACAGCCCACATATTTATGTAAATAGAAACCACTCATAATTTCTACACACCCATTGTTTTTATATTTTAAACCCCATCAAAAAAATAAGAATATTATAAAGTTTAGTATTTTCTTACCCTCATTCCTTCAAATCTAGATAAGGCTCTTAGAGGTCTTAAAGCTCTCAGTGTCCGAAGAGATTTAATGGGGCCAAGATCTGAGTAGCCAAGAGTGTTTGCCACTAAAGTAACCAAAGAAACCTATAAAAATAGCATTTTCATTAATTGTGTCAATAAAATGATGAAGCATAAAATGAAAAAGTCAATTTTGAAACTCACTAAAAGCAACTCAACAGGAACAATAAGATTTTATGTATGGAGTTGTGTAGTCAATGCCTAAAAACAGGGTAAGGTGGATGTTTCTATAAGGAAATAGATTTAAAAGAAGTTTAACCAAAATAAGAAGAAATAATGTAAGCAAAGTAAGTTGTTTATTCTATTTGAGTAGAAATCATGCATATGCTTTTCACACTTTTGTAATCAATTCTTTTGTAATTGCTTATTAAATCTAAAGGTTTCATTAGAACAATGGTCAACATTTTAATTATAAAACTCAGGTCAAAATGAAGTGTGTGATTCTGAAGCTAAGCCCTAAAAGTGTGGTATTCACTCAACTAAATCATTGCCTTGGTATACATCTTATTAAAAAACATTTTGTAGTCTCATGATTTTGAGTTGGGGCTAATTCTCAACGAGATTGCTTCTGCCCTACAATTTCTCAGGATTGGCACCAAAGATCTACCAAATAATTTTTCATGGGAGAAAAATCACAATTGTACTGAAGAGAGAATGAGAGTAGCTGATCTCATTGGCTAAACAATCAATATAGACATAATAAGAACTTCATCATGTTAGATAGATCAGCCACAATTACCATAACCAGTATCCAAAAGAAATTTGAGTTCTTACCGTAAATTATCTTAAGAAAGAACATGAACAGCAATACAATCAATACACATTTTAGTTACAAAGCAATGAGCTCCTCAATGATCTTAGATCTGGATCTATAAATGCATTTACTCTCTGAATTAGTTCCATGGAAAATATTCATTTGCCTCACATCCTGTGTAGCAGGAGACAATGTCTAAGAAAAATGTCTGGAATGCAGTTCTTCATTATGAATTAAGTTAGTGACTAAGAGATTCAAGTTTTCAAGGGAAGAATAGGAACACATGAGAGCCAACTTTTTATGTATTTATCTATTTCAGGAGTAGAAAAAGTCATTGTTCACAAGAAGTTCATTACTGTTACCATCAGAGACAGGTAAACTGATTTATGAAGCAGGAGGTGTTTTAAAGTACTCGTCCTCGTGTAGTATTTCCAAATGTCTCACTAAATGTAATACTGCTTTAATTCCTTAAGCTATATATTTAGCAGAATAAATTGCTCCTCATGCCACTCTTAAATTTGCCCAGTCATTCACATCCATTATTTTCCACTTAAGAACACTTGAAAATATGTGTGCTCCCTCTTTAATCAGAAAAAATACAAAATTTTAAAATGTTTTGCTGTGGTTTGAATGTTTGTCCCTTCGAAACTCATGTTGAAACTTAATTCCCAATGTAACAGTATTAAGAGGCAGAGCCTTTAAAAGGTGAAGAGATCATAAAGGCTCTGCCTTCATGAATGGAATATGGAGTAAGGGCATAATGGGTTATCATGGGAGTGAGTTAGATATCACAAAAGTGGGTTTATTATAAGACCCAGTTTGGCTGTCAGTGAACATCCCTCGCCATGTAATGCCCTGTGCTGCCTTGGGACTCTCCAGTGTCCCTACCAGCAAGAAAGTTCTCATTAGATGTGGACCCTGCACCTTAGACTTCCCAGCTTCCAGAACTTTAAGAAATAAATTTCTTCAATTAATACTTTACCCAGTCTCAGGTATTCAGTTACAGCAATAAATAAAATAACTAAGACATGTCTGTTATAATTGATACAGCCCCTAAAATACGGATAGGTCTGTTCTCCAAGCCACTGTTAAGTGACTTTTATGACATGGAATATATGTATATTATTAAGAAGACCACGGTATAGTTTGTAACTGAGAATATATATGTATACGTATTCCTATCTTTCTATAAACACATGTGTATATATACAAATATGTGCCTGCACTGCTGAATACTGTTTAATCAAGTAAGTTTCAAATAACCCAGAAGCCTGCAGAAATCAGACGAGTCCATTCTCTGAGTAGCAAATAATATAAGTATTTCTGAAACCTGAATATACAACAGAATCATCTGTAGGACTTGTTACAACGATTTGCTGCATCCAACCCCAGAGTTTCTGATTCAGTAGGTCTTGGAGGAACTCACCTCTTATGAGTTCTCACCTACATGTGCCAACGTTTTCAGTTTTGAGACCATGCTTTGAGAACAACTGCTGTAGATAAGTTACTATACTTTTCAGAAAAAAAAAAAAAAAGTCAGCCACTCCCCCAAATATGCGTCCCGAAATTTGCATCTATATGAGCAAGAATATTGTGTGGAGCTTGACTCTCTGTACTTTGCATTATATTTGTTTGTTTCCAAAATATTGAATAATATTTCAAATTGGAGTTGTTTATCTCCCTGATTTCTGCACACATATCCCTGAACAGGATGTTATACTCATTGAGAATTATCACTTTAAATTTTCAAATATAAAACAATTTCCATTATTAAACAGCCATATCTCTTAATTTAAAATAAGTTCAATTTTACTTGTAAACCTTTATTTCTTACACTGAATGATGAACATGAGTATATTTGTGATAATATTTTAAAGATTTTAAAATATCTAAAATATTGTATAATTTTTTAAGAGAGAGACCCCATCATATTCACAGTTCAAGAGAAAAGAAAACCTACATTCCTTCTATAATTTCTTCTTATTTGGGGCAGCCTTTCTTTAAAACTACTATATTACAAAAATATCCATTTTATCATTTGTCATTTTCTAGGCAGTGACTAGATAACTTGACACATGAATGGTTAATTGAAAAAAAAAACAAGAAATCATTACTATATCAAAAGTTAGAGTTCTCACAGAGGAAACCCAAGATAACACATATAAGGTGTAATATATAGCTATGTTAAAAAATATTTTCACATAACCTACATATTATAGAAAACAAATTATTGTTTTTGATATTTAGTATGTTGTGTGATTAAGAAAACAAAGTTATTATCATTATTATTTTAAGATGGAGTCTCACCCTGTCGCCCAAGCTGGAGTGCAGTGGCGCGATCTCGGCTCACTATAACCTCTGCCTAGCGGGTTCAAGCGATTCTCCTGCCTTATCCTCCTGAGTAGCTGGGATTACAGGCACCTGCCACCATGTCCGGCTAATTTTTTGTATTTTTTAGTAGTGACAGGGTTTCACCATTTTGGCCAGGCTGATCTCAAACTCTTGACCTCAGGTGATCCACCCACCTCAGCCTCCCAAAGTGCTAGGATTACACGTGTGAGCCACCGCGCCTGGCCAGAAGCCAAAAATTCATGAAACTTTAAATAACAGTTGAGAAACTGAACTTTTGAGTAAATATGACTAATTTGGGTAACATTCTGCAGTCAGATTTTACTATTTATGATCATGCTTACTTGTGATTTTCTAATCCACATATGATGCGCTATGAATTCAACTTTTCTTAAAAGCTCAATAATGCAAACCCTTGGTTAAATTTTAAAGCACTTATTGGCATATAAAAACTTGCATGTTGACCTCTAATTATGTCAGGTATTATATGGAAACAAATCTCTAAAAACTGTGACTGATTATAGGATGTTTCTTCCCTAAACACAAAGGTTAGGTTTCTGAATATCTAGAAGAATTAGTAAAAGATAAAGAACATATCATTCTGAGAAAAATAAGACTGGGAGATTGAGGTTATAAAATAATGTAAGAAAGCCATTTTAAATAATATAAAATATGTCATGTATATTATTAAATTTTATTATTAAAATATAAAATAATTAGAGTACATTCAATGAAATGATAACAATGGGTGTTGTACCATCAGTTTCTATTTGAGATTCCTTGATCTCACCGACTGTTTTAAGATGTATTCCCTATCTCAGTCAGAAGCCTGTAAAAATATTTCTGCTTTGTTAAAATAATATGTAAACTAAAGAAGTATTATGTATTTTCCATCATGCAAGTATTCAACAGTTCTTTGAATTTATTATGTAAAATTATTACATTAATAATAATGCCTATTCCTCTGCCCCACTGCCATTCTGGAGATGAAGGGCAAGTTGCATATTTGAGATAGAGACAATTGTGTCTCATTTTGGTTTTTCCTATATTTGGGTCTGAGATAGATATTTTAAAAGTTCATGCCTTCTCCCTCCCCAAATACGAAGTTAACTTTAAAAAATACAAAGTTTAACTTTACTTAAATTAGAAAAATTTTAGCTCACATATCAGCCAACTCAATACACCCCTCATCCTCTCTTATCTTCCAATTTTATATTGTGAATAATCGTGATTTCCTCTCTTTAATCTGTGTCTCTGCCCTTTTCTCTTATCACCTCCTACTTCTAAATTTTGTTTTATTCTTAACAGGAATGATATTCAAATCATATATATATATTTTAAAAATCACATCTCCTTTGCAGAAAATGTAAAAAACTCCATTATAAATGTTAGAATGTCACAGAAATAATTTATATTTGTTGAATGATTTCTGTTCTAATATTCTTCACAGATATATGTCCACTGACTGTACTAATATTTCTAAAAGAATAAACCTATGGCCTGAAAGTATATGAAGCTTAACAAAATTAAAATATAATAATATACAATACTGGTGAAGGTTTTTTTACAACACTCAGTAAGAATAAATCTTCTTTTAAAATGTACTCAAAAGTACCTACATCA
Organism: Piliocolobus tephrosceles; assembly: GCF_002776525.5. Classification (NCBI taxonomy): domain Eukaryota; kingdom Metazoa; phylum Chordata; class Mammalia; order Primates; family Cercopithecidae; genus Piliocolobus; species Piliocolobus tephrosceles. Next base: position 52,128,993 of record NC_045444.1, read on the forward strand.
ACAATTAGGAAATCCAGCCAACACCAGGCATTGGTGAAGTATGTTTTATAACCATATGCTATCCACTTTAGAAGCATTTCGAGAATGAAGATGTAAGTGAAGATCTTGTCTGCATACTCCAGGATAATCTTAATGGTCTTTTTCCTTTCAATATATATATCTTCAAAAGCCTGTGGAAATAATATTCAAGTTTCAGTCATGAACAACTTAAGCTTTATGATTCATACAAAAACACGAAAATACAATTCTAATGCTAAGAACACTGAAACATAATATTGACATGGGCCAGCTGACGTTTTTTCGGGTTTACAGTTACCACATAACACTTAGCTCTAGCCTTCTCACCAGTGCTGCTGCTGGTCATCAGAGGTCAAGAGAAAGTGCAAAAGAATGAAATTACTTGTAATCCACAAAAAGACTCATGATCTCTGACACCTGATCATTTCCACCTCCATCTGATTCCTCCTCTTTCTCCATTAAAATTGGATAAGTTCTAACAATTTAAGACATGATCCCATGGCCAGCCCCTGTTATAAACTTTTCACAACCTACACTCCCCTTTTTCCCCACCAGTAGGATGTGGAGCCTCTCTTAGCTCTCAAATGCTTGTGCATCCCAGTGCCTAGCACCATGTTAATAACAGCAGCAGGAAAGGAAAGGTTTGCTAAATGAATGACTGCAGTAGCTTAATAGGCCTATAGAACACAGAGAGTGCTTTTTCCTTTGACAGTCTATCCATATATTATCCTTCAAGGCTTCAGCTCTAAAAATTACTATTCGATTCTCTCCATGAATGCGGTACTTCCTGTGCTTTTCGAGAAACTTTAGTGAGTGACACACAACAATATTATGTGACATTAGGTGAGCTCTATCTGATTTAGGGCTTACGCTTTACTGTTACTAATTTTGGTTATCACTCATTTACTTCTACTTTGTGTATGCTCTTCTTTCTGGGGAGCCACAACACAATGAATAGATAGGGTGACTTTGACTTTAGACTTCAGCCACATGTCCCTTGACAAAGAATTTGAATGGACTTAAAAATTGGGCTCATTGTTGAAGTGAGCCAAGATCACGCCACTGCACTCCAACCTGGGTGACAGAGTGAGACTCCGTCTCAAAAAAATTGAGACACTGAAAATGATTGCTGATCTCAACAGGTCTAAAGTGTTAGAATTTTCCCTTTCTGATTGAAGCACCATTAACCCTGTTGGATAAAATGAAAGTCAAAGACCTGTATCCTTCGTGGATAATATTATATTTATTAACTGTCTATAGTTATGAAATTGTGCCATTCAGATTCTTCTTATTCTAAGTTCCACTATCAATACTCTAAAATTATTTTTAGCAGTTTTGGGAAACTGTTGGTATCAATATTGAAGACAAGTTGGGGCAGAAAGACTGAACAGACCTACTAAGATGCAAAAAGAAGGTCCCAGCAGTTGGCAGAGGTTCTGAAATTCAATGGAATCAAAGTGCAGAGGGAGGCTTCTATCCCTCAGGATTTTCCTCCCTGCCACTCCACCCCCAAGTTCTGGAGGAACCAGGCAAGCCATCTAAACAGAAACTATGGCAATGACTCAGTCCTTTACATACAAAGACAAGGAAGGGGCTTAGTCACAAGGAAAGGGAAGCCTGTTTCTAGAACTGGTGTACAAGGTCAGAGCAGAGCCACAGGAAGTCTTGATAATGAGAACCTCCACCTGACTGGTCCCAGAGCAGGAATTAGAATTCAGCCCACAGGGATTCTAGCTTCCAGAACGAATTTTGTGGATGTAGGAGCAAGGAGGCAAGAATGGCCTTATGTGAGCGCTATCTGATTTAGGACTTACACTTTGCTGTTACTAAATTCAGTTACCACTCATTTATTTCTATTTTGTGTATACTCTTCTTTCTGAGGAGCCATGACACAGTGAAAAGATATGGTGACTTTGACTTTAGACATCAATTCAGTGATAGCTCTGTCATTTGCTGGCTTTGGGACATTAAGCAACTTTTAAAACTGTACCCAGCTTTGGGACATTAAGCAACTTTTAAAACTGTACCCAGCTTTATCATTGGTAAAATAAGCAAAATACCATAATCTTGCAGGGTTGTTTGAAAATTAAATGAGAACATTTAAAAGAAGGTTCTGAAACGCAATAAATATAAACTAAATGAGAGTTATTCTTTTCAACTTTTACTTTAGGTTTGAGGGTACATGTGAAGGTTTGTTACATAGGTAAACACGTGTCATGGGGGTTTGCTATACTTTTAAAAAAATCTAGTTTAATTGGCAACCTCTCTAAGTACAAACACCAGCTTCTTGAAATATCTTTCCCTTTTCTTCCTCATATGATTTACTTAAAATAAAGTTTTGAGAATGCACTCCCCAAATGTTGTCCTCTGTTTTAGACATTTTGAACAAGGAATTACTCAAAACTTTTCTTTAATTTTTTTTTTTTTTTGTAATCTCCTCTCTGAAATTCTCAGTCACATATGTGAGTCAGCATGGGATAAACTTCCTTAGTTATTAGGAATACATTGTATGGTAGACACTATCAAGATTTCTACTTGGACAACTCCAGATAAGGACAATAGAGCTTTTCTGATGACATTTTCTGTTTCTGAGAGTTGAGACTTGTTAGGAGAGGAAAGCCACAGTGGGTCTCTGCAGGTTGTTGGGGAGTGTGCCAAGAATGCCAGGCTCTGCCTGCTCCTTACCTAGGACATTCCTCAGGGTTGTGCTTGCAGTGAGCAACCTTGAGACATGAGGTAGGGTCCCTGGGACAAACAGCAGGGTTGCTTATGTTGCTTGGTATAAAAAGATGTGTTCCCTAAGCTCAGTGTTCCTCAGCTGTAACATCAATCCACTCTATGTGTACACACTCATTCAGGCTCATATAATGCCCCCATGAGACTTGGGTAAAGGGGGAACCAACAGAAGCATGTTGAAACTCATGCTACTTTCCACGCATAAGTAATAAAGTCCTTTATCTCTGACCCAAGCACCTCATATCTTCTGCCAGCATCCCTGAAACAGTAACAGGTCAACCTATTCACCTGTAAGTACAGTAAAATCAAATTCCAAATTCATGAAGACTGTCTTTGTGGCAAGTTACAAAGTTCTTGAGTATTCTATTTTTAGTATAATGAAACTTCCAGTGGTATATCTAGCTGGGTCTGGGCTCCTAATGGCTTCTAATGGCTCATCTCTGTCCACGCCAGCAGGAAAAATGACAATTAAGATAAAGGTTCAGGAAGCTTGTAATTCTACCAGATCTCTTTCAACTCCCATGGAAGCTGCTTGTATGTGTACAAGAATGAGAAACTTGTCCTACTTTTATCCTAAAACTACCATCTGTTTTCCCTTTTTATAACTCACAAGACGCTTCACAAGCTGACCCTACTTACCTTTCTCATAGTATCCCTGACCACCTGTACTTATTCTTCTTCCCACCACACTTGCTACAGTTCAGCAACTTTTAATTTCCTGAATGTCTGATGCTGTTTTGTGCCTCCTTACCATTGTATACTTGTTCCCCTCAGCCTGCCTTGCCTAACTAGAAAATTCCTATTCGTCTCTCTAGACCCTGAAAAGCACCATTTACATTTCTGAAATTGCAAGCAGACGATTGTCCTCCTTGCTACAGAACTTTATCACATATACACTTTGCTTACAAACATACCCAAGTTCTACAGTTACTCATTTGTATTCTTCTCTTCTCCATTGCTCTTAGCTCCTTAAGAATAAATACTACCTAGATCTCATTTATCTTTGCATTGTGAAAGTTGATCATACAAATTGGGTCATTCTTGACATACTCAACTAACAGTCAACTAAGAGTCAAGAAGGCAGGGGGAAAAGCTCTCAGGGTACAAAACATTACTCCAAGAACTGTAATTCTTGGCAACGCTGACTGTTGAAACTGCTTGTTGTAACTGGAAATTAGTTTTATCTATAGCTTCTCAGGAAAACTGCTACACTCTAGGACTAATTTTGCCCACCACTGTTGCTCGCCAATTGGAGCTTACGAGTTCCCCAAATCCTTACTAGGGCCAATGAACTTTCTCAAAGAGCAATACATAACATTTTCCCTTTTTAATAAAACCTCTAACCTTCTCTCTTTGTTCTACAGATAAAGTGCTTTCAGTTTACGCCAGAGACTCTCTCCCTGTTTTGCAAACTGATATTGCCAGTAAAACTCTCTTTTCTGTTATAGCCATCTGGGTGGTCCTTTGGACAACAGCATTCCGGGCAGCAAGGATAATGCCTGGCATGTAGGAGTGTTCAGTAACTATTTACTGAGCCCAAGTAAAATTTTTTCATTGGCACTAATCATAGGGATTAATTCTAGGTAAAACAACTTGCCATGTTATTTTTATCTTTTAGCTCATTTTAAAGAATATCAACTTAATCAATATGTTGACTTAGGTGTCAGATCATTTACCAGGGCACCACTGCTGAGCAGGATCATGAGGACAATGAAGCTTTCAAACCAACTGTGTTCAACAATCTTGTAGCAGGTTTTCCTGATGTTCCACCAGATTTTTCCTTTCCCTGACTCTATGTTAACTTGGCAGCATGAGAACCTCCGGACACAACCTGACAAGGAAGACATGCATGTTAAATCTTGATATTTAGAATAAATAAAAATTTTAATACACGATTTAATGCAAAGTGTTCTCTGTGATACTCCCTCAACCAAATAATTTCAACACCTATACTTCCAGTTTCAGATATATTTAATTTGAATGCTGCCTTCCTTCATCTTCTAACTTTCCATGATGTTTTCTTAATACTTGTTAGTTTTAGCTTACTATGTATTCGTGTCTTCTGTAATCCCCAATTTATCTTCAGTCTCCTCTACAGTCTTTAAACCACTTTTATTTGATGTGTGAATGAATGAATGAACTAAAATACGAAGATGAAATGAATTTTATGGTCTTCTTTTCTTTCAGAAAAACTTCTCTAGTCTATGATACTTCCATTCCTCTATGATAAAAACCCTCTGAAATATACCTTTCTAAACAATATTGAGAAAATTAGTGGAAAGTCCTGAAATTAGGTTCAAAAGAAAGTCATCTTGATTAGAAGATCCAGATGAAACTGTTTCAAGTATTCTAAGTTAAAAACAAATCGGGCTTTAAAATTTCATGTATAAAATATACTGCTACAAAAATTTGCAAATTGTACTTAAAAATGGTTAGGTTTATTCATTCATTAACTCCTTCATTTGTCCATCAAACCCTTGTTACATATCTTCTATGTGTTCACCTCTGTACATGATTTCCTTTCTTCAGGGAATTTACGTTAGGTTTTGGTTAAGTAGATAAACACAGAAATAAATGAATATAACTAGATATGGCAACTAAAGTGACAGATAGGGTTCATTTTGATAACATGGAAGAAGTCAATCTAACCTGGCTTATTTCTTCAGTAAGAGAGATCAGTAGAGGCTTCCTAGAAGAGATGGAGCCTGGGTTGAATCAAAATATCAGTAAAAAAGAGTTTGGGTGGAATGCCAGGCCAAGAGGGCAGCAAAAATTGTTATGCATAGAAATTTAAACCAGTTTAGAACTGTGATGCAAGCAGAACGTACACAAGAGGCAAGGGTGAGAGATGAGTTTAGAGAAATTGGTCAGACTATGGAAAGCATTGGCCTTTACCTTAAGGAGTTTGGTTTATATCCTATACAGGTTGAGGAGTAAGTAACGGGTTATCAGCAGGGAACAAGATATCCAGATTGCAATGTAAATAGATGTCTCCATGGTACATGGAGGATAAGTTGGATGAGGTAGAGAGGAGTAGGGGTAAAGAAAGTTCCATACCCAGAAAAACATTCGGATTCTGGTCTGGTATCCCTGTCAGGAGGGGAAGATTAGGGCAACGCTAGTTAGGAACTAGAGCTGTAACAGATTCAGGACATATTTGGCATATAAAATCAGCAGGATTTGGTGATTGATTGGATATTGGATGTAAGAGAAAGGAAGGAGCCCAGGACTACCACGTGGATGTCAGTAGTGAATTGAAAACCACAGGAGCAGGAGCTGACTTGGCAGGCAATGATTTTGAGAGGCCTGTGAAATGTTTAAATACAGATATCCTATAGATTTTTAAAATGGGGGTGGGAACCTGAAACAGGGGAAAAGCCTGTCTAGAAAGGAATACTTAGTAATAATTAGCATACATGTATCTGTTGAAGTCAGAACAGTTTTTGAGGTCATACAAGAAGAGTATTTAGGGTGAGGAGGAAAAAGGGCCAACTCCGAAACATTCTGAAACAACAAAATTAAGGGAGAGAAATCAGTGGTGTGCTGAAAGCAGCCCATACCAATTCTCATTGTTAAACTGTCAGAAATTCCTGTTAGTCTGTTATTAAAAGCAGCCATTATTAAATATTTGACTATATAAACTTAGAATTCTATAACTTACTTTAAAGCAAGGTAATAAATACTAAAACATATCACTTCCTAGTTATTTTACTGTATTTTACTATTATTTATGCTCTTTGGGCAATATTTGTCTATTCTGTCTGAACAGCAGAAGTATGGCATACTGTGGGGCTATCATGCATCTCTTCTTTCTGGACGGTGGTCTATTCTCTCCGGATTATTCTCTCTTGACAGTAGTAATATCCTTTACTATTGGACTACTGTGCAACTTTTCTTTCTGGATGCTGGTCTATTCTATCTGGCCTATTGTATTTGGATGGTGGGAGTATGTCACATTGTTTAACTACTGTGAATCTCTTCTTAACTCCACATTTAGCAACTTCACATCAGTAGTTTGAAATCAGTGATGGTGGGAATCTTTACACTATAAAAATCTCCAAGCACTACAAATGAGAGCTTCTCGATTTTCTAGAGTAGAATTAAGAAGGTGATGGAGGAAATGCTAATAAACCAGATAAATAGTCAAGGTGTATTGTGTTTGTAGCCATTACACTGAATAGCACAAAAATTTAAAAAAGCCTTTCATTATTGAAATTCTGTTTTCTGATTTGCAAATAATTGCTTACATCACTGATAAATGAGTATCTGACATATAGCTTCTTCATTTCGTTTTTATTTCACTAACATAAATACCAAGCAATCTTCATATTAAAACTATACTTGTTTATTATCTGCAAAAATAGGTTGCCTATACATGCAAAAGTTTGGCAAAATTCAGAAAAAGCATTTTTTGATAAACAATTTGATATACAGAATGTTCAATAAAAAGTTGCAATATTTTATTATTTGTAAATTGTGTGTCATATATCCTTAATATCAGTAAAATTTATAACAAATGATATAAGTATGCATATTTTATTTTACTTGGAGAACCAGTTTATAAAAATACTTACCTATACATCACTAGGACAGATAGAGGAGAAAACTTTGAAGTAGATGAAATGAGAGATGAACAAGAAGAACCAAGAGGATGCAGTAAAAGAGAAACCAAAGAGTAAAAAGTTTTACAAGCAGTGATAAACAGAGCTATGAACGTAAGAGGCCCAGAAAGAGAATGATTGAAAAATTGAAAAATTAAATTTAAATCAATTTCAAGTTTATTAAAGCAACTAGAATTACTCTGAAGAAAAGAGAGACTCTTTAAAAACTAACTACAATGAATTCCTCCTCATAAAATTTTAGATGAAAAACCTCATTTTAGATGAAGGCAGGAGGTGGGAAAGTAATAATGGGCAGCACTTTTTCGATACCTGTTTCAGAAGTTTGAAATTTAGATATTTCTAAAAAATTGATTTCCTTTTCTGCAAAACAATATAGTTCATTAACAAGTATTGAGCCTTTCAAGGAACAACTTCAGATAATCATAAGATGTACGTTCTAAAACAACAAAACTAGAATCCTTTTGACAAGATGCACCTGGTAGATAATGTTTTGTAATGGATCTTTTCATGTTTCTGAAGTCTAATTAGTGCATTGATCCAGTTGATATGAGGTTATTTTCTAGCACTTTAATTTCCAGTTCTATAGAAATACAGCAAACAAGGTGTTTCCCTCTCCCCCTACAATGTCTCTGGTGTTTTTGTCATCATGCATATTTTATGTGTTCCTGTTCTTTCTCTCTGGAAGTTTCTAAGTTCCCAGAAGGCTCAAACTGAGTCTCTAATGCTTGCTGTCTGTGCTTACAGTACTCATCGTTGTCCTCTACTTGGCTTAATAGGTCATTTATAGTCGATTTTTAAAAGACTTGATTCCCTAAAGAGAGTTATATAATCTTCTAAGCAGTTAGCCATAATTTGAAAGGTTTCATCTCTGTGAATTCTATACTTTACATAAAGATTGGATGAAAAAGAAAAAAAAAAGGTGATGGAAAATCTACACATAGCTTCATTTATACAATGTTAATTACAGTGAACATGATCTCAGATCTGAAATTATTTATCATCCTGTACTTAAATGATTATTATCTAAATGCATTTAGTTAAGAGAGAACATTCGATTAAATGATATGAAAACAGAGTAGAAGGGTAGGGTCAAAAATTAACTCTAAGTTAATCTTTTTCCGGGCAAATGAAAATACCAGAGAGAGTGAAAAAATGAGATGAATTTTTTAATATTAACTTAGTGCTCTAGAGTTTGTCTTAAACTTAAAAACAATGATCACATACAAGAAAGAATCTATCTTTCTCAGGTACAACTTATTGGATAAGAAAGTTATCCCTTTGGTTAAGAAGATTTTACTCTCTGGGATTTACTTTTGTCAGTCTTAAAGTTGACGGGAAACATTGTTCTTATGATTGAGGAGATAAAAACAGTAAAAATCCTAATTAGAAAAGTTAGTAAACTTTCAACCTGAAATGAAGTTTCATAAATATTGCCCTCAGGGTTTATCACACCTCAGAGAGTTTCTTTCTCTTATTTTGAGGCAAGAGTGATAGAGCGTCTGTCTGGTTTTTGTGCAAAGGTATATCCCAAGAGATTTCCAACCAAGCTGGTTAGCAGTGCTATCACACCTTCTCTTTAAAAGGACTATTAACCAAATGTAAACATAACAGGGAATCTCTCAAACATTTTAATGGGTCCCAGTGAGTAAATGCTATTTCTTTTGGGTGGTTTCACTAATGTGCTCTCGTGGTGCATTACATAAAGTCTATGCTGAGTTTCATCATGTTAAACCAATGCTCTCAAAAAAAAAAAAAAAGAAAGAAAATAAAAAAGAAACCATTGGCCATTTCAAAGACAGACTATTCATTAAAAACTATAACAGCATGATCAATATAATTAATGTAAAAATTGATTATGAAAACAACTTTTCTTCACCATTTCTTAATGTCTAAAATAACTAAAACAAATATTTGTTAACATTATCTTTCCAAAGAAAGAAAAAATAAAAGTCACAAAGGAGTTGGTTATTGTGTTACTAAAGTTAGAATTAATGATTAGTTATTTTATAGGAAGTGGGTGAACACAAAACATTTTGAAAGGAAGACAATTTGGCTCCTCCTACCAAGTTAACAGAAAAGTACATTACTATTATTATCATTATTATTTTTTGAGACGGAGTCTCACTTGTTTGCCAGGCTGGAGTGCAGTGGCACGATCTCAGCTCACTGCAACCTCCGCCTCCTGGGTTCAAACGATTCTCCTGCCTCAGCCTCTTGAGTAGCTGGGACTGCAGGTGCTCACCACTAGGCCCAGCTAATTTTTGTATTTTTAGTAAAGATGGAGTTTCACCATGTTAGCCAGGATGGTCTCGATCTCTTGATCTTGTGAAAAAGGTTATTTTTCTCTAATCCTGATTATGTAATTTACTAATTTGATAATCTAAAAGCAGCACAATATAAAACCACATAGACCCAAAGAATCATGTCATGTTCATAATTATATAGGTTGCCAAGTCATGTAGAACCAAGGATAGTAAAGAACAGGGCAAGATAGAAGGAGTCTGAAGTCTTGAAATACAAAGTAAAAGACATGGAACTAAGGAACAACCTGGCCTAAGAGGGAGGAGAAAAGGTGAATAAGAGGAACCAGATGCAATCAATGAAATACATTAGTAAAGTGATAGTTATGAAGCTGAAATGAATCAACAAATGTGAGACAATGAACAACAAAATCATTTTAACATTTGTCTTCAGTAAAAACATGCTACTTGGATTTAATTGTTTTTTGTAATTTCTTTAATTTTTTCTATTACTTTTCAGGTAACAGAGATCTGTGGAGGTGAAACATTGCTCTGAATTGGTATTGATTCTAGTTCAGCTCTTGTAGACCAATTACCAACTTGTAAGTAAACATGTTCATGATTCTTCATTCTGACAAGCCCATGCTTCTCAGTCTTCATGTGAAAACTACGCATTTCTAGTTTTTGAGCACCCCATGTTCAATCCATCAACAAATTGCTTCAGCTCTAACTTCAAAATATACTCAGAATGTCCCACCCTCACTATACAAAACTCTACCATACTAGTCTAAGCTCCCATCACCTCTCACCTGGATTTATGCAGAAACTCCAAGAAATCTCCCAGCTTCTGGCATTGCTATTCGCCCTTCCACTCTTAAGATTGCACACTGTGAGATTTTAAAATCACATCCTTATAATGTTCTTGAAATGTCTTATAATCTGGCCTCTACTACATCTTTGATCTACACTTTTTAAAAATAATGTCATTTGTTTTGTTTGTTTGTTTGCTTGTTTGTTTGTTTGTTTGTTGGAGATAGAGTCTTCCTCTGTCATCCAGGCTGGAGTGCAGTGGCACAATGTTGGCTCACTGCAACCTCTGCCTCCTGGATTTAAGTGATTCTCGTGCCTCAGCCTTCCAAGTAGCAGGGATTATAGGCATGTACCACCATGATCAACTAATTTTTTTTTTCATTTTCAGTAAAAATGGAGTTTCGCTATGTTGGCCAGGCTGGTCTTGAACTCCTGGCCTCAAGTGATCGCCCACCTCGGCCTCCCAAAGTACTGGAATTATAGGTGTGAGCCACTTCACCTAGCCTCTGACCTTAACTTTTAATACTCTTCTCATTTCTCATTATTCTCCATCTATATTGGCCCCTTGGTTTTTTCCCAAATGTTTTGCATATCCTCACCTTGGGGCATGTGACTTCATTACTCTGCCTAAAATACTTTTCCTCCATATATTTGCATGCCTCCCTTCAATTTTCTTTATGTCACAGAAGAAACATCACCTTTATAGGTAGGCTTTCTCTGACCAATCATTCATTCATAGCATATTTATGTGCTGATAAGTTCTTCCCCCTCACTCTTGGTATTCCTCTTTTCCATATACCTTCTCCACAGCACTTTTCACTTATCTGACCTGCTACATCTTGATATGTTTGTTCAGCAAGGGGCATTGTTTTGTTTACAGCTCTGTCTCCCTCCAGTGCCTGGAACTGGACCTGGCACACAGGTATTTCATAATTATTTGTTTACTGGAATAAAGAATGATTATGTGAATACATGGTTGAAAGGCTAAACAAATTGGCTGCTTCGTTGAATTTATTAGGCTACAGATCCAGAGACTGTATGAAGTCTCTACTGGAGCACATAAAAGGGATGTGACTCAGAGATAAGTGCTCCCTCAGTAAATGTTAATGGTCCAAGCCCAGGTTCATCGGAAAATGTGTTTCCATAATATTTCTTCTATACTGGCCTCAATTCGGAAGCAATGAATACTCTCAAAGTAATCACAAAAGTATTTTCATTGTTGTTTATAGGATTTAAAAAACTTTATGTTATATCTTAGTATAACAGCACCTACAGTCTGAAATAGCATAGTATTAATACTTTCTGTAAGACTTTAAGTTTTTTGAAGTTGTTTTTTGGTTTGAAACTTTAAGTTGATTGATAAACCCAACTTCTTTCTCGTTATCCTAGAATTTTAAGTGATGATCATTCATAAAATGAATAGGGAAAATCTTGGTACCATCAGTACAAATTTAAGTCTATATACTGCTAATAAATTTCTTGAGGAACAGGCCATACATGTTGATGAAATTCTTAAATCCCTGTAATATGGACACTTTTAAAGGAAACTGCATTTCCTTATAGCACTAATTTCAGCAAGCACAAAATTTATATTGACAGGATGTCATACAGCTTTGCTCCTTACATACACTGATATTTGGTGTGCATTTAAAGAAAAACCATACACGCATTGTAGTTTGCTGGTATCTTTATTTTCCAATCATTTTGCTTCACGTGTGAATGTTATAAGAGACTAGTTGAGAAAATCTTGGAGACTGAAAGCAAGTCGATGATTTTTCAAAAAATACTAATGCTGAGGGTAAGCCCATGACTAAATAAGTCATTAGCATCTGTGCTATCATAGCTTCTTTATAAGATTGTTAACAGAATCCTTGAAGAACAAGAAAAGTAGAAGAAGGAAGATAGACACTGTGCTAGTAAATTTATAATCATTATCTTATTTGATCCTCTTAGCATCGCTGTGGTGTGGATGCTGATATCCCCATTTTACAGATGAGATATCTGAAGAACAAGATTTTAAATTGTGCACTAGTTCTCACAGGCAGATAATAAGCAGGCAAATTAGAATGTATGTTTATCAGGCTCCAAAGTTTGAACTTTGTATTATATTGTATTACATTACAGCCCTATGCTGGGCTTGTATTTTTACCTAGATGATACAATACTTGTTCGGACAATACTGCATTATCCCTGCCAAATTCCAGAAGTAGAGTAAGAAATTCAGCACATCAGAAAGCATACAGGAGTAGAAGGAAGTACTGTTAAAAAATAAGAGACTAAGGCCAAATGTAAAGAACTTTACATGTCAAGTTAAGGACTTCAGACTTTACCCTAAAGGCCAAGGATTCACACATTTTAGTGTGCATGAAAATCCTCTGGAGGGCTTGAGCCCTATCTCCAGATTTCCTGATGAACTTGTGACTAGCAAGGAAAACTTCAAGGCTCTCTCAAAGTCTTTAGCTTGAGGGTAAGATAGATCATGAAGTTACTAATAAAGACTGGAGGAAGCTGTAAAACATGCTAAAGTTTTGTTTTTGCCCTTTTCAAAAAAAACTTATTAAACTTGGAATGTTTTAAAAACAACAGATGGTGATGACCAATGGGGAATCGTAAGCAGATCTGGGACTCAAGAGTGAGGTCGGGGCAAAGACACTGATGTTAAGAGTCAATAGCACAGAAATGGCTTTTCAAGCCACAGGTACGCATGAAACACCTCGGAGCTCCAGAATAAGAAAAGATAACTGAAGTTTGAACATGTGGGGAGAAATCATTATTTACAGGATGTGCAGAAAAAAAATACTCATTAAAGAAATAGAGAGAGGAACTCACAACTCTAAGACAAATAAAAGACCAAAGGTAGACTATGGCCTCTGAAACTAAGGAAAGGAAGAATTTTGAGAGATACTGTGGTCAACAGTATCAAACAGTTTTCTGAGAGTTAGTGAATAGATTCCATTTTTTATTAAATGGACAAAAGTACAAACTCTTTCATTAACTTGTATTCTAGTGGTTCCATTGATCTGGGAATATGAATTAAGGCTCTAAAATAAGAAGCAGTAGTGTGCTTACAGTCTAACATACAGTGATAGGAAAATATTGTTAGTCAAGTGCCATAGATGTGGAAACTGAAGTTTAGAGAGCTCTAGTGACTTGCCCTTAATCATCATACAGCTATAGCTGAATCAGCATGGAATGGAGTCTTCTGACTTACCAAGAAACTCTGGTTAAGTATTATGCATTAAAACAAACTCCAAAACACTAATAAAGGAATGCTAACCAAGGTCTCAATTTTTGTCTTACCATCTGTGAAACAGGCTTCTGGCTCATCGGAATTCATAGGTTCAGCTTCTGCTTCTTCTCCTTCTCCAGGCAAAGGGTTATCGACTGTGCTGCACTCTGAGGAGCTTGATTGGTTTAATCTCTAGAAAGGAATTCACCACCCCACCAGGTAGTTCATTTAGAGTTTATTCAAATCTGGTATTTAAGCCTTATTTAATAATCAGACTCATGCAAAGTATTATGAAAAAAAGATTAATAGTATGATGGCCATAAAAATGTATAAACACATATTGAGGTCAAGTAACCTTAAATGTATCTATACTTGATCTTTCTATCTATACCATCCTGCAAAATAATAAACTTTATTATGTTTATTATAGTAACAATTATGTGGCCAAAATTAGATAAGGTAATATATTGATGTTAACTATCACTTTTGGAAAGTATTGGCCACATCTTATTTTTTTTAATTTTTAATATAAATTTATGGACACTGACAATCATTATTTGAGGACAACCTATACCCTATTTGCAATATAATACAAGTGTGAAATTACCAATGCCTGATAATTGAAAGCTCAGATCAAATAGTTGGCAAAAAACTTAATAGTTAAAATTTTTTAAAAAGATGAGTTCAAGATAAAGTCCAAATGTATTTTTTATTATCTCTTGGATTTAAATACACATAGCAGGATGATATAGATAGAAGTTCTTTGATCAAGACCACAAAATCAAATACAGTTTTGAAATCAAAATGCCAATGACCATACCAACACCACCCATTTTGTATATAACATTTTAGTACATAGTAGAAAAGATTAAACAGTATTATTTATAATGTCAAGAAAGTGGCTACTAAAGTAAGCACCACATGCAAACTCTGAAACAAAGACTGAAGAAAATTAAACATGGCAGACTTACACATGGAGTAATGAATTCATTGTCATTATGATCATATAACTGATCATAACACAAATAGGTTTTTCCCACCCAGAGCTTTATGAGTAACCATGATGTTTACACATACACACACACGAATAAATCTTTACAAAAAATACATATAGCAATTGTAGCAAAACTCTGTCAAATTTCCCAAATATTGTTTTATAAAGGAGTAAAGCAGCGTAACAATGGAAGAATTAATTTTTCATTCTCATTTGCTAAATGACATGTGAATATTGAAAGCTACTAGTTACTACAACACGATTCTCTTATTAAGTTACAACTTTATCTTTTTTAGAGTAGTTCAAGCAAGTGCAAGTGCTAAAAATAATAAAGTACTTATTTCAGATAAATTGATTCTTGATTTATGAATTTGTATTAATATCATAGGCCCAATCCAAAGGTTTGATGTTTAGAGATTGACTTGGAAGCTAGAAGTATTCTTGATGGGTACCACATTAAATTCTCAATGCTATTATTATCACCTAGTATACAACATCATAAAAATGGCATTGATAAAGTATTGTACATAAGGAATGATGTAAGCAGACCAAGTCTTTCTTATAACTGGAATAAAGAATTATGAACAACCTGTTAAGCGAACTCGTCTAGTCTACGTTGGCCTAGAGGCATTATTCCCACCAGGTCCAGGGGTTCAATAACAGTATCAGTTATGAAAGTGTCAGTATGCAATTTCACTCAAAAACAGGTTCTTTAAACAGATCGAATTCATCTAAATTAGTTTAATGAAAAATAAGAAAATAGAAATTAATTATAACTGAATATTCTATAAAACTATAGAATAGGTTTTAAAATAGAAACTATAGAATGAGTTTTAAAGTATATATGACAAGTTTTAAAATATAGATTAATCCAGGAAATGATGTTGGATAAACTTATAATTACTAATATGTATTTTGTGCCAATTGCCACAAAATCCAAAGTACCATATTTAGAAGACTACAGTTTGAATGGCTTCAATTCTTGACCTCTTGGCTGCACGTGAACTACCACCAGGGAACTGAAAGACAGGTCCCTATTATTCTGTGAAGTTAAGACCAAGTCCTTCAATTCTGAAAAAAGAATTATTGGCCTGGGTTTTGAGGTAAGGCAGTGGGAAGAATTGCTGATAGAAAGAATACAAAGCACCCCCCTGCTATTAGACACAATATTAACAATAGGAAATAGTTATAATGGTTTTCTCTGAGCTGGCAACAACTTTTAAATAAAATGATTCTTATTTGCAGAATTCTGACTTAGGCTAAATTCATGAAAGCATCTTCAACATCAGTAATTGGTTCTCTCACTGTTTAAGAGAGCATCAACAAAGATTTATGCCAAATTAGATTATGAGCAAGTAAAAATTCCGGTGATTTCATGTAGTGTATCTTGCCATTGAAACTTTTATTTTCACATGAAGGTTTTATGTTTTTTATGGTCAATTGAATTCAGCTTGGCACAGAATTTTATGTCATAAATTAAAGTTATTCAATATTATTGTTTAATGGGTCAGAAATTATCAAAATATTTAATATTAACTATTATTAATTAATTTGTATTTACAGCCAAATTATTATGGCTAATAGATTCTTAGACATTCAGGGTTTTCTTGGGAATGCATTAAGTATTCAAACAGTAACTATTTCAATACTGTATATAAAATTAAATATTTATATGCATGCTTTAGCAATATAGACAGTTCTAATCAATTCGACCTTTGACATCTACACTTGCTACAGCATAAGCTTCTTTAGCAGAGTTCTAAGAGAATACCTTTATATAGAAAGGCTGATATATATAATAAAGTTTTTTTTTCCTGCGGTGAAATATATAGAATTCTCACAGTAGGCATCACCATATTTAAGTACTATATAAGGAAGATCATATCAATTATTTGAATTTTTTATAAGATTATTTTCTATATTACTTTCATTTCTTTAAACTCAATCATCTGTTTAGTTTTCCAAGTAATTTTGGAAATGAAAGAAATAAATGCTTTAGTATGAAAAAATTTTCTTTTGCTATTATAAATAGGACCTTCTGTAATTTTCACATGGATTTGATTTCTAATAAAAGGGAAATATCAATTTTTTATCATTGGCAGTCTACTTATAAATAAAATAAATATAAATGTAAGCATAGGATCAAGAAGGTGGACTCATTAGCATTAGGAATCAGAAGTGTACCATAATTAGCATTCCTGCCTTTTTATTGAATAATATGATATTGACTGTAAGTGCCTTCTAAAAGTGTCTTTTTAAAAATATGAAAGTGATATAGTTGACTCAAACATTTTAAATGTAAAATATTTACAGTGCAAAATTAAAGTTCTCTCCACTATCTCCTTGATTCAACCCCCTTGAAGTAATCAGGAGAGAGAGAAAGAGAGAGAGAGAAAGAGAGAGAGAGAGAGAGAGAGAGAGAGAAATTGGCATATCTTTCCATATTTTTCAGTGTGCATCCATACAACACTATAGCTGTGAAACAATCCTTATCTTGATTGTAAACTTATGTAGCTATTTAAGATACTCCTTTCAATTACTGAAAATATGTTCAAATTAAAAGCTTTATTATTCTTCATGGTTTTCCCTTTGATTGCCTTGAAGCTGTGTTTTCTACTATACTGCTTGAGTAGAAATTATGTTAAATATATGTATCATATTAGAACATGTCCTAAGTTGTTCACTTATAAATTTGTCACTGGCATTTCCTAAGATAAACATTAACAATGTAAGCCTATTTCATGCTATCATGGATGGTGGTTAATGCTATTTAGTTACTTATTGTTCCAAGAGGTGTGAAGTAGGAATGTCTAATGACTTGATCATCTAACGCTCAAAAGAAGAAACTATCAAACATATACTGCACAAAACACAGAACTCAACAAAAACCTTACTCAAAGAGAATGATGGATGCTGAAAAGAACCCAAAAGTGTTAGATTTAAAGTACATACTATAAACTGTTTGCTTCACACAACAAAAAAAGATATTCTTTAAGGAGCAGAGCCTAGAATGGTTATTTCATCTGAATCTTAAAATACTCACAAAAGACAGTAAGAAAGTTGAGAGAAGCAAATCAAAAGGAGGAGAAGGGTATAAAAGAGAAGAAAAATTATGGCAGACATTCATGGTAAACTAAGCGCCATTATCTGTTAATAAGAAAGAAAGACATTTTAAAATTAGTTTCAAGTTACTGTTACACATCTTTTAATTTAACTGCATAGTTTTACCGTCAATATCTATAATTGTGTTCTTGAATCATTAAAGAGTAAAATAGTAAAGTTCAATTAAAGGATCAAAGGACACTTTGAGAAGAATTCCACACATAGTTACTATGTGGCATAAGAGTCCGATATTTTCCAATTTCTCATTATGTTACAGGATAACTAGCTGTTTAAATACTCTCTTCTGGTGTAGAACCAAAATAACCTTTCTTCTCTCTTGCAATTGTTCAGGGCCTTTATTTTTTTCCTTCTGGAGAAGTGTGAACATTATCCTCTTACAGAGTTTTTAAAATTGGAGGTCATTAATATTATTGATATTGCTATTTGTGCTTTTCATCTTGAGTGTAATGACATTTCTTAACATGATTTAGATTTCTGGGCCCCTCAAGGTCTCTGCAATATTGTTTTTGAAATGAAACTTCTCAAGATTCTTTTTAAAAGGTAATGCCTCAAGTTAAAAAATCACTGAAGCTCAGGAATTTCAGGAAAAAATGGAAATAATTTAAAAATACTCCAGATACTATTGATCAGTGGAAAACTCAACCGTATTTTCTTCTGTTATCTAAGTTTTAATGTTACTTCCACTAATTTAGCAGAAAATTGTCAGTTTATTAACTAGTTGCAATAAATTCTGGGCTCACATTCTAATTATGGACAAATAAAACTTTAGCTCTTTTTTTAAAAAAAGGCAATAAAATCGATTTTTTTTTTTCCTTTCCTATTTTTCTTTGTCTATTGCTAGCAGAGAAATATTGTGTAGGCTCTGGGAGGAACAGCTACTCATTCAGCATGAAACACACAGTTCCATCACAAGGTCGACATGCTATATAGTATTCTGTTGGTGAAATAATGAGGTCAAATCTCAGCCACCACCAGAGAAATTCAAAATAAAACCAATGATTTCATGGAGAGCTCTTCTTTTTCTCATAATGTTCTACCTAGGGCACTTTCTATCCAATAACATGAAAACTTACATGACTAAATGATAAGATATGAATATTTTAAAAATCATACAAAAGCAACAACACTTGGCCATATAAGAAGGCTGGACTGGCTACAGATTTCTCAGCCAGGTCCTATAGTATCATCCTGAAGTATTTTTCTAATGAAAAGAACAGAAGCATTTACTAGTAAGAGCTAGGAGTGTAAAGTGGCCATTGATATTCAAGGGTTGTCTCTGTGCTCTGTCACAGCACTTGTCAGGCCTCTGAGCCCAAGCCAAGCCATCGCACCGCTGTGACTTGCACGTATAGGCCCAGATGGCCTGAAGTAACTGAAGAATCACAAAAGAAGTGAAAATGTCCTGCCCCGCCTTAACTGATGACATTCCACCACAAAAGAAGTGCAAATGGCCGGTCCTTGTCTTAAGTGATGACATTATCTTGTGAAATTCCTTTTCCTGGCTCATCCTGGCTCAAAACACTCCGCCACTGAGCACCTTGTGACCCCTACTCCTGCCCGCCAGAGAACAACCCCCCTTTGACTGTAATTTTCCGTTACCTACCCAAATCCTGTAAAACGGCCCCACCCTTATCTCCCTTCACTGACTCTTTTCAGACTCAGCCTGCCTGCACCCAGGTGAAATAAACAGCCATGTTGCTCACACAAAGCCTGTTTGGTGGTCTCTTCACATGGAAGGGCATGACAGAACTGCTATACTGTTTGCAGACAAAGCAGCTGGAACATAGTGGGTCAAGTCAGAGTATCTTAAAATCTTTAGAAGCAAACATTTAGACAATTTTACTATTCATGCCAGCTTTAAAAAATGCAACATGTAGGTAAAGAAGGATTGGAACCTTAGCAAACACAAAGGCAAACTGTAGATACTCAGACTCAAGCTTTGTAAATATTACCTATAATTTTAAAACAAGCAAGAATGACAAACACAAACTAAGCTACCTAGATATCTGAATCATTTCTGTTAACTACTACTACTACCCACAATGAAGGAGGGCAAGGAAAAGTGAATTTTGATGAGCTGAATAATTACTAGTTTTTTAAACACGTGGATTTCTAATATTGAAAATATAATGTAAATAGAAATTTTACACGAATAAAGTAACTCTATCCCTTATGTAAGCAACTTTTGCTAAAGTGCCATATTTCAAGTCATTCTTAACTGAATATTCAGTTTTTTCTTGATTAAGAGGATGATCATTTATCAACATGTGCCTCATCTTTTCTAATAGCTTGGTAAAAAAGTAATAATAATTTATGAATTCAAAACATATGTATGCATATGTTTATATGTCTATGCATGTATATATATATTTCCAGAAATAGTTTTCTCAAAAATTGTATGTTTTGTCTATACCTATATAGATAATATTGGATGTATATGCATCCTTATTTAGGCTCTAGTTGAAGAAAATCCACCATATTCTGGAATAAAATAGTTTTCTATGAGAATATTGCCTCTAAATCCCCACCAAATTTGAAGTAGAACAATATATCTTTCACTTAGGCCACCTTTAAGATTATCTTTGAATAAACTGGAACACAAAAATAACTAATTTTTCATTTGAAACTGCAATGACATACCCTAGGGTGTGTCAATTTCAGGATAAAGTTTTGCTTTCATCATTGCACAATAGATAACAATAATACAAACATCTCAACAATGACAGAGAAATTCAAAATATGAACTAGATTATAAAAAATAGTCAAAATTCTTATTGACAGAGATTCCTTCCTCCATGCTAGTACTATTAAAATTCATTCAACAAGTTATGCTAAAATTAAAATATACCTTAGTATATATTTTTAATGCATTTTAGAAATATTCAATAAGGCAATACATACTAATCTGTATCTAATTTCAGTAAAAGTCTTCTATGTGTTATTGATAGGTTTAGTGTTCACTTCATAATGTGCTCTATCTAAACCTCTTAGTTTCTAGAGGCCACTCTGATTAGGTATATAATCAGAAACTTACTCTCATCAATGAGTAATATTACTTCTGGAATAAAATTAAACATTTTGAACACTTATCACTTATTCATTCATAGGCAAGGCCTATCAACTTTTAACTGATGCATTTTATATAGGGGGAAATAAAATCAAATTAATTACTGAGTTGATTTAAAAAAATACAGTCCCATAACTAACAGTGCTTAAAACCATTTCAAAATGTATTCAAAGTTTATACTAGAAGCAGGGTACTTTGGCTCTGACCCCAGCTTTCTAGATGTGTACTAAGAAAGCATGAGTCTCAATTTACTTATCCATAAATATACAGCTAGAACTACAATGATCCTTTCCTGCTCTGAGATTTTATATTTATGCCAGAGATTTTTAGAGTTTTGATCTACTTAATTTAAATATGATAATTTAATGTGATATACATCTCTATATTTTTATGCAGATTTGATCAGGAAGGGAAGTTGATAGAGGTTTTCAAATTAAATGTTGCTTAAATGGCTACCGTTACATTCTGCATTTTACTTTTATAATCAATTCAATAAAAATCTACAGATCATACACTTGAAATCACTTAAGCACATGACGGTTACATCAAAGAAGTCATCAAGAGAATCACAAAAAAAATAATAGAATTGTCCTGGTGACGTGCTGTGATGTCGCTTTATCTATTGAGAAACTGTGTATGTTTCTACTTTCTTGCAATGGGTCAGGCAGAAAGATTTTGTAGCTGAACAGCATGCAAGACATTGAAAAAATATCGTATGTATGATTTTTTTAGGTAACCTGTGTAAAAGTGGTGGCATATGTCTCTGCCTGGTTAAAAGCACAGAGCTGCATCCTTGATTGATCCAGTTTGATTTTACCCCTGTGAGAAGTAAGAAGGTTAGGTACTGAATTTTAGAAATGCAGCATGATGAAAGAGTTTAGTCAACTGTGTTTTAAAATGTTTAAAGTCATATACCTATAAGTAGAAATTAGTTACATATTTGAAAGTACATGCTATATACTCAACGTTAAGCAATACATTGGAATCACAATACTAAGATTAAATTTCATTCAACAGAGACTTTAAAACAATCAATTAAACAGTTACATAATTCTATTATTTAGGAATTGAATTCACTATAATGTGCTAATGCAATGTTTTGCATTCTATTTTTCCTTAAATGCAAGCAACATTTAAATATAAGTGATTCTCAGTATAGGGGGTGAAGTGGGAGTAAGAGTATGCAGCTTTAAAAAGCATATTCTAAAATTAGCATGTCTTGATTGACTTATTTTTAATTAATTAATTTTGACATTTTAAACAGCATTGCAAAAAAGTGAAGTTTCCAAATTTATCAAAATATAAGGAACAAGACACATTGATTTGAATATGTCAGACAAATATTTCATTGTTTCTAGGCACGTAAACAAATGAAGATGGAAAGATTTTTCAAATTCTTTGGAAACAACCTGAAAAAAAGAAATGGTCTAAGTGCAATTCTACAGAAGAGTGCTTTTTAAAAAATCCATGCATAAAAAATACAATCAAATGCCAGTTTTACCCAACAGCATAACTGTAACTAATCCCTAAATCTTTCAAAGTCAAATGCATTTTAAAAAGATTATTACATTTTCTAAAGTGTAGTAATAAGCAGAACATAAATCTAAATTAAGGAAAAAACTTTGATTAAAAAATCTAACGAGAGAAAGTCTTGATAACAATGTAATTAAAACCACCACATAGTAAAAGGACATTAAATATTTAACTTTGAGAACTGCAAATATTGAAACAGCTTTTTATCAAGTCAATAAAATGACTACATTTCATAATAATAAGCAGATTTAAGTCTCTCCAAAGATAATGACTTTGTAAACTGAACACTGAATAGATGAATGGGTGGATAGACGAATGAATGAGTGAATCAGGTGAACAACATGAATGCTTGTTCCTCTGCCTGAGATTTCCTTCTGTACCACATCTGCCCAGTGAAATTCTCTCCATACTGTAAGGTCTGGCTTAAGTGCCACCTCCTTTCATGTGAAGTCAGCCTGATATAGCCCCTTACTCAAAGCATCCTCAATGGACTAGCTTAGTGTCCTGTTATGGATTGTGCTTTGCTTTGTTCTGTGTTATAATTTTTTGTATATTTATCTAAGGTGCAAGCTATTAGACTGTAAACTTTTGTTGTCAATGATCAATCACCCTTTACCTTTGAAGTACATGAAGTTTTTAGTGTGGTTTTTGGGGGACTCAATATTTATAGGGGGCCAAAAATATTTCATGAGTGTAATTTAGGAGAGAAAAACTCTATGCCTATTACAATTCTGGGCAGATAGTCATAGAAAATTTTAATGTGTTCTCTACTATGCACAAATACAAAAAATAAAATATCTGTGTTCAGCAACATATTTATGTAATTAAGAAATAAGATTATACAGGTAAAGTTTATATTTTACTTATGTCTTTATACTATGTTGAGCCACGTGAAATTTCTACTTTTTGCATATTAAAAATTGTTGGATATTTAGTTTTTTATTATTTAACTTAATATATTCTTATTTTCATATATACTAATTCAGTAAATAAAAATTAACTTTTGTTTCTTGGTAATTTTATACAATATGTTTCGAAGTATAACATTACAGTTGATTCATATTATTCCAAACTATGCCTAGTAACTAAATCTCTTAAAATAGAAAATTACCATCCTTCAATTCTTTTGACATTTTCATAAAGGAATAATAATAATTAGTAGCAGTAATAATATTGGAGAAGCATGTCTGACCTTGTTAATGTCTTCCAATGTATCTTACTAAGATAATCCAGATTTTATTCAGGGCAGCAATATGCCTGGATAAATGTCCTGCCTCAGCCAGGCTTCCTTGTTGTTAGGGGTGGTCATGTCACACTGTTCTTGCCAATAAGACATAAGCCAAAGTTGGATAAGGATCTCTGGGAAAGTTTTGCTTTTCCTCAGGCAAGTGGGATACTCACTACTTCTGCTTCTGTCTATTTCTTTCTCTTTCCTACCTGAGTATTGGATATAAAGCTGTAGGTGGAACAGTCACCTCTAATTATAGGCATTAAGATAGAAGAAAAAACACATATGAAGACTGGCAGAAGGGAGAAGAGATGGAGCCTAGGACATGAAGGCCACGTGGACTGCTGATCTGTGGATGTTTTAAAATATGAAAATAGAATGCTCTATCCACTTATGCTGATGTAGTTAAGTCTCTGTTGCATGCAGTTAAACAGAGTCCTGACTCCGAAATAGCCAAAAATACCATAATACAAAAAAAATAGGGATTACCCATGTACCCTTAAGTAAAATAGATTTATTCAAATAATTAAGATCTTAACATGTGTACCTTGGTGTGGCAGTAAGTGTATTCCCTAGACCTTAATATAGCTTTAATGTGGAAGATAATATAATAATAAATCAATTCTACTTAATACATTGTCCTGAGAGAACACAAAGTTTCAAAGAGAGCAAAGCGATGTGTAGAAAAAATTATGCCAAATTGATTTAATACTTTTCTGTAATAACATAATATGTCATGACACAGGAGATGCTTTAAAGGCAGTGATCTGGACTTTAGTGACATTTCTGAGTCACTTGCCAATTTCATCAACAAGCCAGGGATAGCTGGATAAGTCTTATAGCACTAAGAACCTAATAGTTACCTCAGCAAGGCTTTCACCAGAAAAGAATGAATATATCAGGCAGAAGCCACAAGAACTTGAATTTGGTCAAGACAAGTTTGTCATATTTATCAATAATTTGCATGAAAAAATAGAGACACATTAATATATATGCAAATAAATATACAGATACACATGAAATACTATAATATATAAAATATGCATTTATTTGTTTGTTTGTTTATTTATTTATTTATTTATTTATTTATTTATTTATTTATTTATTTATTTTGAGACGGAGTCTCGCTCTGTCACCCAGGCTGGAGTGCAGTGGCCGGATCTCAGCTCACTGCAAGCTCCGCCTCCCAGGTTTAAGCCATTCTCCTGCCTCAGCCTCCCGAGTAGCTGGGACTACAGGCGCCCGCCACCTCGCTCAGCTATAAAATATGCATTTAATATTGAATAAATGGAAAGGAAAGGGTTATGTAGTCTTGAGAAAGAAATATATTCTAGAAGTAAAATCAGTTTTACTTTTTAATAAAGAAGGGAGTAAGATAGTTTTGAAGAAACAAATTTAAACACTTAAAATATAAAAATCACACATTATTACCAAGGTAAACTATAACCTAATCAGTCAGCATTAAGGTGGATTAGAAGCACAATATCAGAATCCCAATGAATCATCAAATGTACAATACCATTACAACAGAAAATTTCGTCCTGAATTACACCATTGCAGAGGTATAGCAGAAAACAATTGTATTCCTACTCATTCTCCTGCCTTTCTATGGCATGTAATATAATGATTAAAGCTTGGGGCTTAAATTTAAAAACACCCCCAGACACATCTGTGACTAAATGAATCTTTTCTTAAACTTTTAGAATCTCAGTCATC
Source organism: Piliocolobus tephrosceles (assembly GCF_002776525.5). Classification (NCBI taxonomy): domain Eukaryota; kingdom Metazoa; phylum Chordata; class Mammalia; order Primates; family Cercopithecidae; genus Piliocolobus; species Piliocolobus tephrosceles. Next base: position 52,154,309 of record NC_045444.1, read on the forward strand.
TGCAAATATAGATGAATTATATTTACTTCTTAAGGAGGTCACAAAAAGGAAAATTATATAATGTGTGTAAAGGGGCTACTGTATACATTTTATCTGTGTGGTGTGTGTGTGTGTGTGTGTGTGTGTGCTTTCCTCTTTTGCACCCACCTCTCAAATGTGTTTGATCCACTGTTCTCAGCTTCTGTCTATGGCTCTGTCATGCGGTAGATGCTGTAAGGCACTGTGCACATCCTGCTTTCCAGTGAGCTGCTCATTCACCCAGCTGCCAAAAGTGTTGGCTGCTGAAGGCTCACATCCGAATCCCTCTTTGGGCATTATCAGGGTAGAAGGGAGGTGCTTCCCCCAAGGTTATGCCCCTCTCCCCTGGAAGGGTAAAGGGAAAGCCTGCATCCAAGGCATGGTGTGGAGAAGAAAGGCCTGACCCTCTTGCTTTGTTTTGGGACTACTCCAAAGGGTCGTCCCGGCATCAGGGATGCCAATAGAATCAGCCGAAATCTCTGTTGCAATTGTAACAGTTCAACTTCCCTCTCTGCCCAATAATTTTGCATCCCTCACTTTTTACAGACGTTAGGTATCGTTCCTGAAAACAGTTCTCAGTAAATCTTAGACAAACAGATTTCTCTCTCAGGATTGGTTTCCCAGGGAACTGACTCCCCACAAAATCCTGTGATAAATAAAAGTTAACATACAAAATTCCAACCTATCTACAACTTTTGACTTTTCTTCTTTCCTTAAGATTTATGTTTCCATATACCTCCTGTTCAGGTTCATTGCCTGTACTGCAAGTAGCTCAAATTTATGATGCCACCAAATTAAACTCTGTATTTCCCCTACCTCCTCAATTTTCTCCTCCATCAGTGTATCCCTAATTGCATCAATAACCATCCAGTCCCTGTAATCCCAGCACTTTGGGAGGCCGAGGCGGGCAGATCACGAGGTCAGGAGATTGAGACCATCCTGGCTAACACAGTGAAACCCCGTCTCTACTAAAAATACAAAAAATTAGCTGGGCGTGGTAGTGGGCGCCTCTAGTCCCAGCTACTTGGGAGGCTGAGGCAGGAGAACGGCCTGAACCCAGGAGGCGGAGCTTGCAGTGAGCCGAGATCACGCCATTGCACTCCAGCCTGGGCGACTGAGCGAGACTCGGTCAAAAAAAAAAAAAAAACCATCCAGTCTTCTAAGTCAAAATTCTTTGTTATGGGTTGAATTGTAATCCTCCAAAAGTTATGTTGAAGTCCTAACCTTGGCATGTTTGAATGTGATCTTACTTGGAAATACGGTCTTTGCAGACACAATTAAGATGAGGGCGTTAGTGTGGGTTCAAATCCAATGTAACTGGGGTCCTTATAAGAAGAAAAGACACAGACACACAGGGAGAAAACTATGTGGGTACCGGGCCAGAGATTGGGATGATGCAGCTGCAAGCTGCAAGGATTGCCAACAACCTCCAAAGTTAGAAAGCAGCAAGGGAGGATAGTCATTAGAGCCTTTAGAGAAATCATGGCCTTGCTCAGACCTTGATTTCAGACTTCTAGCCTCCAGAACTGTCAAAAGAATAAATTTCTGTTGTTGTAAGCCACCGAGTTTGTGCTAATTTGTTACATCACTAAGAAACTAATACATCCTTAGATCAGCTCACAGTCATATATCTAGACCCTGAGCCCTTATATTTTAACTTTCAAGTTAATCCAGATATTAAATTATTGCAGTTGTGTGAGAACATGATCTTTTTTTCCCTCAGCAGTTCTTAGCACAGTGCTTACAGCATAGTAAGGTGCAATAGATATTTATTGATGAATGGATGCATTTCATGCTTCCTTTAAGGTTTATAATGAGAAGCACTTCACTGCCAATGGTAAAAACAAAAACAAAAACCTGTGTAGTGTGTTGTTAATGTTTGGAGCGTGTTTGGAGGGCTTCATTGCACTTCAAGAGAAGACTGACTCTGAGAAGAGCCATCAGTTCAGTGCCTGCGTTCTTAGAAACAGTGCAAAGAGTATTATTCTCATGCGTACCTTTGAGATAACAGCATGTCTTTCTTGATTCTGACACTGTATCTTCAGAGAAGTGCTATTGTTCTATTTCCATTTGTTTACTCAGAACTATTTAAGATATTTGACTAAACCGTTTGTTTGAACTCATCTCTTTGGTTATTTTCTGATAAGATGTTTTACTGTAAAATATGTTGATTTGATTCTGGAGTGTATTTTTAACTATCTATCAGGGTGAGGAAATCTGCCAACCTGAAAACTTATACTAGGATAGCATTGAAAATTCTGCATAAACTATATTGAGAAACCAGGATGCTAAGTCATAAAAGAGAGGGTTTTTGGGTAGGGCGAGGAGAGGGAGAGATATCAAAGGTTAGTGATGTTATTTCCCCTTACTCAAAATGCAGGTTCTTAAACAACCAAAAGGGGAAATATATCCATAGCCCCTGAACAAAGAAAGTAATATCTCAGAAACCTGAATCCAAGTAAGCTAGGGATTAGGCTACCATCATTTATTTTAAAAATTATTTTTGACACATAATAATTGTACATATTTATGGGGTATATGTGATAATTTGATACATGTATACATTATGTAACTATCAAGTAGGGTAACCAGCAGATCCATAGCTTTGAACATCTATCGTTTCTTTGTGAGGAGATCATTTACAAACTTCTAGCTATTTTGAAATATACAATACATTATGGTTAACTCTAGTCATCCAACTATTCCATAGAACACCAGAACTTATTCTATCTCACTGCAGCTTTGTACCTATTGACCAATCTTTCTCCATACCTCGCTCCTCCAAGCCTCCCATCCTCAGATAACCACTATTCTATACTATCTACTTCTATGACAACTCTTTAGATTCCACATATGTGTGAGATATTTGACTTTCTGTGCCTGGCTGATTTCACTTAACATAATATCCTCCAGGTTCATTCATGTTGTCACAAATAACAGGATTTCATCATTTCTTATGGCTGAATGGTGTTCAATTTTTCTTATATACTACATTTTCTTTATGCATTTATCTCTTTATGATCATTTAGGTTAATATGATAACTTGGCTATTGTGAACAGTACAGCAATAAACATATAGGAGTGCAGTATTCTATGTTTACTCTATCTCTTCAACATACTGATTTCATTTCATCTGGATATTTACCTAGTATTGGGACTGCTGGATCATATGCAAATTCTATTTTTAATTTTTTTAAGAACCCCCATATTACTTTCCATAATGGTGGTACTAATTTACATTCTCACAATCAGTGTGTAAGGATTCCCTTTTCTCCATATCCTTTTAATACTTTCATCTTTTGATTTTTTGATGGTAGCCATTCTAACTGGAGTGAGGAGATACCTCAATATAGGTTTGATTTGCATTTCCCTGATGATTAGTGATGTTGAGCATATTTTCATATATCTGTTGGCATTTCTATGTCTTCTTTTGAGAAATATCTATTCAGGTCTTTTGTCCATTTTTGAATTATTTGTTTTTTGTTGTTGTTGTTGAGTTGTTTGAGTTCCTTATATGTTTTAGATATTAACCCATTATCAGATGCATAGTTTACAAATATATTTTCCCATTCTGTAGGTTGTCTCTTCACTCTATTGATTATTTGCCTTGCTCTGCAGAAACTTTTTAATATAATCCAATTTGTCTATATTTACTTTTATTGCCTGTGCTTTTGAGGTTTTATCCAAAAAAAAAAAAATCCTTACCTAGACCAACATCATGAAACTTTCCCTGTTTTTTTTTTTTTTTTTTTTTTCTTAATAGTCATGTAATTTTGGGTCTTACGTTTTAGTTAGTCTATTTTGAGTTGACTTGTATAAAAATTTAGAGATAAAGGTCTAATTTCATTCTTTTGCATGTGGCTATTCAGTTTTCCCAGAACCATTTACTAAAGAGACTGTCCTTTCCCTATTATATGTACTTGGAAACTTTGTCAAAACTCAGTTAATTGTATATGTGTAGATTTATTTCTGGGCTCCCTATTCTTATGTATTGCTCTCTGTGTCTGTTTTATGTCAGTATCATTCTGTTTGGTTACTATAGCTTTATAGTGTGTTTTGAAGTCAGTTAGGGTGATGCCACCAGCTTTGTTCTTTTTGTTCCAGGTTACTTGGGCTATTTAGGGTCTTTTGTGGTTTCATACAAATGTTAGGACTGTTTTTGTTTTATTTCTGTAAAGAATGTCATTGGCATTTTGATAGGGATTGCATTAAATCTATAGATTGCATTGGGTAATATGGACATTTTAACAATATTAATTATTCTAATCCATGAACATGGAATATCTTTTCCTTTTTGTGTCCTCTTCAATTTCTCTCACCAATATTTTATAGTTTTCATTGTAAATATATTTCATCTCATTTAAATTTATTTCTAGGTATTTTATTTTTTGTAGCTATTGTAAATGGGATTGCTTTCTTGATTTATTTTCAGATTATTTGTTGTTAACATATAGAAATAATATTGATTTTTGCATGTTGATTTTGTGTCCTCAAACATTACTGAATTCATTTATGAAATATATTTTTTTTCACAAGGTCATTAGAATTCTCTATATCTAAGATCAGATTATATAAAAACAGAGAGAATTTGACTTCCTTCTTTCCAATTTAAATGTCCTTTATTTCTTTCTCTTGCCTGATTGCTCTGGCTAGAACTTCATTACTATAAAATAGCATAAAAATTGAATAAACGTAGTGAAAGTGAGTATCCTTGTCTTCTTTCAGATCGTGAAAAGAAAGCTTTCAGCTCTTCCCTGGTTAGTATCATGTTATCTGTGGGTTTGTTACATATGGCCTTCATCACATTAAGGTATGTTTCTTCTATACCTAATTTGTTGATAAGTTTTATCAAACATAGGATACTAAATTTTATACAATGCTTTTTCTCTGTCTATTGAGATGACCACATGGTTTTTACGTTTCATTCTGTTGATATAATGTCGAAAGCTTATTGTTCTGCAAATGTTGAAACATCTTTGCATCCCTGGGACGATTTCCGGTTGAGCATGGTGAATAGTCTTTTTGATAGGCTGTTGGATTTGAGTTGCTAGTATATTTTGCTGGGGCATTTTGCATCTCTGTTCATTAGGGATAGTGGCCTCCAGTTTTCTTTGTTTGTGTGTATCCTTGTCCGGTTCTGGTATTGGGGTAATACTGGCCTTGTAGAATGAGTTTAGAATACTTTCTTTCCTTTTGATTTTTTTGGAATAATTTGAGAAGAATTAATATTAGTTCTTCTTTAAATGTTTGGTAGAACTCATCAGCGAAGCCATGTAGTCCTGGACTTTTCTTTGCTAGGAGAGTTTTAATTACTGATTCAATCTTGTTACTCATTATTGGTCTGTTCGAGTTTTCCACTTCTTCATGATACAATCTTGGCAAGTTGTATGTATTGAGTAATTTATCAATTTCCATTAGGTTTTCCAATTTGTTTGTGTATGCTTGTTCATAGTAGTCTCTAATGATCAGTAGCTGCTGCAAACGTTGTTAATGATTCTGAAGTTGCATCCAAATTTAGGCAAAGACAATTCAAAGGATATGATCCAGAACAGGCATTTGTAATAAAGTCCCCAAGTACGTCTTTCACACACTAAAATTCTGAAGCACTGATCTTCATCATGCTATCTCTTTTAAATTCAATCTGTAGCCAACAGCTACTTACACTGTATATGTAAGCACTCAATTCCATACTTATAATAATTGTACATTGAGCACTTACTTTTCAGTAAGCATTTTCTAATTGTTTATGAGAATCATGTAATTTTTATTACAATCTATTTTACACATAAGTAAACTGAAAAAAAGTTTTTTGTAAATTGCTCGAGGTCATATCAAAAGCTAAGATTTGAAGCAAATATTCTATCTTAAAAAGTGGCATTCTTTTTTTTTATTATTATACTTTAAGTTTTAGGGTACATGTGCACAACGTGCAGGTTTGTTACATATGTATACATGTGCCATGTTGGTGTGCTGCACCCATTAACTCCTCGTTTATGTTAGGTATATCTCCTAATGCTTTCCCTCCCCCCTCCCCACAGTAGGCCCCGGTGTGTGATGTTCCCCTTCCTGTGTCCAAGTGATCTCATTGTTCAATTCCCACCTATGAGTGAGAATATGTGGTGTTTGGTTTTCTGTTCTTGCGATAGTTTGCTGAGAATGATGGTTTCCAGCTGCATCCATGTCCCTATAAAGGACACAAACTCATCCTTTTTTATGACTGCATAGTATTCCATGGTGTATATGTGCCACATTTTCTTAATCCAGTCTGTCACTGATGGACATTTGGGTTGATTCCAAGTCTTTGCTATTGTGAATAGTGCCGCAGTAAACATATGTGTGCATGTGTCTTTATAGCAGCATGATTTATAATCCTTTCGGTATATACCCAGTAATGGGATGGCTGGGTCAAATGGTATTTCTAGTTCTAGATCCTTGAGGAATCGCCACACTGTTTTCCACAGTGGTTGAACTAGTTTACAGTCCCACCAACAGTGTAAAAGTGTTCCTATTTCTCGACATCCTCTCCAGCCCCTGTTGTTTCCTGACTTTTTAATGATTGCCATTCTAACTGGTGTGAGATGTTATCTCATTGTGGTTTTGATTTGCATTTCTCTGATGGCAAGTGATGATGAGCATTTTTTCATGTGTCTATTGGCTGTATGAATGTCTTCTTTTGAGAAGTGTGTGTTCATATTCTTTGCCCACTTTTTGATGGGGTTGTTTGCTTTTTTCTTGTAAATTAAAAGTGGTATTCTTAATCATATCCCAAGGTAGTGGCTAAGACTTAATGATATAAATATATAAATTAGGAGTTACTTTCTATTGGGTAATCAAATTTGCCTTTTTGGCTCATCCAGGCTCATCATAAACACAACCATCACTATTTCAAAGGCATCTCAAATATGAAAAAAACAAAAGTTGCAAAGGAGGGAATTCATAATTCAAGACTCTAGGAACTCAAGTGGGAGATGAAGATTATGAGAATTAGAGCAGGAAAAGTTAGCATAGGAGGATTAGAAACATTTTAGACAAAGAAAATGTGCACTATTTTAGTGATCCACATGGGAAAACAAAACAAAACAAAACAAAAATGACAAAATTTAAACTGGTAATATTTTAATCTGAAGAGGCTGGAAAGAAAGACCTTAGACATAAGGTTTTTATAGTTGGCCACAGCTTAATATCTTATCTAACAAATTTCCTTTAGATCTTGAACCTTCATTATTTCTCAATTATTATATCTTCAGGTAGATTTGTCTATATTTAAGATGACATACCTTGAGATATGTCATGGAAAATTTTTTATGAAGAAGGGTAAACTTTCAAAGTTCATAATTAGAAGTCAGTAGCACTAAGAACCTGAGTTCTTAGGTAATAATATTGATGCAGAAATCGATGATAACAAAAATTTTTTTTAATAGCTTGCTAATTCAAACACTATGCTAAATGACTTAAAAATACTAGCTTGTGTATCCGTTACTACAACCTCTAAGGTAGCCACCAACCCCTGTATATTTGATTGTGCATACCATAGAAATGTAATAGAATAAGAATGTACACTCTTATCACATAGATATGACCATTATGTAATGAGAAAAAATAGTGAAAATCAAGAATATTAGAATATTAACATCAAATGGTTTTTAGACAACTCAGTTTATAGGACACTAGATTTCATACTCTTTAGGAAGGGCTCATGGAATAAGTGGCAGAGTAATTTTATGGATGGTTAAAATAATCTATTTCAGTTACAAAAGACAAATAAAATTACTAATTATAAAAGATAGCTGACCATTATGACAACACACCTTCATCTGCATACCACAGATATATGAATTCTATAGCTGCATGGCTTTATACCCCAGGGGAGACAAATTTAACATTAAGTTCAATAGGAGTGTTTGTTTTGTCTTTCAAATGGAGAAAGAGAGGTAGAAATTCCATTGAGCTGTAAATCACAAGACTGGGACTCTTGACATGGCTCTACCTTTGTAACTGTACAACTATATAGCTCTGGATTTATAACTGTACAACTCTAGCTTTATAACTGTGAATAAAATCACTTCCTTTTAATGAGCCTGCTTTTTCAGTTAGAAAATGAAGTGCTAAATGGAAAGTTCTATAAGATTCCCTTAAAAATATTACAACTCAACATACTAAGAATAAGAATTTTGTCAGCAGCTAAGGAGATCCATGAAAGGTCACCCATCGGCTTTAAACGAAAGAAAAATGAACAGGTAAGAAATAATTCCTCGTAAATGTTAAGAAATAATTTCAGAAGTATTTGGTTGACTTTGCCCAGCTCCTGAAGGGCTTTAACACCTAGAATCCAAGTTTTACTCTGAGAGCAACTGTCTGCCAGGTGATTGGAGTTTATAATTTTAATCTTCTTTAAATGGGTGACTGAGTTAGTTTCCCTTTCCATACGATACTTAACCTAGATGCCTGCTCCTTAAAAGGCATATGTGGAATCTGGTTTTCTAACTTTAAGCTGAAAAGAATACACTTTTAAAATTTTGGGAGTATTACTTCTTCCATGTAAAAGATTTTTAAATATGCAAATAAAATACAGCTGGCCCTCTGTATCCCTGGGTCCCATATCTGTAGAGTCAATGAACTACAGATGGAAAATAATTGGAAAAAATAAATATAAAAACACAACTTTATTGTACAAACCAAAAATACAGTAAAACACATATTTACATTGTTAGTGATTTAGTTTTACATTATAAGTAATCTGAAGATAATTTAAAGTGTACATACGAGAGGATGTGTGTAGGTTATATAGTAAACATTGTGCCATTTTATATAAAGGACTTGAACATCTGCAGATTTTAGTCTCTGTGGGGATCCTTGGAACCACTCCCCCATAGATATCAAGGGATGACTATCTTTTATTCCTTACTTTACCATCTTGGAAAAAATGTCCTTGGCTACATAGAAACATATATCATGATTTATTGATTTAATAGTTTATTCACTCAACTAAATATAGAGTATTTTATTTTATTTTGTTTTAATTTAATTTAATCATATATATATATATTTTGAGACAGAGTCTCACTCTATAGTCCAAGCTGGAGTGCAGTGGCATGATCTTGGCTCACTGCAAGCTTTACCTCCGGGGCTCAAGTGATTCTCATGCCTCAGCCTTCTGAGCATTTTACATATATATGTATAATATATATATATAGCGTGTGTGTGTGTGTGTATATATATATATATAGTGTGTGTGTGTATATATATAATGATTATTCCATATAATTTTTTTCTAAAGTCCACCATAAATTCATGGAAAGTGGAGTCTTAGTAAGTTAAGGAGAGCGAAGATATTTGGTAACTATTTGTCAAATACTTCCTAACATGAGCTAGAGAAAATGAAAGATTATTTTTAAATGATACCTTAAGACTTTAAAACAATGCCATAAACATAATTTGTAAAATGGTTGTTATATCTCATAATAAAAATACAGCTCGATACATACCTTGACTCACTAGAAATATGCAGGTAAGGGTGGGAGGGGAGGGCACAAAAGAAGGTTTAAAAGAGTTCCTGTTCTCAATGAATTACAGTACCATTAAAGGCATACCATAATTTCTCAAAAATTAAAATTTAAGATTACTGAATTCAGGAAGAGGTATAAAATTGTTTGGGGTTCAAAATGAGAAGGGACCAGATCACTTGGGGAGAAATTAGGAGGGATGAAATGAGTAACATTTTGAGAATGTTGAATATGGTTCTAAACGTTTTACATGTATTAACGTGTTAATTCATTTAACCCTTACCCAACTGTGATGTAAGTATTAACAATTTAATAAATGATAAATACAAGGGTGATGCCTTGAAGGATTTTGACTGGAGAAGGAAATCCCAAGCAAAGTGTGGAGAGTGTTTATGGCCTAAAAGGAAATTGGTTTAGTACAGGTAAAAATCTTCAGGTGAGCACTAGGAGATACAGCTGGTCAAAGCTGGTTAGGGCCATAGTGTGAAGGCTTTGTGCACAATACATAATTCAAGAGACTTTGGGGATAGCCAGGTGTGGTGGCTCATTCCTGTAATCTCAGCAACTGGGGACAAAGGTTGAAGAATTGCCTGAGTCCAGTGGTTTGAGACCAGCCTGGGAAACATAGTGAAACCTTGTCTCTACAAAATTTTTTTTTAAAAAATTAGCTAGGTGTTGTGGCATGGGCGTATAGTCCCATCTACTCAGGAGGTGGAGGCAGGGGGATCATTGAGCCCAGGAGTTCAAGGTTGCAGTAAGCTATGATAGCACCACTGCACTCCAACCTGGGCAACAGAGTGAGACCTGTCTCCATTTTTTTTTTTTTTTTTTCTTAAAAAGGAGAATAAAAGAAAAAAGAGAGAGAGAGAGATTTTGCGGATCATGGATACATCATGGCAGTGAAATGATTAGGACTGAATCTGCGTGAGCGAAATTAATCAAATAAATAAACTAGAGTAAATGCAAAATGGAAGCAGAGGCATCAGTTGAGACTCTGCTTGAAATGGTTTAGGCAAAAAATTGTGAGTTACAAAGGAAAGGTAATGAAAAGGAGAGGTGGATTCAAATAGGCACTGTGGAGTGAGACTGTGTGTAACTTTTCAACTGACAGGCAACATGGGATGAAGAATGGGAAGGCTCAAAGATACCTGGTGCTTTCTCATATAGCTAAGTAAGATTAAATCAATTATTAAGAACTAGTAAGAAAATTTTACCAGATGAATCTTCAGGAAGCTGTTGTGTAGACATGCGCAGAAACCTATCCATCACTATATGCAATGTTAAGAAGAACTTATGACAACAGAAATCTGAAATTTTCATTCATTTCATACTAATTGTTAATATGAAACACAAAGTATATGAAGCATTCTTACCACTTTGCTGTATTCACTATCTGAATCGCTGCTAAGTTCCTCAGCATTCATATTTTCCAAATCGGATTCCCCAGGGGCAATTGGCACTGTCACTGTGAGGCTGGGATTGTGAATAAAAGATTGACCATCACTGTCTTCCATCAAGTATTTGTCCACGCTGCTTCCAAAACCACTGATTTTATCTTTTTCCTTGAGGAAATTGTGACCTTTGCTCATTTCAGCAAGTGTATAGTTAGAAATATAGTTTTCCTTCTTAGTATTCAGATCTTCTGTTTGTCTTATCTCCCTGGAAATCTTTGGTTTTTTGGAAAATGCTTTTAGAATAAATTCACGTAAGGTTTGCTTCACATAATTTATTCCCTTTTTAATTCTGGTCACTGCAATCTGGAGGTTGTTTGCATCAGGGTCTTCTTCAATTGCTGTAAGATTGTCTGAACTAAATGAACTCAATAATAAGGCCAGAAATAGGTTTAGGACCTATATGAGGGTGGGGAGAGGGGGTAGAGAAATAGGGAGATAGGAAATATAAAAAATAAAATAAAATAAGCACACTTTTCTGAATATAGGCCACAATACAAACCAGCAACAAAGATTTCTGCACCTTTTCACGCACAGATAAGACCACATGAGAGAGACAGAGGAGAGGGTAAACTCCTCATCACTGTATCCCTAGACTAGCCCCAGCAGACTTGGCAGTAGAGGCTCAGCCATACCCAGGAAGAACTACCATGGGGGGCAGAGAGAATGATCCCTCACCATTATCATTACATCATTTCTAAGTTCATTTCTGTAGCAGTAGTTCCTTAATCAATTTCCCTTTTATGAACCCAAAAAACTCTCCTAGCATTCATCTATCATTATTCTTTATTACTTGTGAGAAACAGGTAGATCAAGATAATTGTGACTATTTTCTATTGTGCTAAAGATTTTTGTTCACTTTACCAGAAGATAAATGTCACTTGTTCCAACAAATGGAACATACAATACTTACAAATTTCCTGTAATAAAATATTCTGTGCAAGAAGTGTGCTAGAATACTACTTAATGTGACTTTTAAAGCACAGAAAAGGACCTGCCCCTTGAACCTGATTCACATGCAATAATGGCATTATGATTGGCTGGCTTCATTGCCTATTATGTTGGCCCTAGAAGAGATAAAAAAAAGGTTAGGACAATTTCTATTCTCTTGAAACAAAGTCTTATTTTTGAGTTAATTATTATTATTTTTTTTCTCGCTGAAGTAGAAGTGCAGGTGAACTCAACATTGTAAAAAAAAAAAAAAAAAGGCCAGGTGCGGTGGCTCACGCCTGTAATCCCAGCACTTTAGGAGGCTGAGGTGGGTGGATCACGAGGTCAGGAGATTGAGACCATCCTGGCTAACAAAGTGAAACCCGGTCTCTACTAAAAATACAAAAATTAGCTGGGCGTGGTGGTGGGCGCCTGTAGTCCCAGCTACTCAGGAGGCTGAGGCAGGAGAATGGCATGAACCCGGGAGGTGGAGCTTGCAGTGAACCGAGATCACACCACTGCACTCCACCCTGGGCGACAGAGCAAGACTCCATCTCAAAAAAAAAAATCGTAAAAAAAAATGTTCACAGAGGGCAGGAAACATGTAAATTATATTTAAACATTGTTTTACCCAGGAAACAAAAAAGGAAATTGAATTGGCATTTGATGTAAATCTTTTCATGGCCCAAATCATCTACCTCATGTTTTAAAAATCAGAGTAAGACCTAACTGAAGAGAAGGTACTCACCCCTCATTTTGGTCATATCTAAACAAAACAGTTTCTCTGAGATGTAAGTAAAGAGAGCAGGTTAAAATTGTGTGTCTCAATAAGTCTGATTTAAGAGGAAATTCTGGAGGTGGGAGGTCTGGGAATCATAGTGAACAATTTTGATAATTGCTAAAAGTCCCTGAAATGGTTTAATAGTTGTCAATGAAAAAGTATATTTCACTATGAAATACACATTTGTGTGTAATTGTTTTAATAGGAATATGGGTGAGGATCTGAGGGTCCATTTTACTGCTTTATTCTCCTTAATCCATTCAAGTGTTAAACCATCTTAATAGGGTGTGGTGGCTCATGAGGTTCTCACTTCGTTGAGAAGAGCTGCTGTGACAACTTTCTTTCCTTCAAAAATCATAAGTCTCTAATATTTCTATAACCTAGTGGGTATCACAAATCAAAATAAAGTCCATTTGTATCATCTTTGTATTATCACGTTAAACAAGAGAAGAAATATTAACAAAATGTATACTTGATTCAAAGTCTCATTGTGATTAATGGTCTTCACAAGTTTCTTGATATAGACCTGAGCTGCCTAAAATCTATTTTTCCAAATGTTTTACTAAATCTGTGGTCCTTAACCACTTCAATTAATTGGCAATAAAATGACTGAATAAATAAATATAAATTAGATAATAAATTAGAGAAATATAAAAAAAGAAAAATATAAAAAAAGAGAAGCCAGTTTAGCATATAATTCTAATGTGGAAGACTATATCAGGAATATATTTTTTCCTTAAATTTTAATTCTATGATATAGGTAGTTCCTTTATTAGTTAAGAATTGGTTATCAACTTTATGAATTTTCTTCTGTATACTTTCATTGCCAATAATTAATAATTAAAGAATAACAATATGAGTTAGTTAACACTAATTCTACATGAATGAAACACTCACCAATATATCTCCTCTGTTTTTTACTATAAATCTATATTGTCATTCAAAGGAAAACACAACTCTCACATCAGTGTCCATGATCAAATATTATATTATCCATTCTTCAAAGGCCCACTTCAAAAACCTCCCTTAATTCTCAATCTAGAACTCTTTCTTTTAAGTGTCAAAAGCATTTTATTTTAACCTCGTTGGTAGAACTCATCACTTCTTCCTTGTCTGATACCTTTTGTGTACCACTTTTCTGTGTCCTAATAAGCATCTTAAAAACAAGGATTAGATCATGGGTAATTGGTTTTGGTCTTCCATCCTAAATAATACCTAAACAATGCCTTCCTATCTAAACAATACCTAAATATCTTTCTTTTCACAGAGAAGATACTGAAAAATATTGATGGATAAAGTGAGAGCCAAGAGAATGCCTTTCCCTTTGAATTTGCCTGAATAAATAATAAACATTTAAATTATTTGTGATCATTGGCTTTGATGTGGCATGTTTTCACAAGTTATACCTGTCCCAATTTCATGATTTTATGTCAAAATTTTGTAAGAAGAAATACACGGCTGGGCGTGGTGGCTCATGCCTATAATTCCAGCACTTTGGGAAGCCAAAGAGGCTGGATCACCTGAGGTCAGGAGCTCGAGACCAGCCTGGCCAACATGACGAAATCCGTCTCTACTGAAAATACAAAAATTAGCTGGAACGGTAGCATGCGCCTGTAATCTCAGCTACTCAGGAGGCTGAGGCAAGTGAACTGCTTGAACCTGGAAGGTGGAGGTTGGGGTGAGCCGAGATCGCATCATTGCACTCCAGCCTGGGCAACAAAGTGAGACTCCATCTCAAAAAAAAAAAAAAAAGAAAGAAAAGGAAAGAAGGAAGGAAGGAAGGAAGGAAGGAAGGAAGGAAGGAAGGAAGGAAGGAAGGAAGGAAGGAAGGAAGAAAGAAAAGGAAATACACAAGCAAATCCTGCTATAGGAGCGTATAAATGCAAAACTGAGAAGAAGAAACAAAGAGAATGTGTATTTCATTCCATATTGGAAGGAATTTGTAAGGCTGTATAAAACTAGGAAGCTTATTTATTACCACAACTTGAGGGTGATCAACAATTACAGAATGGTAATCCATGATGTATATTTTTTGTGCAGTAAAAATCCAGAATTTGTGCTGCATAAATACCTTTGTGTATGTCTGGCACAGTATCATTTAGTGTGTGATTGGATGAATGTAGGTTTCTGTCCTGACTTCTGAGTCCTTTTTTTTATGGTGGTTACAAGGACAACAATATTTTAGTAACTTTTTTCAACTCAGTGGGAAGTGAAGGCACTTACCATATGGCTATTACCATACCCCACCTTCTGGATACCTGAGGAGAGATTTGATGTTAGGCTGACCAACCGAGACTAGTCAACATGGCAGATTTGAGAATTGAGATGAGTGGCTCATAGAAGAGCATCTTATCCCAATTTTCTCCTGCTTGTAAGTTTGAAAGTTTTCACCAATCAGTATAAGGAAGAATAAAATAAAAAGAAGTACAAGCCAAGAAAACACTAATTCAAAAAATAGACAAATTGCTATGCTATAGGCCAGTGGTTGGAAAACTTTTTCTGTAAAGGGCTAAATGATAAATATTTTAGATGCTATTGGGCATAGGATTTCCATGGCAGCTATTCACCTCTGCCATTGTAGTGTAAAAGCAGCCATGGAAGATATGTAAATGAATTAACATTCCCATGTTTGAATAAAATTTATGAACACTAAAATTTGAATTTCATATAATGTGCATGTGTCATTTATTCTTCTTTTGATTATTTTAACCACTTAAAAATGTAAAAATCATTCTTAGCTCCCAGGGCTGCACAATAACAGGCACTGGACTTGCTATGGTCTGTGGGGCATAGGTGCTGATCCTTGCTGTAGAGGCTAGTCTTATACATGGCTATAAGGTACGGGACCAGTCCTTTCATTTGCCTTGGTCCATTATTAACTTCATTTTTGTTATTATTAACTAAATCATATATTATTTACTAGTATAGCTTCAAGAGAGCATATGCCATTACTATCAAGATTAGAGAGAAACATAGAAAGCTTTGCATTACAATGAATAGGCAGTGATTTTGAACAATATAAATACGGATTATTTGGCTAGGGAAACCAAAACAACATTTTGTTCTCTTTCCTGTTCTTTCTTGTATTAAAATTATCACTATTCTGTTGCAATTAATAACTTTAGATATAATTATAGAATTATAAAAATAATAGATCACATCATCACAAAATAATTTCCACAGAGAAATTAAAATGTATGAACATCTGGTTACATACCACCAGGTTTCCAATGACCATGACCATCATGTAAACAATAAGGCACATAGCTTGACCAGCAACCTCCATACAGTCCCACATGGTCTCTATCCACTCTCCACACAGCACGCGGAATACAATCAGGAAGGAGTGGAAGAAGTCGTTCATGTGCCACCGTGGGAGTGTACAGTCATCATTGATCTTGCAGACACATTCTTTGTAGCTCTTACCAAAGAGCTGCATGCCGACCACAGCAAAAATGAAGACGATGATGGCCAACACTAAGGTAAGGTTACCTAGAGCCCCTACCGAGTTACCAATGATCTTAATCAGCATGTTCAATGTTGGCCAGGATTTTGCCAACTTGAAGACTCGGAGCTAAAAGCAAATATAAAGTTTAATATTAATCATTATGAAAATATTTTCAATGTTTCCAATCTTGATTTTTGTTCAAAGTTTAAAGCTGACTTTAAGTCCTATAATATTGTCATTATTATCTGGCTAAAATAAACTATTCTTATTTTTCATTTTCATCTATTTTCAATATTTCTGTTATTTTGTTCTACTTGCCCCAAAAAATGACAACAGATATTATGAAGAAAGTATGTACTTTTAGTTCAGGATTGCTATAGAAATCTCTTATAATTTTTGTGATATTATTTCTTTTAGAACTGATAATTTATCCTTAATTCTATTTTCTAATACTTTTATACATTTTTTCATGCTGACATTTAGATAAATTCTAGCATATTGGAGAAATGTGCTTTAAAAAGTCTTTATTTGTTTTTATATTGTTAAGATCAGACAACAATTGTTTGAGGGATAACTATCTGATCTTTACCAAATTCATAAAGTTATGAACATATAATCATTGAAATTCTGTAAGCCATAAGCTTCTTACTGTGAAATAAATTATTGTCCTATATTAATATAATAGAAAATATTTATATTATATTAGTGTGTACTTCAAATTAGAATTGAGCATGTCTTCAAAAATTGTAAAATTACTCAAGTGGTTTCAGTTCTTTAAGTGCATTTGTCAATGAATGGATTTTATTTTACTAGATATTAAGATGTAATCTTGCCTTTTGATTCAAATTCCAAAAAGTTTTAAATAATAATGCAAAACCAAATAAATATCCCTTTATTATAGAATATAATGGCAACCTTAGTTTATGTTTACCAGTCTGAATGATCGCAGAACTGACAGTCCTTCCACATCTGCCAGAAAGAGCTCCACTAAACTTAAAGTCACAATAAGGCTGTCAAAAATATTCCAGCCTACTTGGAAATACTCATATGGATCCATGGCAATCAGTTTTAATACCATTTCAGCTGCAAAGATTCCAGTGAAGACCTGAGTGAGAAATATAATGTTTTTCTGTTAATATTAGAAAATAGTAAATCAATACAATGATAATAATCACTGTTTACTTAGCATTTACTGTGTTCCAGACAGTTTGCTAAATACTTTATAAATGGATATTCTTATCAACTTAGTCCTATAAACTAGGTATTGCTCTTCCCTGGCTCCCATATAAGTATCAAAAGGTTGAAGCTCTAACTGTCCTGTCAGTGCTCATCATTTTTACAGAGCATTTTAGAATAGCATATTAAAATTTCAGTAAAACATTTGGTAATTGACACAGTCACTGTTTTCAAATAATTTATGTGGGTCAAAAAGTTGTTCTGGAAGAAGATAAAAAGAAAACATAAATTGATACTGAAATTTTGAGCCAGAAAAAAAAAAAATTTCTGATCTGACTACTGTTAGAGTAATAAAGAACATGTTGACTCACTCTTTAAAGATTTATCAGCAGATGAGAAAAAAGTATTTAATTGACAAGATGGCAGCTAAAGTAAGACTTCTAAAGCTTTGACACAAAAGTGCTTTGCAAAATCTCATTAATTCATGATACTGGTATCAAAGGACTCACTTAAAAAGGCAACACGGAAATGAATCCTTTGGGTACACTTTGACTCAAGGAATCTGATCAAAGAAGATTCTAAGGGAAATGTTTAGGTCTATAATTGTAGGAGTCAATTTTCAAATAATGCAGGATCAAGACGATTGGCAGGGAGCAGCTGGACTTGAGGTTGTGGTAATAGCTGTGACCACGTAAATCCTTTCTGAGTTCACAGGGATGTAGTCATCTCAGTGAGAAGGTACTTATTTGCATGATCTGGATCTCCACCAACAATTAGAAACTAGATATTCTGCCTTTTTCCAAAGATAAACAGAAGGGAAGAAGAATGCTAACTCAGCGAGCACATGGGGGAAAACATTGTTAACTGGGAATATTTGTAGACAATTTGGAAGAGAAGGCAGACCCAGAAAAGAACTTCTGGTCTTCAAATATCAACTTGTTTGGGACCACAGCAAAAGAAAAATTATCTTATGTAGACATTGACAAAGATACTCAGAGTTATTCATGGTTTACGAAGAGTCATAAGCTGGGATTCTCTAGCCCTAAAAATGAACTGGTACCTGCCTCACATCCATAGTCAAAAACTGGCCCTTTGTTTACTATGAGTTAGTGTGACCAACACTGTACATTTTAGAGATCACTGTGTCATCAGTTTTCCTAATTGGATCTTATATCTTTTAGAAGCCTGTTGATCACCTTCTCACCTATCCTTGAGTCTTCTATGTCCAGTTCAACCATTTTGGTTTCTCAAAATAGTTGTTTTTAAAGCTTGTTTCATTAAGTTTTTGAAGTTTTGTTGATAATAATGTTGATGATGATGATAGCTTTAATTTATTGTGTATTTACTATATGCCAGGCTAATAAGTAGAAACTATTTAATCCACCTAACAATATGATAAATGAAATATAGTTATAATTATATTATAAATAATAATTATCATTTTATAATGAAGTAATATTTTATAAATGATGAAATTAAATAATATGGAGTTAAAATATTTGTCCAAGGCCATATCACTCATATAATGCAGAATCAGCATTCAAACACAGGTCTTTGGGACTCTGAGGACCCAAACACTTCACCACTATTATGTCAAAGCAATACATCCACAGGTTTTCTGAAAATATGTGAGATGTGTACTTACAAGAAAGCAGCCATGTAATTAGGAAGGTATAAGAAAGAACCAAAAATGTTAAGTGTTGCTCCCAAGAAATATGCTGGAAGAAAAAATCATTATCAACTCCCAAGATGGTAACCTTTTATAGAAATAGTATTGTTATTTATAGACCTCAACACTACTGCACAATTATTTTGGAAGAGATAACCAGAAACTTGGCTCTACGCATCCATTCATATGGTAACTTCTTGATACGCATAATTATGAGGCTGCAGATTCATCTGACATAAAAAAATATGAAATGACAGTGATGACAACTAAAGAGAGAAACTATGAGTATGCAACACAGAATAAGAGACTTACCAAATTTCCTATAGCAAGTACATTTTTGAATTCCTCAGTCATTGGGTGATGTTCCATTGCCATAAATAATGTGTTTAAAACTATGCAAATGGTAATTGCAAGATCTACAAAAGGATCCATTACAATAAAATAGATATACTTTTTGAATTTTATCCAATATGGAGAGCAATTCCAGATCAAGAATTTGTGTGCAAATCTGTACCACCAAGGTGGACATTTTTGTCTGGACTCTTCAAGTTCTGGGAGAAAAAAACAGAGAACATGGAGTCAGCCACTTGTATATTTCACTGCTAACCAGATACAAATCAGTGAGGCACTCTAATATTGAAACAAGATTTGTAGTTTAGATTTTGAAAATTTAACAGTACTGTTTTCAATGAAAGTATAGCCTCTTACATAAGTCTATTATGACATGTTTGTTGCCTAGATGAAGCATAAGTGAGGGTAAGGAAGTGAAATTAATGACTGCAAGCACACATGTGGGCATCTTTCAGAGAAAAATGAACCTAACATGTGATGGTAAACAGGAGAACTAATGTTTCCTTAACAGAGAAATGTATATTTTCCACCAATATGCATATTTTTCACCTGTGTTTTTAGTCCCATGACAACAATAAGATGAGACTATTCTATCCAGAAAAAACTCTTGCTGTAATAGTTCACGGGTGAAAACAATCCTAGAACCAAGCAACTAGAAATAATTTATGGAGGACTCATGAAATAGACATTTCACACCATTAGCCAGCCCATTTACTTCTCATCATTCATTCAGGGGATGGGTAGACACTTTGTCTGCTCCCATGATGGGAATGTGGGGGTGAAGTGTTAGACCAGGGACCAGGTGGGACCTGGGGCATATTGTCAGGGGAGAGGGTAGAAGCCAGAACAGTTTGTAAAGTTGTCACCCTTTGACTATCTTTGCTTATTAGAAGAGACAAATTTTGAGTGAATATGTAATTTGTAAGATTGTATAGGGACAGAATCACATAGCTCTGGGTTAACCTTGTTTTCTGCATCAATTACCATTAAATCACTTGTCTTTGAAAGGTCAGATCACCCAACATCTGTCTTTGTGGGTATTTATTTTCATTTTTGCAAAGTCATTTTTGCCATGTTATCAATGCGTGTGTTTAAGAGCAAATAACTTTATCCATTTTTAAGCACATAAAACAATTCCATCAATATCCATTGGTTATCTTCACCATCATTTAAAACTATTTTATGGCCTCTGAATTATTCCTAAGAATTTCACGTGTCTATTTAAGGTTGACCAGATTTATGTTAATTTTATTTAAGAATCTGTACGGTAAAAAGAAGATTATTACATACCTTCCACAGTGTTTGTTAATATGCTTGCTCTACTCATTGCTCTCTGTCTGAGGTTAGGATCATTCAGCATATCCTCTGAAAGGAGATAGGAACTACAACGCCTTTTCTTGTGTATTTGATTGGTTGTGCCCTAAAGAAAGATCAATTAACGGCTTAAGAACAGAATCCTAATAAATTGTAGGTATAAGATAAAATCTTGCTTATAGAGCTGTGGTGAGTAATTAAAAGTAGAGCTTAGATGCTGGGTTCAAATTATGGCTCTGCTACTTACTGGCTGTATATCACAGGAGAGTTACTTAACTGTCTCAGTTTTATTATTGGTAAAACGGGGATAATCATAGTACTTGCTTCATATTCTTGTGAGGATTAAAGGAATTAATATTTAGGAGATAAAAATAAAGCTAGCTGCTTTTTTGTTATATCACTATCATCACCTCTCTCCCTTTCTGGGTGTCCAATTTATTCAGATAGTTTTATCATGTGAGAGTCCTACATGAAAACAGTTAAAGTGCTGTAGTGCTGTGTATCTACAGGGGTAGAATCTCAGTGTTCTCTGATAAACTTCTGGAATTACTTTGTATTGAGGGAACAACATTAATGAAACTACTGTAATGCTTGTCTCTTACTGCCAAGGAAGACCTCATGAACTGAGCAGAGTATATGATGATCAATGACTCAGTTTGAAAAGAACAATTAGTGAAATGGAGAATGCAAGCTACATCTGAAAGAGGTGACCACTCTTCAGCTCTAGAAATTGTTGCCATGCAAAAATATGAACTCATGCATACCAAGTATATTTATTTTTGTGAGAAAATGTCTTATTTGTAAAACTTGAAAATTAATTCAAATTTAAAACACTATGTTGATTCCGTGCAGGCCAGAAATACACACACATACTCACATACACATATACACACAAAAAAACTATACAACTCTAGATCTATCACGTTTGTCTGCTTGTGTGTGGTATGTGGTATATATTTTAAATACATATATTTAAATATATAAATATATATTTCTAGATTTGTAAAGTTGTATAGTTGTATAGCTATAGTCATGCATGTATGTGGTGTATCAAAACACATACAGGCATAAATATGTGCATGGGTGTATTATACATATATGTGTATGTGAACAGACACACCCATTTGAGAGATCTCTGTAAAAAGTCAACTTTTTGAAAAGTCTCGAAACCATGTTTTCTGTACTATAGTCTGTGAAATAAGAATTTGTCAGATTAAACAAATTCTTTTCCATGTAGATATGTTTCAGGTATAGAGATGACATTATTTGTTATGCAGTGTTTTCATATAAACCATATATTGTGCCACAATTTTATGTTTATTGTATTACCATTGTATCTTATAAGTATCCACTAATTCCCCTAGTTTTCTAGTTTTCACTTTAGGATTTATTGTGATACTGATTTTTCTATGGTTAAAAAACTCTTAAATGAAGAAACTTCATTGAAAAATATGAAATAATCTCCAAATCTGATATAAATTATATAATATTTTACATACTACACACATAATTGAAAAACAAAATGCAACCAAAGTTTGATTCCACAGAAATTTAACATGCTCATTCAATAAGGAAAAATACCTTGAGAGAAGGGCTTAAGCTGTATCATGCACACATAGAGGTCACATGTTACCTAAAAGCACATGCATTTATTCAAATTGAAATATATGTGTGGCCATGGATTTAATGGAACTTTATTCTCATTTAAAATACTACACTGTCTGCAAATATAAATATATAAGCATGTAGCATATGTTTGAAGCTTATTGGGCTAGTCAAAGCCCTTGCTGATATTAGTAATGCAGCATAGCATAGTGACTGGGCTAAAGACATATCCTGGAAACTCCAGGAATGAGAAAGATCTCACTTTCAAGCCTAATCAGACACCTTTCTCTAACCACTCAGTGACTCCTAGACCTTTGGAACTGCTGTAAAATTGTTGTTTTGCTTTTATGTTTGTTTGTATCAATGCTTGCGTTTCAGATATTTTGTTTTGATTCATAGACTCCAGATGAAATATTTTTTAAAAAGGAAAACAGTTATATTTCATTTATATAGAGGACCTAAGACATAGTCATTCTAAATTTTTTCAAGGTAAGAGTTCTACTGCACATTGGAGAGATAGTAGAGTGGGTGGTTAAGAGTACAAGCTCTGAAACAGACAGCCTCTGTTTCAACTTCAGAGCTACCGTTTATTACCTGAGTACATTGGGGTAAGTTGCTTTATTTCCCCGTGCCTCAATTTTCCCATTTGTAAAACAGAGATAATAATATATCATCTCATGGGGTTGTTGTAAATACTAAATATGTGTTTGCTGCTACTAACAACTCAAATAAGATTCCTTGGAATTCCTTGGAATAGGTACATATTAAGTTGTGACCTGAAAAAGATAGCAGTAGCTGGCAAGTAATCCAAATTTCTTCACAGAAATGGGATCTATTATTAACTAATATCAGCATTATCATTGCATTTTCTGTGCTGATATCTATCTATATATTTATCTTTCATAAATTGTTCTCTAAATAGATTATTTATAATCTTCAATTATAAAATTAATAGACAAGTACCTTTTTACAAAAATGGGATTTTATCTTTGAGTTAGATGCCTACAACACATAGAATGAGGATTAAGGTAATGAATCAAAGGTGTGTTTCTATAGAAAAAGTATTGCAAAATGCAGAGCCATTCACAAGACCAGAGAGAAGGCCCTCCAGCAGAGAGACCGACTGATGCAGGAACAAGGGCCCAGCCATGCCTGAGCTATGTAAAACGTCCTTACGCTGTCATCAGAAGTTGCCTTATCTATTATCACCTCTGGCAGAAGCTGTCCATTGGGGAGCATG
Source organism: Piliocolobus tephrosceles (assembly GCF_002776525.5). Classification (NCBI taxonomy): domain Eukaryota; kingdom Metazoa; phylum Chordata; class Mammalia; order Primates; family Cercopithecidae; genus Piliocolobus; species Piliocolobus tephrosceles. Next base: position 52,177,795 of record NC_045444.1, read on the forward strand.
AGGGCTGAGCGTCCATCAACCAGGGAGACCACACCGTTGCAGTCCACAGCACTGTGCATTTTCCCGTTCACCGGCAGCATTGGTGGGGACCTACTGGCTTGGCTGATGTTACTGCTGCGTCGCTCCTGGGGTCTGTGGGGCACAAACAATGAGCCCCTTCTGCTCTCATTGTCTCCAAAAATGCTGTGCTCATCATCGGCAAAATCGGTCTCAGATCCTATATCTCTTCCTCGGCCTTTGAAACTAAAAAGACTTGTTCTGCTGCTTCGCCTTGCAGAAAACAAGGAGCCACGAATGCTGAGTGGTGACTGCAGAAAAATTAAACAATAACATGCATTTGCGGAAGCACCTACTAATAGAAGTACACTTCATATAAATACCACTGAACCCACTGGCCTGAGGGCAGGTGGCTCTATACTGACGTAAAAGAAACACACTTAAAAACGAAGCAATTCAGTGAGAAAAAAAACTTATTCCACTGAAGGGATGAAATGATTTGCAGAATTCATCCTTTCAGGACCAGGTAAATTATTTGTTGCTGTACAGCTCTCTAATATTCTGGTCTAGAGTTACTGCTCCTTTCTTTTAATGCCATTCATTTTGCTGCACAGAATATATCATTTAAAAAAAGAACTTAGTATTGCTACTGGTCATTCAGCTTTTTATATATCAATCCCCAAGCCTCACAAAAAAACTGGAAATCATGCTGTATGGTTCTTTGCATTGAAAATCCACCTTACGTACTAACAGCTCAGTTAGAGTGTATTTAAAAAGACCATTTAACACCAGTTAATTTATAAAGTCATCAAATATTTTTAAAGTAGTTGCCCAATACCGAAGAGGAGGAAAAATTCATGCTTATATGACTCATGTCCAGGATGCAAATCCCTTGGAAGGATCTAGTTCAATAGACATTAGTGCTTACTACGTAAAGAACAAAGCGGCAAATATTGTGAACAATGGAAAAAGTATGGCAAGGCCTTTGCCTCAAAACCAGCTTAGACTGCTCCTGTCATATTTATTTTTATTGATATATGTGTCCAAGTTCTGTATCATCGCCTAGGTTCAAGTGAAATTGTGAAGGCAGGGACTCTACCTTTTATTATTGTGTATATCAAGCAGTATCTTGCAGATTCTTAATTAGATTTTTAGTTTACAAAAATGATTTGTGGGGTTGTGTGATGGAAAACAGGGAAGTCCTAAGGAAAACAGAAGCAATGGTTCTTCTTGGGGGTTTGTGCAGAATTATGGGCAGGGAGACCTGAGAGATGAAGGTTCCAGTGAAAAGAGAAAGGGAAAGAGAAGTTCCACATAAGCAGAATTAACGGACTATGGCACTACATATTAGTAGTTGATGTGGTTGGGGGTGGAGGATATCAAAGGCTTCTCTAAAGTTCCAAATGGGTGAGTGATACTCAGGTAATACTATTAACTATAATGGTTAAGAAAGAAGCAAGGCCAGGCATGGTGGCTTACGCCTGTAATCCCAGCACTTTGGGAGGCCGAGGCGGGCAGATCACGAGGTCAGGAGATTGAGACCATCCTGGCTAACATGGTGAAACCCCCGTCTCTACCAAAAATACAAAAAATTAGCCAGGCGTGGTGGCGGGCGCCTGTAGTCCCAGCTACTTGGGAGGCTGGGGCAGGAGAATGGCGTAAGCCCGGGAGGTGGAGCTTGCAGTGAGCTGACTGCAGCCTGGGTGACACAGCAAGACTCCGTCTCAAAAAAAAAAAAAAAAAAAAAAAAAAAAAAGAAAAGAAAGAAGCACAACTCGTCTATAGTGTGAATAGTACAATGGTTCTCAGGAATATTTTGCTTCTGAAAATTAGTTTATTAGAAAATATATTGTCAATTCTGAAACTATAACATCTTTCAAAACTAATCAAACCCAAATGAAAACCTGTGTACATCTTTCCATTAACGCCCAGCGATACTAGGTTTTTACCTAAAATCATACCAATGAAGTCATTCGCTATCCTCTCCTGAGGTCTCTTACCCTAAAATAAGACATTTTTCTCTATCATTCTGCCTCTGGTGATACACATTGAGCAGTTTGGGTGGTACCTGATTGGGGGTAGACAATCTCTTTTCATGTGCTCGCCTATGCCCTTCCACACCAAGGTGGAAACTTTTTCTTCTGATGTTCTCCTCTGAATCTGATTTGGACAATTTCTCAGCATCTCCCTTTTCTTCTCCACTGGAGAGCTTCTTTTGATTCTTTTTCTTTCTTCTGTTTCTTCTTTCTTTAGCACTTTTAGAGCTCAGTTTGGATGTTTCAGAAGAACTCTCTGAGAGGCCCATAATTCTGCTTCTCCTAATACTTGTATATTCAGCTGCTGCTGCTGCGATTGCCTGGTTGGGCCAAGATGTTAACACTTAAATGAGTCATTTCCAAATCCTAGGAAACCCTAGGACAGGACATCTTTCACCTATCAGCATAACAACATGATGCAAATAATCATGTCCTTTAAACATGAAATGATCATTTTCTTTACACAGTGATCAGAATGCTTACAAAGTATATATATATATATATTTTGTCTCAGGTTGAAATAAAGCTCTATTGTGTTTTGGAATTAAACTATCACATGTTATTAATTTGCTTACAGTAAAGACAAATTAAATATTATATGTTAATGTTTTACAAGGTAATTTTGGAATGTAAAACTCACATAAACCATGTAATTAGACAGACAATTTGATGATCAGGCAATTAACTCCATATCATCAATAGAATCAGGCACTCTATGGTTTAATAAAGATTGAGTTATCTGAAAAATAAATGAATTATTACAGCACAATATTGTAAGAAAGTGGTAAGGTCAATGGGTATTGGCCTGAATGAAACTTCTGGGGATTCCCTAGGTAGTACCTGGGATAACCCAGTACTGTCCTTTTATAAAAATGTTTTGTTTGTAAACACTAAAAAAATTCTTGTAAAAACATGGAAAATAAAGATACAAATGAAAAACAGAAAAAAAGTCATCTTACATCCCAGAAATAATTGGTGCAGATATTTCTTCCATTCTTTGTATATGTCTGTATAATTTTAAAACTGAGATTGTATCTGACTATAGTATTTAATCCATCATTATTCTAAAAGATTTTTCCTCATGACATCATAATTTTTAAAAAACACATACTTCCATGGTAAAATTATACTCTGAGATACACAGTTTTCATAATTTTCTTATTTTCTAATTTTCCAATATTTAAATGTTTTCTTATTTTTACTATTATTCAAACACTGCACTGAATATTTGTGTATCATAATTTATCTGCATTACAGATGATGGCCCTCCCCTAATACATTAGATTCCTTGAAGAGGTTTAACTAGGTCAAACCTTCAGACAAATGTTAAGACACCTGCAGTATATTTGAAATTACGTTTCTCTTCGTACAAGCCTTCTCAAACATTTACACTGAAGAATCTCTTTGGAGAGAGGATTAAGGAGGAAACTTTCAAGGATCTGTGACAACCTGAAGTAGCCACATCAAAATTATTATTTTCTTAATATCTCCTGTTTTATCTTAAAAATCCTTGTGACATTAACAAAACATGATGCACTGTGGTCTTCATACCCCATAGAACAGTATCTGTTAATTTTAACATTAAAATAAGTTTCCTGAAACCACTGTATACAATTGGTACTCTGGGGAAATCCATTTTGAGTGTGTGTATATACACACACACACACACACACACACATATATATATGTATATATAAACACACACACACACACATACACACACACACACACACAAAGTCATTGTAGGCAAAAGGTTTAGGAGGAACAGCCTTAGATCACTTTCCATGCAGTGAGATGATTATGGGGAAAGTATCAATTCTAGCTCAGTCCAGAATTGGTTCCTTTATCCACACCAGAAATGAGGATGCAGTTTATACACAAAAGTTCATTAAAGAAAATCTAGCTGGAGAAGGCCAAACACATACCACAGAGCCTCTGTTGTAACCTTTTGCATTTCTACCTCTGGGAAGAATTTTAAATCAAATAACAGTACCTCAGCTTCTTCTTGCTCTTTTTTAAGTCGGTCTAACATCTGTTGAAATTCTAATTCTTTCTGTTTAGCTTCTTCAATGTTTGCCTGGTTCTGTTCTTCATAAGCCATGGCAACCACAGCCAAGATCAAGTTTATTAGATAAAAGGAGCCCAGGAAAATCACTACGACAAAGAAGATCATGTAGGTTTTGCCAGCAGCACGCAGCGTCTAGGGAAAAATGGAAACTGTCATTTGAACAACAGAAATTTTTTAGTAAATTATTTCAACTTAACTGGCATGGGCAAATTTGACAGTTTTGTATAATCTCATGTTATCAAAAATATAGAGAGAAATTATATCTTCATGGAAAACAAATATTAAACACATTTTCAGTACAAAGAATATAGCAATGTAATATGCTTGTACTAAAGTCAAGTATGATTCTTGATTATTAAGTGTAGTGGTATAAAAATCATGCATTTTTTCCTACAGTCTGAAAATTACTCATAAAATCAAATCCTTTGCTCACTTTCAAATTTTAGGAACAGGTGATATCTACAGTCCCTCTTACTGTTAAAATTCTATCTTTTCTTTCTTTACCATCAAATATTAATAATATCATTGAATGTTAACTCTAGGGAGATAGTCTTATTTAATTACTTTATTCATCTCATAGGTGTTTCAATTAACTTTTTTTGGTTTTCTTTGCTTTTTAAAATAGATTTGATTTTTCAAAATAGTTTTAGGATTAGAGCAAAATTAAACTGAAGGTACAGAGATTTTTCTTTTTTTTTTTTTTTTTTTGGCATAACGTGCAGGTTTGTTACATGTTACATGTTACACGTGCCATGGTGGGTTGCTGCACCCATTAACCGTTACCTACATTAGTTATGTCTCCTAATGCTATTCCTCCCCTTACCCCCCAACCCCGACAGGCCCCAGTGTGTGATGATCCTCTCCCTGTGACCATCTGTTCTTATTACCCAGCTCTCACTTATGAGTGAGAACATGTGGTGTTTGGTTTTCTGTTCCTGTTTTAGTTTGCTGAGAATGATGATTTCTAGCTTCATCCATGTCCCTGCAAAGGACATGAACTTATTCTTTTCTATGGCTGCATTGTATTCCATGGGAGAAAAATTTGGCAATCTACCCATCTGACAAAGGTCTAATATTGAGAATCTATAAGTAACTTAAACAAATTTACAAGATAATTAGCATTTATATTACTAATTGTATAATATAATATACTTTTATCATACAAAGCATTTTAAAGTGAATTTAGAATAGTATAAACAGATATTAAATGAAAAATAAGTCTTACCTCTGATGAAAAATTATTTTAATTTTTTTATTTGTGTTTCTTTAATTTTGAGTAAAGGTGACCACTTGTTGCCTATTTAAAAATATTTGCATTCCCGTGTTTGCTGTAAAGTGCATCTTACATAATTTCTGCATTGTTGCCTATTTAAAAATATTTGCATTCCCGTGTTTGCTGTAAAGTGCATCTTACATAATTTCTGAATTCATTTATAATATTCTTGGAAATAAAGTAAATATAAAATAGGCCAAAAAAGAAAAAAAAGACAAATCTGCAACTATTCTGAGAAAAGTGTATCATTGTTATGCATAATATAGAGTAATCATTTTGCTCTCCTTCCTTTTGGGTTGGCTGCTGAGAATATACAAGTAAATAGAGACTACAGCCCCAACAGGTTCACATTCAAGTTAGAGGAAATGGCCATGTGAATTAACACTTACAGTATGAGAGATTAATGATATAAACAGAAGAATATACAAAACGTCATGGAAGTCTACAGTTGGGAGCAGTTGATTTGGGAGAGAAAAACTTAGAGAAATGAATTGAATCTTTAACTGTAAATAGGAGTTCAAAAATAAAACATGGTGAGCAGGTGAACATCAGAGAGCCTCTTCTCTTCAGACCATCCCAAGCACACATGGAAAACAGTACATGTGCAGGAGCAGCTTGAGAAAACATTGCAGTATGTCCTGGTACTTAACTAGGACCCCATGGGATAATATACTCAGGAAAGGGAAAGATCTAGAGATTAAATATGCCCAGAAAAGATAAGAAAATTATTTACGATTCAAGAACTATTCCTATTATTAGTGATGGGAGTAAAACACTTATAATTTTAGTAATAAGATAATAGAGTTTCCTCCATTCTCAAATAAATAAAAATTCTCCTAATATAGGCTGTTAACATACACCAGATACATATGCCATTCAAAAATACAATGCATGTTTCTCTTGGCACTCACCTGTTGGTAAAGGTTTTCCCAGTAATCTTGGGTCATTAGCCTAAACAAGGCTAAGAAGGCCCAGCTGAAAGTGTCAAAGCTCGTGTAGCCATAATCAGGGTTTCTGCCAATTTTCATACAGGTGTACCCCTCTGGACATTGGCTACACATGAAAAAGAACATTATAGGTGAGAGTGTCTTCAGGACACAAGCTAAATAGCCTTAGTGAAAAGTTACAAATTCAAGGTTTCTTCTATAGGGGGACAACATTGAATAATGATTAAGAATACATGATTTGGAGCCAGGATGAACTGGTTTTGAATCACTCTCTACTACTGACTACTTATAGTGACTTTACCAAATTCTTCAAGGCACAAGTCTGTCTGTGAAAATAGGATAATAACATCTACCTCAAGAAAATAAGATTTGTAATAAGTTTAAATAAGATAATGTGTACAAATTACTTAGCTTACTTCCTGCACATAGAAAGTATTTAATAAATCATAGCTGCCATTAGCATTATCATCATTAAAACATGGAAACTTTCAATAGATGTTTTGTAATAGTTCTTGGATCAGTAAATATTGATATGTAGGCTGCTACCAAAGCTCTTTCTATCTGTGTAATTCTTGGAATGGATTAGAATCAATAATAGTCAAAATACAGTAATTGTCTATGTTCATAAAAATTTGTAGCTTTAAGACTTTTTTCTTTCTAAAATTGGTGGACTGGTTTTTCCTGAGGCCATTAAATAAATACAATACTCTGAGATTCTTCTGGGAACAGCAACCTTATCCAGTTTATTCCTATGTTTCCAGTGTACACAGAGACTGATGAAGAGATGTCTGCATAGGGGGAAAAGCAAGAGCTAATGCAGCTAATGCTACAAAATGAAGTTGGTGTAAGAGAGAAGCAGCAATATGGACAGTTGGATATATACAATATTCTTATATATACAATATTCTTAAAATATATGTACCCAAGTCCAAGGAATCTCTTTGCTTAGAGTTGCCAAAACACAACATTCAGTCACCTATGAGTCACATTTAATTGGAGAATGAGTGGAACTTGAGAGTAGAAAGAAAAATTGATTTTGTGACTCTTCTTTTTCCAGAAAGAAGAAAGACCTGAAACTATCCAACCAACTTTTGGTGTTTTCTAGAAGTAACATTTTCTACCTTCTTAAGATTTATGTGACTTCTGTCTTGTGTTAATTCAAGCACTATTTCAAAGTCTTGCTTTCAAGAGTATGCATTAACTGTGAACATTTTAAAGACTGGATTTGTTGTGGGACAGAATGAGACAAATAAAACCATGAAATATATAAAAAGCAATACAGAATCAAAGACTAATTTGCAAACTGATTGAACATTCTTTTCCTTCTCTTTCAGCCTTTAGACTAAAAAGAAAACAAATATTACATACCCCGAATCTGTGCTGAAACCACAAAGGAGAGCATCTTTGGATCCCTCCAAGTAATAAAAATATTCTGTTGAAGAAGAATGTGAACAATTATAACATTACAGAATTTAATCTGTGATTGTGATAAAGCAGGCAAATCAATTGATATAGACAATTATCTAGAAATTCAGGCCTGGAACCAGGCAATATGCATCCATTTGTTTACTATTTTCTCATATATTCTCCCTCAAATATTTATTGATAATATCTTATAGGCTAGGCAATAAATATGACAATAAACATGATGAATAAAATCATTAGTTTTATGAGGCCTCCTTTATGTTTAGGTGAGGGTGGAGGTTGTGGTTGGATGAAAACTTAAGTAAATAAATAAAAAGACAAGATATTTTCAGATAGTAATAAATGATCTAAAGAAAATAAATTAAGGCAATGTGGTAGGCTGTAGTGAGGGAAGGTCTTTCTAAGGAGATGATATTTCAACTAAGATCTAAATGTGACAAGGAAGACAGCCATGAAAAGACTGGTGAAGAGATATTTGGGCTGGGGGAAGAGCAAGAGCTAAAGTCCTAAGGCAGAGATGAAGTTGGTGTGTGGAAAAGCCAGCAAGATGTGGCTACAGTGTAGCGTGGCTACAATGTGGTGAGAGGGAGGATTGTGATGGCAGAGGTAGGCAAGGGCCAGATCATGTCAGAATTTGCATATCATTGAAATGAGTTTGGATTTTAAGTGTGATTAAAGGTACAGTCAAGTGTCACATAATGACTGTGATACATTCTGAGAAATGCATCATTAGGACGTTTCGTCCTTGTGCAAACCTCCTAGGGTACACTTATACAAACCTAGATGGTATAGGCTACCATAAACCTAGGCTATGTGGTATAGCCTATTGCTCCTGGGCTGCAAACCTGTAGAGTGGGCTACTGTACTCAATACTGTAGGCAACTGTTATACAACGGAAAGTGTGTATCTAAACACAGAAAAGGTACAGTAAAAAACACAGTATTATAATCTTATGAGATCATCATTATATATGTGGTCCACTATTGACTAAAACATTGTTATGTGGTACATGAATGTAATAGAAGTGGGAAATAGAAATATGGGATACTACTGACATTTAAAAATGTCACTGTGGTTACTCTGTGGGCAGTGGGCTATAGAGAAGCAGGTGTGGAGGCAAGGAGACAAGTTAGGTGACAATAGTGAGACAGGATATGGCTACAACCCAGAGAATAGCTGTGGACATGGAGAGAAGGGGATGGAAGGAGAATGGACAGGACCCTCTGATGGAGAGCATGCAGGGTGTGTGCAAAAGAGAAGACACAGGATCTATCAGCGGGGGAGTTGGTAGTGCCCATTGCTGAGTAGAGGAAAACTGCAGCAAGAAGAGGTCTGGAGAAAAACCAGGAGTTCTGTTTCAGCCATGCTTTGTTTGGGATGATTGTTGGGTATTACATTTTTCAAGTAAGCAGCTGGATTGATATGAGATTCTGGACATCAGTAGAGCTATCAAGGCTGGAATATAAAGATGAGAGTTATCATCTAATATACAACTTTCAAGGCCATGCGGATTGATGAATTTACCTGGAGAGAAAGTTTGTAGCTAGAAAAGGAAAAGGAAGGGAAGAGAAGGGAAAATAGGAGAATAGAGAAGAAGAAAGGGGGTAGGGAGGGAAGAGGAGGAAATGGGAGTTGAGGGAAAGGGAAGAGCAGGAAGAGAGCCCCTGACTGAGTCCCAAAATACTCCATAAGACGCAGACTCAGTAAGGCAGTATATAAATGAATAAAATTTGTTTTCTGAACTTCTCTTACTTTTCATTCACCAGTCCATATTTATTTAGGACCTACTAATTCTAGGTGTTGAGGAGATGACAATGTAATGAATGCATATTTTCCATTTTTCACCTTTCATGTTACCCTTTGTGCTAATTTTTAGTAGTAAAAGTTCCCATCAACCCTTCTGTCATTTGCTGTTAAGGCTTATTCCTAAGACTCGAGGCAGATCTATCCTTTATTATTATTATTATTATTATTATTATTATTATTATTATTATACTTTAAGTTCTAGGGTACATGTGCACAACGTGCAGGTTTGTTACCTATGTATACTTGTGCAAATTATATGTTGCACATGCTGGTGTGCTGCACCCATCAACTCGTCAGCACCCATCAACTCGTCAGCACCCATCAACTCGTCATTTACATCAGGTAGATCTATCCTTGTATAGTAAACGTTTAAGTGAGTAAAACACCTTTTGTCTTCTCTCTTAAATATCTATTCTACTTAATAAGAACTTGACTTCCTATTTTACTCAGGTCAAATAAAAAATCTGATTATTAGGAGACTTTTGGAGTAATCATGGAAGAAAGACTATGAAATCAGATATTCTTGGATTTGAATGTTGCTTCTATCCCTTCTTAAGTGAATTATCTTTAAGCCATTAAGCCTTAGCTGCCGCATCTGTAAAATATGTATAAGAATACCTACTTTATAAAGTTGTTAAATAGTATAAATAGGATATTGCATGTAAACCACTTGATACTGTGATCCACACATTCTGTACTAGCTGCTCAAAAACGGGAGTTATTATAATTAAACTATTATACAATTTGAGATAATACTATTGATTGACTTACACATCATCATTTTATCTTACTTAGAAGACACAGATAAAACAATAAAGCCTCATAGTTTGAGGTGCAAATGTAGGTGAAAATGTGCATGAAAAGCTTTCGTGAAAACACTCCTGAACCTTGGGAAGGATGGGCCTGGTAGAGTGTGAGTATGGCGATGGGGGAGGATAAGATGCAATTTTGCATACATAAACATCCAAAGTATTTTATTAAGGATGGATTACTTTACAATTATCCTTTAAACTAACTCTGGTTCACGTATATCAACCACTGAGGAGCCGAATTATATGAATGGGCTCTGGAGCTGTCTGTATTAGCACACTGCTGCACTACTGTATTTAACACAGTACAAGAATGATGAAAGGTAAAGCAATGCAGGTAGCTCACTCTAGGTTTGTAGAAAACTTTACAATAATTTCTAAACAACTAGACATTAAATTATTAAGATGGTAGGCTTCAAGAAGATTTAAGGTTAACGTCTTTTAAAAAGGAAAAAAATGGCCGGGCGCGGTGGCTCAAGCCTGTAATCCCAGCACTTTGGGAGGCCAAGACGGGCGGATCACGAGGTCAGGAGATCGAGACCATCCTGGCTAACATGGTGAAACCCCGTCTCTACTAAAAAATACAAGAAACTAGCGGGGCGAGGTGGCGGGCGCCTGTAGTCCCAGCTACTCGGGAGGCTGAGGCAGGAGAATGGCGTGAACCCGGGAGGCGGAGCTTGCAGTGAACTGAGATGGCGCCACTGCACTCTAGCCTGGGAGATAGAGCAAGACTCTGTCTCAAAAAAAAAAAAAAAAAAAAAAAAAAAAAAAAAAG